>NC_035441.2:6717631-7078628 GCF_002127325.2 Helianthus annuus | reverse complement strand
CCGTGGCCATATCCAAGTTGGGAATGTCCAAGGATTCTTTACTGAATTTAGTTATATAATCCCTTAATGATTCATTATGACTTTGAGTTACCCTATATAAATCACTAGTTAATCTTTCAAATTTTCTACTACAAGAGAATTGATTATTGAACAAATTAACTAAATTAGCAAATGAAGTGATAGAGTAAGGGGGAAGACTTAGCAGCCATTTAAGAGCTGATCCAGTAAGGGTGGATCCAAATCCTTTACATAGGCATGCTTCCTTTAACTTTTCTGGGATTGGATTGATCTCCATCCTCTCCCTGTATTGTGCTATGTGCTCCTCAGGATCCGTTGTACCATCATACAGCTTCATAGTAGGGATATGGAACCTTTTGGGTACCTCTGCATCACAAATTGGTGGTGCAAAACGAGATACCTTATGGCTTCCATCTGCAATCTCCAGGATAGGCTTGACTACCCCTGGAACACTTGAGATCATATCCTTTGTAACTCCCTGGCCATAGCATGATTGATACCTGTATCCTGCACGAATCCATGGTTAGTGGTAAGATAATTACTTAAGGTGTTACCTCCCATCGGGTTCAAGTTAGGAACATTGGGTGTGAATCCATATTGCTGGGATTCTGGGATAATGGATGGACCAGTGGAAGCAATGGTCTGCATTGGAATAAAATCTCCTTGATGGACATCTAGGCTTCCTGTTTGCAAATTCTTCAAGGATCCTGGTATCTGTAGGGATTCTTGAATCTGGGATGATCCTGGGACGAAGGAGGATCCTTGAACCTGGGATGATCCTGGAACAAAGGAGGATCCTTGAACCTGGGATGATCCCGGAACGAAGGAGGATCCTTGAACCTGGGATGATCCTGGGACAAAGGAGGATCCTAAGCTCATGAAGGATCCCAAATGCTGGGCGTAGGATCCCGCCGGTTGGAAATATGATCCTGATGCCTGAGTCATTGTTGTTGGGCTGAAATGCACTCATCTTGATCCACCCATATATTGAATGTCTGGGACCTCTGATGGCTGAGAAGTAATCATTGGAGTATCAAAATTCAAAGATTTGGGCATTAGTGGGGAATGATCCTCTGCCGTTTTCTTTTGCCTTTTGAGATCTCCGATTTCTCTGAGGATCCTGTCATTAGTTTCATCCTGCTGCTGCATACGATCCCTCATCTGCAAAATCAAAGTAAATATATCACTAGTACTAGGAACAGAAGAAGTTAGAGTAGAAGATGATGGTTTAGAGGAGATAGAAGCTGGTCTCTTCTCAGCATTTTTCTGAGATCCAGCTGGTGGTGGAGGCAAAGGTGGAATGCCAGTAGATGAATTGACTGCCGACATCGCTGTGGATGTATTCTTCAATGATGAAGCCATGTAACTCTTTGAAATGATTTCGAACAGAAAGTTTTCTTATGAATGAAGCACCAATTGCCCCACGGTGGGCGCCAAACTGTTTTGGTCAAAAATCACACAAGGATAATGCAACCAAACTCTAAGTAAACGGGGGATGATGCTTGGTTTGTTGAAAAAGTAAAGGATCACTTTAGTAAGAAATATGCAAGTGACACAAGGATTTATACGAGGAAAAGGCCCTTGATCAATGTATGATCTCCGGCATAAAAAACCTCGGGTGATGGCAACTACCGATCACCAAACTTCAATATAACAAAAAATGGTTACAACTTCGGATGATAATGAGCTGAGTACAAGGATCACTATAGTATCGAGTGTCTAAGCGTGTGAGAAATGTGTTGTGTGCCTTCCGAATGGGGAAGAGTGTTATATATACAAGTGTGAGTGGCCTATTTTAGGTAAACAAACTAATAATCAGCTCATTACCCCTTTAGAAATAAAAGTAAATCTAGCCTAAATTATCGCCCTTAAATCATGCCAAGTTTCCATATCCTTCACAACGTTCATCTCTGATTAAGCATATGCCAAAGTTGTAAAGACGCGTCCCTTGATTGCGATGCTAAGAGCAGATCCTGCTAGACATTCCTGCAAAATGACATTAAGTTCAATGAAAGCAACTGTTAGCATGAGGATCCTATGATGGTCCGTGATCCTGATCCTGGAACTCTGCTGAGGATCACTATCTGCCAAAGAAACAAGGATCACTGGTTAGGATCACATGTAAGGATCATGTATTATAAAAATCCAGCCCTAACAATAGTTAACTTCTATTTTTAAAAGGGGTAACGAGCTAGTAGTAAAAACACTTGGCTAATTTCAGCTACACACACTCGTACAACCGCACTCTTGAGCTTACAGCAAAACACTTAACAGTTTTCACAGATTCTTGCACGTTACACCATAGTGATCCTTGTACCTAGCTCGTTACTATCCGAAGTTGTAAACATTTGTTGGTTAATTTGAACTTGGTGATCGGTAGTTTCCATCACCCGAGGTTTTTTATGCCGGAGATCATTCATTGATCAAGGGCTTTTTCCTCGTATAAATCTTTGTGTCAATTGTGCAAATTACATCTAAGTGATCCTTATCGTTGTTCCTCATTTCAAGCATCATACCCCGTAACAAAGAGTTTGGTTGCATTATCCTCATCAGATTTTTAACCAAAACACCTGACATCTCAGGTTTCCTAAGCACATTTTTAACAGGATAATTGGTTTTAACATGAATCCTATGTGTCTCAAAGTAATGTCTAAACTTTGTTGATGCCATAACTAGGGCCAATATCAAGTTTTCTAAATGAGAATATCTAGTTTCAGCATCTAATAAACTTTTGCTAACATAACAAACGGGATACTGCTGACCTTCATGATCCTTTACAAGGACAGCACTTACTGCATTCCCTGATACTGCAAGATACAGGGATAATGGTTCACCATCCTTAGGCTTCATCAGTAGAGGTGCAGTGGGGAGGTATTGCTTCAAATCCTGCAAGGCTGCTTCATGCTTCTCCCCCCATTCAAACTTCTTATTTTTCTTCAGGATATCATAAAACTCCTTGCATTTTCTGAGGATCTTGAGATAAATCTATTTAACGCTGCTACTCGTCCTGTCAGTCTTTGAACATCCTTCATGTTAGAAGGTGATTTGATGTCTACGATGGCTTTGATCTGTTCTGGGCTCGCTTCTATCCCTCTTTTAGTTACCATATATCCTAGAAACTCTCCTGCCCCCACTCCAAAATAGCACTTAGCAGGATTCAGCTTCATGTTGTACTGATCCAGGATATCAAATGCTGCTTCAATATCCTGAAGATGATCCTCAGCCTTCTTAGACTTCACTACCATGTCATCAATGTACACCTCCATAGTGTCCCCCAGTTTGTCTTTGAACATCATGTTTACCAATCTTTGATACGTTGCACCTGCATTTTTCAAACCAAAAGGCATAGCAGTATAACAATAAATACCTGTTGGTGTCATGAAGGCAGTATCCTCCTAGTCTGAAGGTTCCATCTGGATCTGCTGAAATCCTTAGGATGCATCCATGAAGGTTAACATTTTATGGCCGGCAGTAGCATCTACCATTGAGTCAATATGAGGAAGAGGAAATGGGTCTTTTGGACAAGCCTTGTTTAAGTCTGTGTAGTCTACACAAACTCTCCATTTCCCGTTTTTCTTCTGTACCACCACTACATTTGCTAACCACCTTGGAAACTTGACCTCTCTGATCATTTTCGACTTCAACAATCTGTCTACTTCTTCCTGAATAATTGCATTTCGTTATGGAGCAAATTTCCTTCTTTTCTGCTAGACAGGCTTGAACGACCTGTCAATACCAAGCTTGTGTGTTATAACATCCTTGGAAATACCTGTCATATCCTCGTGCTTCCACGCGAATGTTGACATCCTGCATTTCAAAAAATTAGTCAATTGGTCCTCAATATCCTGAGGGATATTAGTTCCCACGAGCACCGAGATATCCGGATTATCCTGATCCAGGATAATTTTCTTTACATCCTGCTCCGAAGCCTCCGCAATACCTTGGGCCCGTATCTTTAATTGCTATGCTGCATTAAGCTTGGTAGAGGATTTCATGGAGGATGAGTAGCACTCCTTCGCCTCCTGCTGGTCACTATCTACTTTGACAACTCCCCAGGGTGTAGGGATCTTGATGCACTGATGATAAGTTGACGGTACTGCTTTCATATCATGGATCCATGGCCTGCCCAATATGATATTGTAGCAAGATAAGGAGTCCATTACACAGAAGCGCTGTATTGAATTGACCCCTTCAACATATACTGGTAATTTAATCTCTCCCACAGTATTCCTGGCTTCTCCACTAAAGCCGACGAGTACAGTGGACTTCAGTGGACTTTGAAGTGATATCCATTGGAGATACATTCATCCTTTTCAATGTCTCTAGTTGGATTATGTTGACGGAGCTTCCATTGTCCACCAATATCCTGCGTACAAAATGGTTAGCCACATATAATGTTATTACCAGAGCATCATGGTGAGGATCCTGGACAGTATCCCTGTCATCACTATCAAAAGTGATCACTTTATCAGTCGTGAGGGTCGTCATCCTGGTTGGTCTTTCCCCTCTTTCGGCTTTAGCTTCCTTTGCATGTCTCTTGGCCGCAGAATATGAAGTCCTGCAAATGTCGGATCCTCCTGAAATAAAGTTAATTATCTTGGCATCCGCAGGAGGAGATGCTGCTCGTTCAGGATCCTTCTCAGTATCCTGACCCTTGTTTTTCTTTCTTCCCAGGAGATCCTTCAAATATCCCTTGCTCAAGAGGTAACTTATTTCTTTCCTCAGAGCAATGCAATCCTCAGTAACATATCCGAAATCCTCATGGAAGGCACACCACTTGGACTTGTCCTTCCAATCAGCCTTTTGTTGATTCTTCCGAGGCCACCTGGCTTTGTCTCCTAAACCCTGCATAGCATACATTAGTTTAGGTATATTGACAGAAAAACAGTATTCAGATAACTCAGGATACTCCTCAGGATCCTCGTCTTCGACAGCATTCACTTTCTTGCTGTCATTTCTACCATATGGCTTGGAGCGATATGGTTTGTATGAGGATTCTGACTTCCTGTTAGTTGATTCATATGTTGAGGATGCATTCATCCTCTCTTGCATTTTCTTATCATCTTCCAGCCTGATATATCTCAAAGCCCTGTTCCGAGCTTCATCTAAGTTCCTGCAAGGATTCATCACAAGATCTTGATAAAATTGGGAATCTTTTTGCAGTCCCATCTTGAATGCTTGGACTGTTGTAGCAACATCAAGGTGTGGGATATCTAAGGATTCCCTGCTGAATTTGTTCACATAATCCCTTAGGGATTCTTGAGGTTCTTGAGTTATCCTGTAGAGATCACTTGTTAATTTTTCAAAACTCCTACAGCAAGAAAATTGACTATTAAATAAATTCACTAAATGGGCAAATGATGTAATTGAGTGCGGAGGAACATTCAAGAGCCATTTCAAGGTTGATCCTGTTAGGGTAGAACCAAAGCCCTTGCACAAGCATGCTTCTTTAAGATCTGGAGGGATAGGATTGATTTCCATCCTTTCTCTATACTGGGCAATATGCTCCTCAGGATCCGTGGTTCCATCATAAAGCTTCATGTTGGGAGTTTGGAATCTTTTTGGGATTTCAGCATCACAAATAGGATGCACAAACCAAGATATCCTGTGGCTATCCTGGGATACTTCAGGAATTGGCTGAACCACCCCAGGTACACTGGATATCATATCCTTTAGCTTCTGAAGTTCCCTAGACAATGCTGATGTCACACTTGCATCCTGCAAAGATCCAATTCCGTTAGTAGCAAGTGTATTATTAGTATTGGATACACTACCGATCTGAGGATTCTGTCCATATCCTGAAGCATATCCTGAGCTTCTCTCAGTTGACATTCTAACTGAAGAGGGTATCTCAGGAGTGTGATTCTGGGGACAGCTAGGCATAATATTTCCCCGGTTATCCTCAGTATAAACAGCAGAACTGAAGTTCAAAGCCCTGGGTTGCAAGGGAGTGACAGTATCCTCATTGGGCCTGCTTGAGCTGGATTTCAAGAGTTGTATTTCTCTTAAAATCATTCGATTGGTCTCATGCTGCTGCCTCATCTGTTCCTGCACACTGCCAAACAAGGTCCGAATTTCATCATTAGAGGCCAGAATAGGGGTCGATTCCTGGATACTCCGAGTAGGTATAATATCCTGAGGCTGCGAGGAGGCTTGCATCCTCGGAGGAGGTGGAGGAAGCACTGAACCAATTGTTGTAGAAGTTGTAGCAGACATAGTAGAAGAGCTCATGCTTGATCTCGTGGCCATTGCAAACAACGTAGTAAATAGTTTAGAAAATACAAAACCACGTAGTGATCTTGCAAAAGTTTTTAGAAAAAATAGCACCACTTGCCCCACGGTGGGCGCCAAATTGTTTTGGTCAAAAAGTACCGAAGCAATTAAGTGATCAAATTAGTTAAGCGAGGTAGTGTGCTAAGATAATGTGTTCAAAAAAGTGTTAATTAAGTGGTTTGCAAAAACAGTTTCAGGATACGGCTCAGGATATTGAGTTGTATCTACAATCAAACAATGAGCAAAAAAGGTAAAAGGTGGCACGGGATATACGAGGAAAGCCCTTGATCAATCTAGATCGCTGGCACAAAACCTCGGGAGCTGACAATCGCAGCTGCCTTGTTCTTCGCATTGCTTTAAACGTCAGGATACAGTGCAGGATATTGATAAGATCGCTAAGTGTTACAATGTTTGTTGTGAAAGTGAAAGTTGCGAGAAAGAGAAGTGTGAGAGCAGTGAGTGTTTGTGTCGTGTCCTATTCGATCCGAGTTATCCATCTATTTATAGTTACGAAATACAAACAAAAACTCCTATAAATAAGGGATGCTCCCGAATATTCCATAGTGAACGTTGTGGACCAAGTACAGCTGCTTCAACGTCTTTCTTCGCACTACTTAGACCGAGTCTTCCGGAGAGAGGGTCCTCATGAACGTTGCGACCCTGAACTCATATTCCTGCACACAATTCGTTAGTGATCCTTAGGATACCATTCAGGATGTTACCAATGTTTTGGTCAAAAATCACACAAGGATAATGCAACCAAATCTGATTTTGTGAGGAATGATGCTTGGTTAATTGTATGAACGACAAGTATATGAAATCGACGATGAACACCGAGACTTATACGAGGAAAAAGCCCTTGATCTTTAGAAGATCTCCGGCATAAAAAACCTCGGGTGATGGAAACTAGCGATCACCAACTATATTGCAAAAACAATAGTGATCCTTGTACAACTTCGGAAGAAAACAAGCTCGATACAATGAATTGCTAGTATAAGTGTGTGTTTTTGCTAAGTGTTTGCAGAGAATTCGTGTATTGTGTGTATTTTCTGTGGTGTGCACGACTTGTGCCTCTAATGAGCTTGTTTCCCCTTTAAAAAGATAAAAAAAAAACAACTAACTAACTTCCCGAAAAAGGTGTAAGTCACCCATGACCACCACTAACGGTTATTTCTTCAATATGCACGTGCCTAAAAGCATATTCCACGAGATTCCAGCAAAGAAGTAGTCCACTACGTCCATCATCTGCATTTACACATTAAAAACGTGCAAAACATAAGTTCTGTTAAGGATCCTCGGACTCGTGATCCTCAGACTCTGGATCCTCAGACTCTCTGCATCATCCATTAAGGATCCGTGATCCATGCCCAGTCTCAGGATAGATGATTCTTAGCATAAAATTCATGCCCTAACAACCAATATCCTGAATGTGTAACCCGGGGTATGAACAGATATCATATAATCAACATATAGCTTAAAATATTGACCAGGATATAGGCCCAGAATTTCACCCATAACAGCTGTGACGTTACTCTACCGTAACGTTATGACATTGCTTTACCGTAATGTGGGCATGTTTTCTCCCCCTGTGTTTTAGTAAAAGTTAAAAGAGTAGGGGCTATGAACTCACCTTAGGTTTATATCCAAAAGTATTGTGTCAACGCCACGAACCGGCATAGCATGCCAATATTCACCAAGACATCCCTAATAATTTAGCACATCATAAGTAACCAATACTAGGGTAAAGTCGTTTTCACGTGTGATCGAGCTCTACCGAATCGCTAAACGTGCGACCTGGTGGCAAGGTTTACCGTGATGCAAACAGTAATCATAAGTTTGTAATTGTTTAATTCCACATATATCCCATATATGTACTATGCCTTTAGAACAACTTAGTTCTCGAGTGAGTAAATATATATTTAAATATATTTATAAAATCGTGTTAATGTGTATGCAAGTGCATGTTTGTATTAGAATAACACACGTTGTAAAAACGTCTAATATATTAATATGGTTTTCCAAATAATAGTAATACATATAAACAATCAATTTACATAAAGCAAACTTCTCCAGGTTCCCATAAAGTATATAACATGTATAGCACACGTAGCATAATAACAAGTCAAGGACACACTTGCGTATCATTTATAATTGTTAAAATAATAATCGTTATTTATGTATTTTATTTCATTTAGATAACACAATAATATCCTGAATGATATTATGATATTATATTTTTGATTCATATCTCGTTTAACCGTTCGAAATAATATAGATAATTATATACATATACATATATATATATATAAATGCCGAGTTTAATATCTAAAAATTATTTCGTGATTCCCAAGCGTCAACCAAGACAAATATAAGTTGAGTCAATGGGAGCTCGATAATAAAGAATGTTGGAATAAGTTATGGTTAGCACGGGAGATGCTCGCAAGAGTTGGAACACCAGTGTGTCGTACATCGGTATGACATCGACTGATATATTTAACATGTATGGCCCCCGAGGGGGTGTTGTTGCACAAAATATAGTTTTGGTGAGCTCTACACGTTTGAATTTGAGTGACTTGTAGAAGGCAATGTTTAGTAAGATGGAGTGATCTAAATATTACGTAGCCAACACTTCACGAAGCAAGTGCATCTTATACATATTTTGAGGTTACCCAATGGACACGAATGTTGTACGTCATAAACGAAGGCCGACGAAATAAATTGAACTTGAATTGTGATAAGGTAATTTGCTACAGGCCAAATTACTCAAATCCTAGGATTCATGTGTGTTGGGTGCACCATCGAGAATTTCCGCAAAGTAACTGACATGAAAATAATTAAAGTGAGTGTAAGAGATATTTGTTTTTACGTGATGTTACCGAAGATCAGAAAGGGTGCAATCACCACCACCAAAGAACAGTGATGATGCCCTCGTATGTAAGGATTCGCGAAAGAAATAATAATTTCTTGGAACAGGTGATTCAGATAAATTTTTCAACAGACTAGATGAAAACTCATGTCAGACATTATGCCCTTTATGTTAGAATGTTAGCATTTTGACGCGTGTATACAGAGGTAAGGGAGATTTTTTATTGATATTAATCATGATATCTTGGTTGTAGTTCGTGGTAGTAGATGTCCAACTTTCGGTCAAAGAGGAATAAGTACAGAATAAAAAGGTCGATAAAGCTCTACATAAGTATGTTGCTTTCACACGGAAAAGGGTGTTGATCTCGGCATACCTCACGGAAGTAGAAATTTTATTTTATGCTCATGCACTTGATGAACTTAAGTATGGCTCGTTTCTCCTCAAGTAACGTTCGAAGAGAGCGATTTAGCCAAGCGAGGATTAGCGTATTACAGGGTTAGGAAAGAACCATGGTATTCATTTTAGCACCACAACATAAGACGTGTGTGTATATATATATATATATATATGTTGCGTTCCACTTAATGTAAAATATACTTGTTTTTGAATCACTAGTAAATATTAAATAATCCGATGATGAGGATGTAGTTGATCATACGCAAGTGGTATACATAGAAATAAAGTGATGCTACCGGTCGATGGAAGCGTTACTTTGAAGGTGTTGGCGTAAGAAGAATTATTATTACTATATGATAATTACTATATGATAATTTACAAACTGAATGAACAGTTATTTTTTTAATATTTTTTTTAATTATTTATTTATTATGTGATTTTTTTATATTGAGCAATACCTTATATTCATTTATTAGACTATGAGGTATGGGGCGAGGGTTGGGGCGTGGTTTAACCATGGTATTCATCTTAGCACCACAACATAAGACGTGTGTGTGTATATATATATATATATGTTGCGTTCCACTTAATGTAAAATATACTTGTTTTTGAATCACTAGTAAATATTAAATAATTAGATGATGAGGATGTAGTTGATCATACGCAAGTGGTATACATAGAAATAAAGTGATGCTACCGGTCGATGGAAGCGTTACTTTGAAGGTGTTGGCGTAAGAAGAATTATTATTACTATATGATAATTTACAAACTGAATGAACAGTTATTTTTTTAATAATTTTTTTAATTATTTATTTATTATGTGATTTTTTTATATTGAGCAATACCTTATATTCATTTATTAGACTATGAGGTATGGGGCGAGGGTTGGGGCGTGGTTTAACCATGGTATTCATTTTAGCACCACAACATAAGACGTGTGTGTATATATATATATATATGTTGCGTTCCACTTAATGTAAAATATACTTGTTTTTGAATCACTAGTAAATATTAAATAATCCGATGATGAGGATGTAGTTGATCATACGCAAGTGGTATACATAGAAATAAAGTGATGCTACCGGTCGATGGAAGCGTTACTTTGAAGGTGTTGGCGTAAGAAGAATTATTATTACTATATGATAATTACTATATGATAATTTACAAACTGAATGAACAGTTATTTTTTTAATAATTTTTTTAATTATTTATTTATTATGTGATTTTTTTTATATTGAGCAATACCTTATATTCATTTATTAGACTATGAGGTATGGGGCGAGGGTTGGGGCGTGGTTTGGGTACAAATGCCCAAGTCGCCACCCTAGGTGGGTTTGAGTTTCGGCGTGGCCCCTTGGGCGGGAGTTTCAGCCCGGGCGTTGGGCATGCCTAGCGGTCCTCCGTGGCCGGCTCTCAATTGGCTGGGTTGGCTAGGCCATAGCGGCTAGGTTTAAATTTTAAAAAATAACCGTTTGGCTTGGCGGGAGTTTCAGCCCGGGCGTTGGGCATGCCTAGCGGTCCTCCGTGGCCGGCTCTCACTAGCTGGGTTGGCTAGGCCATAGCGGCTAGGTTTAAATTTTAAAAAATAACCGTTTGGCCAAGCCAAACGGTTCACCCAAGTCACTATAAAACCCCCCAACCCCACCGCCTGTCCACATCGCTACCCCAACCCTTCACTCCATCTACCCGAACCCGCTACCCAAACTTGATACCGGCACAACGCGATGAAGGGCCGCCAACCCGGTGAGACCCGTTACTGGCCGGAAGCTTTCGCTAGCTATTGGCACAACGTGGGGAACGACAGGCACAATTTAAACGCGTGCCAACACAAGTGGCGTGAGCTACGACCAAAACTCGACCGTTTTAAAGCCTACTACGATAGCGTCCCGGGTGGTGATATAAGTCACGAAAACCGGGTGGCGGTGGCCAACATCGAGTTCCGGGGCAAGGAGCGGAAGCCGTTTGACAAGCTCGCCCTGTTCGAAATCTACCTAACGCTTTAGGCTTTTTTTTTCTTAACCGACCCAACACGTCACTCACCAGCGGGGAGGCTCGAAGTCCACGTGTCAACCCATGCCCCAAACATGAATCCTGTAATTTTTACGGTTATTAAGTGGTGAAACAAGAGTTAGGGTCTACGTCCAGTCTTTGCAAGAAGTGAAACAGTTAAAACAAGAGTTGCAGGATGATGTCGATCGAAAACACCAATGCCTTTCGCGCAACGCGCGTCATTGAAAAACACTAGTTATCTATAAAAGTGATAGTTGGTAGAGTCTGCAGCGTTTCGGTTTAATCGGAGTGTTCTCCACAGTTGTCAGGCTTGGTCATACGCGAATAAGAACAGATTCACTATGATCCATGTATGTAATTAAGTGTGTAATTAGTCGAACATGTATGCAACCAAGTTTGAGGGTTGAACTAAAACGTGTGTATTAGGAACATCAAATACGTCGCCAAGAAGTTTGATTACAAGTACGCAATAATATTTTTGAAATGGTATGTGTAAGATTATTAAAGACTGAATGATTATTATTGAATGAGAAGGTTACAATATATAGAGATTACGAGTAACCCTAGAAACCTAACTGAGCCCGTGGGCCCATAGTCTAATACTCCCCCACAGTCGTAGCGGATGGAACTAGAAGCTTAGACTGAAAAACAAAAACAATAATAAACCCAAAAAAACTGTCTTCGATTTCGGTCAAAATTCCACAATCTTGCAATCTTCAATCCATAATCTTCGTTCCACAGTTTTGAATGATCACATAATCCTATAAGAGGCAACCAATACGACAGTGCAGCGGCGGCTGGTAGCGGCGCGACGGCGGATCGTAATCCTGCAAGCGGCGCGGTGGAAGACCGTAGTCTAATAAGCGGCGGCGGCACGACGGCAAGGGGCGGCTTGACGGAGATGCGAAATCAACAGGATGAGCCGTAGCATCATCTGTGTGGTAAGAGACCGTAAGAAGAACAGTGAATCTAGAACCGAAGACGAAGCTTTATTTGAACACAAAACTGGAAAAAAATGCAAACGGAAAACAAACAAAGACCGGACAGGGCGGCAGTGGCGGCACGCCGCCCTGTCTAGGGTTTTTTTTTCTCAAGTGGTGACGGCTAGGGTTTGTATATTTGTGTGTGACGCGGCGGAAACGGTATAGAGCCTAGGCTGGCTCTGATACCATGTAAGATTATTAAAGACTGAATGATTATTATTGAATGAGGAGGTTACAATATATAGAGATTACGAGTAACCTTAGAAACCTAACTGAGCCCGTGGGCCCATAGTCTAATAGTATGGTCATAAAATAATACACCCCCATCTTCAGAGTTCAAGAAGCGATCACTACGGATCAAAAGCGAGTTTATGAAGTTATTTTTTAAACTAGAGCACAATGTTATGGGAGTTTATGTGTAGAGGATCGGAGATGTAGTGTGACCATGAAAATGGAATGATAGGTCTATCTATGTCGAGAACAACAACTAGCGGTCACATTAAACGGTAAGTATCAACCAGTGCAAAGGTTAGGGAATAGATTCACTTATGAAATAACGACTCTAGCAATATAAGAGGTAATATTTTGTGTAGGTCATCACATCCATCAGGGTGTTGACTAATTTGTATCTCTGTCGTCCAATGTTCTTGAGGGCATGCAACCATTTGGGGAAATTCGTATGCAGAGTTGGATATGTTGGGATATAAATCGGGTTAGATTAAGGATTAGTCACATGACAAAGGACTGGGGTCGAAGGGGGTTTTATAGTTAAATGTAAGGGGTAAAGTGTAAGCGTACGAGAGATTCTTCATAATTCGCTTATATGCTGATGTCGAAAAGCTTACACTAAGATTCGGTTAGGTTCCAATCAAAGTGACAATTTCGGGTGAGAGTCTTAGTTTCATTAGGACTCTTACATGGGTAAAAATAAAATAAAATGAGGGATTCCATTAATGATAGCTCATTTTGTCCGAGAACATCTTAAATCTGATAGTTGCGTCCGTCAACTACTGAACAGGTTTAACAGTTTCAGTTACTCGTTGGGTGGGTTACGAGAACTTCTACTAACATGGAAGTTTTAAACACGAAATTCACAGGTTAGGACAATTTACCCACACACAAGTATTCACATGCATCGTGTGACACTCTAGGTTTTTCCGAACGAACACCTTGTAATATTTTTGTATATATATATGTTATTAAATGGAAATGTGATCCTTTTTGCATTTTATGTGTTGTATGTATTATATATATATGTATGTGAGTCGAGACCATGACTCGCAACCACTCGGTTGCGAGTGGGCCACTCGGTTTCGAGTGGGCCTCTTGGGCCGTAACCGGTTTGGGCCGAAACCCCCTTAGCCTAAGTTGATGCTTGGTATATAATCCCAAACCTTTCCCCCACTTCCCTCATTTGTTACACAAACACATCCACACTTCTCCTATTCTCTCTCACTAGTAAACCTTCAACAACATCCCATCTCTTCCAACTTCCGGTTCAAGCTTGGATCTCGGTCAAGGAATCTCGGACAAGATCATCACTCGGACACTCCGTCTTCTCGGTTCCCTTCTCTTTGTTTTCGGCTTCTTCTTCTTCTTCACAACCGGTTAGTGCTAATTATTATGTGCATAAGGATTTATGTTGTGTTGAATGAACTAGAAAATGCTTGGTTAGTAGTTTTATGCATGATTTTTATGAATGGTTGTGAAGATTGACTATATGTGTAAACCCTTAGGTTTGAATGCTTGGTGACATGTTTAAAATGACTAACAAATGGTAGTCTAAGAATGATTATGGCTAAACATACTATGCTTCATTGTTTCTTGCAAAATGATGATGTTAAACTTAAGATTTCGGATATATATTGTATGTTTCTTTATTCTTACATGTTGATCTTGACGAAATATGTGATTTTGGTTCATAAATGTATAGTTATGTTTGACATGAAAACCCTAGAAATTTATGAATATAGGATGAACTTGTTGAATGTGGTTTGAAGATTTCAAAATGGCAAAGTTTGATCTAAGTTTACTAATAGTCAGATTAGGCAAAGTGTTAGTGGAAACCTTATTGGTTGTTTCCTGATTTGGGCCTGATTGCATAGTACATATTGGACTGATGCATCTGCATCATCACATGTACATGAAAGAGACAGCATTACGACTCGCAACCGCACCGTTGCGACTCGCAACCATGGCATGACAAGCCGAGACCACCTGGTTGCGACTCGAGACCATCTGGTTGCGACTGGGCTGTCCACTTTGGTTATTGGGCCATTATGTGTAATATGGGCTACCTGTTAACTGGACTACGTGCTACTGTTTGCTTGTGCAAGTGTTAGGGCCGGCCCAATAACCCACTGTCTAATTTTATGCATGATACGTGCTAGTTGTTTGTAAGTATTACGTGATTGCGTGTACAATAAACCTGACCTATACCGGTAACCATGTTAGGACGTGGTGACTAACGTGTTTGACAAGTAACCTAATCTGCCGAGCGACCCAAGGTGAGTTCACACACTAAAAGCATGCGTCCCGCGGAGGGACACAAACAACTACCAACTTTGGGAAAATACTTTCGACCCATTACTCCGGGGGAAAACAGAATGGGTAATTACTATCTCCGGGGGAGATACGTTTGGATACTATTTATAAATCACAACTAGCCATGCTAAACGAAACTCTATCACCTTAAGTCCCTGCTTACAGTACCGATTAATCGCCGGGGGCGAACGGGTTATTAGTTGATAGCGCTATTAGGTTTGACAACCTCACACCGTGACCGGGGGAGATCGGGCGTGAACTAGTAGACCTTGCAACATGGTCAATGACGATAGACATTGACTCGGGGCACGAATATTTATATTCCGTCAACAGTTTCGGTATCTACAGTTTAGTGAGCTTACAGATGGGGTAGCTCCCCACCACGTGATTATAAATGCTTTATCTAAACAACTTAAGTTTTTGGTAAACTAAAACTGGACAACTAGTGAACTCACTCAGCATTATTGTTGACCCCTTACTGCATGCTTTGCAGGTAACCTGTGACTCAGGAGCTGCTGCTTGGGGATGTGTAGTGTTCGTCAAACCCGTGTGTTGGTTAATTATTTTGAACTAAGAACTATCTTTAAACTACTTTGGTTTATGCTTCCGCTGTTTTGTTAAACTAATTATCGAACTTAAACTACGATGTTGCTAACTACTTTGGATATTAAATATTTCTACTATTAATTCAATGCTCAGTATAATTGGTGGCTGGATCCTGGTCAGTCACGCCCTCGAAGCGGGTGTTATCCGCAGGTGGATTTTGGGGGTGTGACAGATTGGTATCAGAGCCATTGGTTATAGTGAACTTGGTTTTAAAAAGGGGGAAAATCTTTTTGAGAAAAACCAGACTATAACCTGTGACTCGCGACAACACTACACTCCAGGTGCAAGGCTCAACACTTTCGACCTCATAGCTCGGACCAGTGTTTACTTGTTTGCTTACTTTATGTTTCCTGTTTTGCTATACGTACTAGTGTGCCTAGTTAGATAGATACACCTCTCTCTTCTATCTCATTCTCGCTACATCACACTCATACTGTGTTTTCTGGTTATGAAGACAATGAGTGGACGTGGAAGGGGAAACATCAACATGACTCAGGCTCAGTTCACCAACCTGCTCAACACAGTGGCTGCAGCTTTCGCAGCTCACCCTATAGGTCAGCATGCACCTGCGCAACCACCCGTGTGTACCTTCAAAACTTTCATGGATTGCAAGCCTCTCCCTTTCAACGGCACTGAGGGTGCCATAGGTCTTCTGCACTGGATTGAGAAAGTTGAAGCTGTCTTTGCTGTCTGTGAGTGTCCCCCTGCGAATTGGGTGAAGTTTGCTACTGCTACGCTTGAAGGAAACGCGCTTTCTTGGTGGAAGGTGCAAATTTAGATGTTCGGGTTGGAAACTGCTAATGCTACTGCGTGGGAGGATTTCAAGGACATGATTAAGGAGGAGTACTGTCACCGGGATGACATTCACAAGCTTGAGAACGAGTACTATGCGCTTAAGATGGTTGGGTCAGAGATTGAGACCTACACCAAACTGTCCAATGATTATGCTGCTCTTTGCCCAAACATGTCTCGACCTATGTATCGAAGAATCGAACTGTACATCAAGGGTTTGGCTCCAGAAATTTGAAGCCATGTAACTTCAGCCAACCACACTACCATTCAGCCGATCGTTCGACTTGCTCACAAACTTACTGATCAGGCCGTAGAAGAGGGCAGGTTGCCCAAAAGGATCAGTGCTACTGTCGGAACTTCTAGTGACAACAAGCGTAAGTGGGAAGGAAATCAAAGCAAGGATGCTAACCCCACTCAGGCCCCAGCACAGCAAAGGAAAACTGAAAACAACAAGGGCACTCAACAACAGGGTGGCTATCGCGGTAACCACCCCAAGTGCAACAAGTGCAATCGACATCACAGCGGGCCGTGTGGGAAAGGTCAGTGTCAGCGATGTAACAAAATGGGGCATGAGGCCAAGGACTGTAGGAGTCCACGTCCCGTGGGGCAGAACCAGCAGCAACAACATCACGGGAATGCCAAGGGTTGTTTCCAATGTGGAGCTGAGGGGCACTATAAGAAGAATTGCCCTGAACTGAACCAGAACCGCAACAACAATCAGGGAGCTGGAAACAACGATCAGAACAACAACGCTGGGAATGGTGCTAGAGGAAGGGCTTTTGTGATTGGAGCTGGAGAAGCGAGGAATGACCCCAATGTCATGGCGGGTAAGTTTCTACTCGATGATCGTTATGTTTCTGTACTATTTGATTCTGGAGCCGATGCTAGCTATGTGTCCCTACGTATTAGTAAGAAGCTTAAGCGTCCGCTTTCGTTACTAAGTTCTCCCCATATCGTCGAGTTAGCTAATGGTAGAAACATCGAGGCCTCACATGTTGTCAAAGGCTGCAAACTAGAATTGTCTGGTCAGACATTTAGTATCGATCTTTTCCCTGTTACTCTTGGAAGCTTCGACGTCGTTATTGGTATGGATTGGTTATCCAAGCATCGCGCTGAGATCCTCTGTCAAGAGAAAGCAGTTCGTATTCCCCGCCGTACTGGCAAACCTCTTATTGTACAAGGTGGCAAGGGCGGAGAAATCTCCGGCGTTATCTCTTTCTTGAAGGCCCAGAAGTGTTTACGAAAAGGGCACACCGCTATCTTAGCACTCGTCACCAACACCCACGAAAAGGAAAAGAGGATTGAAGATTTTCCGGTAGTACGTGACTATCCCGAGGTATTTCCTGAGGAATTACCTGGACTCCCTCCCCACCGTCAGGTCGAATTCCAAATCGAGCTAGCTCCCGGAGCAGCGCCCATAGCTCGTGCGCCTTATCGGCTAGCCCCCGCAGAATTGAAGGAACTCTCTACTCAACTACAGGAACTATTGGATAAAGGGTTTATTCGCCCTAGTTCATCACCCTGGGGAGCACCGGTACTCTTTGTTAAGAAGAAGGATGGCACGTTCCGAATGTGCATCGACTATCGTGAGCTGAACAAGGTTACCATCAAGAATCGTTACCCTCTCCCGCGAATCGACGACCTATTCGATCAGTTGCAAGGATCGAGTTACTACTCTAAGATTGACCTGCGATCAGGTTATCATCAGCTAAGGGTCCGTAATGAAGACATCTCCAAAACTGCATTCAGAACTCGTTATGGTCATTATGAATTCCTCGTTATGCCCTTTGGAATGACCAACGCGCCTGCGGTATTCATGGATCTCATGAACCGAGTGTGCAAACCCTACCTCGACAAGTTTGTGATCGTGTTTATAGACGACATCCTGATCTACTCGAAAAGTCAGGAAGAGCATGAACAGCACCTGCGCCTTATCCTCGAACTCCTTCGCAATGAGCAACTGTATGCCAAGTTCTCGAAATGCGACTTCTGGCTTCGAGAAGTCCATTTCCTTGGGCACGTGGTTAACAAGGATGGAATCCACGTCGACCCTGCAAAGATCGACTCTATAAAGAATTGGCCTACCCCTAAGACTCCGACTGAAGTCCGCCAATTCTTAGGACTAGCGGGATACTATCGAAGATTTATCATGGGATTCTCAAAGATCGCTCAGCCTCTCACGGCCCTTACTCAGAAGGGTATGGTTTATAAATGGGGTGAAGCTCAGGAAACCGCGTTTCAGACACTAAAGGATAATCTCTGTAGTGCTCCTATTCTCTCGTTACCTGAAGGCACTGACGACTTTGTGGTTTACTGCGATGCGTCCATCCATGGGCTCGGTTGTGTGTTAATGCAACGCGACAAAGTTATTGCTTACGCCTCTCGACAACTTAAGACTCACGAAAGGAACTACACTACGCACGACTTGGAACTAGGAGCAGTGATCTTTGCGCTTAAGATATGGAGACATTACCTGTACGGTACCAAGTGCACCATTTACACCGATCACAGGAGTCTCGAGCATATCTTCAAGCAAAAGGAATTAAACATGCGACAACGTCGATGGGTCGAACTTCTGAATGATTATGAATGCGCCATCAAGTACCATCCGGGCAAGGCCAATGTCGTGGCAGACGCCCTCAGCCGAAAAGACACTACTCCCAAGCGCGTGCGAGCGTTACAACTCACCATCCAGTCTAATCTCCCTACCCAGATTCGAAACGCTCAGATTGAAGCTCTGAAACCGGAAAACATCAGGGCTGAGTCCCTGCGAGGATCGAGACAACGATTAGAGCAAAAAGAAGACGGCGCCTACTATGTGGCAGGGCGCATTTGGGTCCCACTTTACGGAGATCTACGAGAACTGGTGATGGACGAAGCCCATAAGTCCCGTTATTCAGTACATCCTGGTTCAGATAAGATGTACCACGACTTAAGGACCACTTACTGGTGGCCTGGCATGAAAGCCCACATAGCAGCATACGTTAGCAAATGTTTGACCTGCGCAAGAGTCAAGACTGAGTATCAGAAACCAGCAGGCCTACTCCAGCAACCCGAAATCCCGAAATGGAAATGGGAGCAGATTTCCATGGATTTTGTTACGGGGCTACCTAGATCCCAACGCGGGAATGACACTATTTGGGTGATAGTAGATCGATTGACTAAGTCTGCACACTTTCTGGCCATCAAGGAAACAGACAAGTTTTCTACCTTGGCAGAGATCTATCTAAAGGAAGTAGTCTCCAGGCACGGGGTACCAACTTCTATTATTTCCGACCGAGACGCTCGTTTTACTTCCGAGTTGTGGCAAGCTATGCACAAATCCTTTGGCTCACGTTTGGACATGAGCACCGCTTACCACCCACAAACGGATGGGCAGTCTGAACGTACCATCCAAACCCTGGAAGACATGCTTAGAGCATGTGTGATCGATTTTGGCAAAAACTGGGAGAAGCATCTACCGCTGGTAGAATTCTCCTACAATAACAGCTACCACACTAGCATTCAGGCGGCACCTTTTGAGGCATTGTACGGTCGTAAATGCCGATCACCTCTCTGCTGGGCGGAAGTCGGTGATAGTCAACTCACAGGTCCAGAACTGGTGGTAGATACAACGAAAAAGATTTCCCAGATCAGGCAACGCATGGCGGCAGCTCGTGACCGTCAGAAAAGCTACGCTGACAAGCGTAGGAAACCACTAGAATTCCAGGTCGGGGACCGGGTTCTACTTAAAGTCTCACCCTGGAAGGGTGTGGTCCGTTTCGGTAAACGGGGCAAGCTGAATCCCCGATATGTTGGACCATTCGAAATTACCGAGAAAATCGGTAAGGTGGCTTATAGATTGAACCTGCCTGCGGAGCTGAGTGCAGTGCACAATGTTTTTCACGTGTCTAATCTGAAGAAGTGCCTGTCAGATGAAACACTCATAATTCCTTTCAAGGAACTCACTATTGATGAACAGCTACACTTTACTGAGGAACCGATGGAGATCACAGATCGAGAGATCAAAACCCTCAAACGTAGCCAGATACCTCTCGTGCGAGTTCGTTGGAACTCACGACGCGGCCCAGAGTTTACCTGGGAGCGGGAAGACCAGATGAAGTCCAAGTATCCCCAGTTGTTCCCAAACGAAAACCCCAGCACTGAAGCTACAACCGAATTTCGGGACGAAATTCCAAACTAACGGGGGGATGATATGACACCCCGTTGAAACACGCTAGCTTGGCAGTGGCTGCCTTAACTTTCGGGACGAAAGTTCTTAAAACTTGGGGATAATGTGACACTCTAGGTTTTTCCGAACGAACACCTTGTAATATTTTTGTATATATATATGTTATTAAATGGAAATGTGATCCTTTTTGCATTTTATGTGTTGTATGTATTATATATATATGTATGTGAGTCGAGACCATGACTCGCAACCACTCGGTTGCGAGTGGGCCACTCGGTTTCGAGTGGGCCTCTTGGGCCGTAACCGGTTTGGGCCGAAACCCCCTTAGCCTAAGTTGATGCTTGGTATATAATCCCAAACCTTTCCCCCACTTCCCTCATTTGTTACACAAACACATCCACACTTCTCCTATTCTCTCTCACTAGTAAACCTTCAACAACATCCCATCTCTTCCAACTTCCGGTTCAAGCTTGGATCTCGGTCAAGGAATCTCGGACAAGATCATCACTCGGACACTCCATCTTCTCGGTTCCCTTCTCTTTGTTTTCGGCTTCTTCTTCTTCTTCACAACCGGTTAGTGCTAATTATTATGTGCATAAGGATTTATGTTGTGTTGAATGAACTAGAAAATGCTTGGTTAGTAGTTTTATGCATGATTTTTATGAATGGTTGTGAAGATTGACTATATGTGTAAACCCTTAGGTTTGAATGCTTGGTGACATGTTTAAAATGACTAACAAATGGTAGTCTAAGAATGATTATGGCTAAACATACTATGCTTCATTGTTTCTTGCAAAATGATGATGTTAAACTTAAGATTTCGGATATATATTGTATGTTTCTTTATTCTTACATGTTGATCTTGACGAAATATGTGATTTTGGTTCATAAATGTATAGTTATGTTTGACATGAAAACCCTAGAAATTTATGAATATAGGATGAACTTGTTGAATGTGGTTTGAAGATTTCAAAATGGCAAAGTTTGATCTAAGTTTACTAATAGTCAGATTAGGCAAAGTGTTAGTGGAAACCTTATTGGTTGTTTCCTGATTTGGGCCTGATTGCATAGTACATATTGGACTGATGCATCTGCATCATCACGTGTACATGAAAGAGACAGCATTACGACTCGCAACCGCACCGTTGCGACTCGCAACCATGGCATGACAAGCCGAGACCACCTGGTTGCGACTCGAGACCATCTGGTTGCGACTGGGCTGTCCACTTTGGTTATTGGGCCATTATGTGTAATATGGGCTACCTGTTAACTGGACTACGTGCTACTGTTTGCTTGTGCAAGTGTTAGGGCCGGCCCAATAACCCACTGTCTAATTTTATGCATGATACGTGCTAGTTGTTTGTAAGTATTACGTGATTGCGTGTACAATAAACCTGACCTATACCGGTAACCATGTTAGGACGTGGTGACCAACGTGTTTGACAAGTAACCTAATCTGCCGAGCGACCCAAGGTGAGTTCACACACTAAAAGCATGCGTCCCGCGGAGGGACACAAACAACTACCAACTTTGGGAAAATACTTTCGACCCATTACTCCGGGGGAAAACAGAATGGGTAATTACTATCTCCGGGGGAGATACGTTTGGATACTATTTATAAATCACAACTAGCCATGCTAAACGAAACTCTATCACCTTAAGTCCCTGCTTACAGTACCGATTAATCGCCGGGGGCGAACGGGTTATTAGTTGATAGCGCTATTAGGTTTGACAACCTCACACCGTGACCGGGGGAGATCGGGCGTGAACTAGTAGACCTTGCAACATGGTCAATGATGATAGACATTGACTCGGGGCACAAATATTTATATTCCGTCAACAGTTTCGGTATCTACAGTTTAGTGAGCTTACAGATGGGGTAGCTCCCCACCACGTGATTATAAATGCTTTATCTAAACAACTTAAGTTTTTGGTAAACTAAAACTGGACAACTAGTGAACTCACTCAGCATTATTGTTGACCCCTTACTGCATGCTTTGCAGGTAACCTGTGACTCAGGAGCTGCTGCTTGGGGATGTGTAGTGTTCGTCAAACCCGTGTGTTGGGTTAATTATTTTGAACTAAGAACTATCTTTAAACTACTTTGGTTTATGCTTCCGCTGTTTTGTTAAACTAATTATCGAACTTAAACTACGATGTTGCTAACTACTTTGGATATTAAATATTTCTACTATTAATTCAATGCTCAGTATAATTGGTGGCTGGATCCTGGTCAGTCACGCCCTCGAAGCGGGTGTTATCCGCAGGTGGATTTTGGGGGTGTGACACATCGCAAATTACTATACGTGTGCACCCGTAATGATAAGTCGATTTGCATGCTCACCCGAGTTCCACCTATCTTGTGTCAAAATGTCCCTCAGATTAAACTGCCGAGTACATAGTGTTGTCAAAATGACATGGTCATCAAAAGCTTAGTTAATTAACCAAATGTTGATCAACTATGAGTTATATCAGAAAGAGTAGTCTGGAATCGGTTGATCTGAGGATTCACTCGAGTTGAAACACACCATGAGAATCCAATCCAAAGGATTATAGATGTGAAAGTGCGCAAGGAACAAACATGCACATGAATTGTGACTTCGAGAGATGAAACTGGTTCATTGACATATGTTACTGGAGGAAGCAAATTAGTCGTTAAGCCGTCCGAGGTAGAAGGGAGTTCGAGTATGCAATGAGCAAGGCGCTCCGACTTCATGGTCAATCCGTTTTCCAAAGAATATTAACCAAAGATGTGAATCACGGTTCTAGAAAATAAAATGATGACATATCAGTGTCAATGGATTTATGCAATAATGTGGTGTAGGAATATGTGTAGATGATTGCCATGCAAGAGACTCCTCCATAGGCTCCGTCTCACGGCCCTCAGGCAGGAGTGGATGTTGTTTTCGCGATCTCAAGGATGTCGCCACTGGGAATGAGGATACGAATAGATTGACGTGATCCTCGTTAGTAAAGAGTGATGTTGATGATGTCGACATACCCGCAATTAGAGCATTCACATCCATTCCACCAAATTTTCACCCTAAATTACACTAAAAAACAATACAGTTTATCTCTCCTTTTCAATTAAATAATATATTTTTATACCTTTATTATTACCTTTTCTCTCTCCTTCACTCATAACCACTTTCAAAATATATTAAAAAACTATAAGGGTGAACAGTGTCCCCTCAAATATACAGATGAACAGTAACATTTTTTCTCTCCTCCACTCACAACCACTTTTTATACTCTTTATACTATAAAAACTCCACTCACAACATTTGGTGGAATGGATGTGAATGCTCTTACAATGTATGTTTGGATGCCACGGGCGTATGTATATCATGTATGTGTGTCCTTGTATGCAGGGGCGGACCCACATGGTCCGGGTCGGGGTCCACGGACCCCAATCTTTTTTAAAAAATAGTAGAAACGGTATGTTAAATTTTTTAAGGACCCCATAAAAGCAATTAATTGGACCCCATGGTATTAAAAGCAAAAATGGTGTGGTGGTAAATTCACTTGTGTTCCAACAAATAGATATCAAGTTCAAGTCTTACATGTCTTATTTTTTTAGTTTATTTTTTCCATCAAAATTAAATTAGTGTTTTAAAACACCACAACCACCCATTGACCCTCTAATTTGCTTCTTTAAAATGATAAATTGAATGTCGATTTTTTTTAACACTTGATTACCAAATAAAACTTCCAACATATAATGTAGTGGTTTCATGTCCACTAAATGCTTCTACATTATTTCCTAGCCCCGACCCGATTACGATGACCGACCCGAAAATTTTAATGTTTGGTTGTGAAAAATCCTTACACAAAAAATGGACCCCAATGAAAAAAAATCTTCGGTCCGCCACTGCTTGTATGTCATGTTTGAGTGTTTGTGTTGGTGTATGACTAATGCAGTGTCTAAGGCTATAGACCAAGTATACTCTCTAATGTAAAGGTGGGGGGCTTTAAAGCCCCCTGTCTACATGGCACTGATGTGCAAACGTAATGCTTTAAAGCTCTTAGGAGCTTTATTCCACACAGGCCAATCAAACCTTTATGTAGTTTACTTGTATTTTGTTTTGATGATCTTGTAATAATCATGTAATTTACTTTTATGATGAGAGGTAGTTCTAAGACAATAATGTTTACATAATTATATATAACATTATATTTCTAGAGGAAGGTTAACGTACATTACGGCTTAACGTACATCACGTACGACAGGTAATTATGCACGTTCATTTTAAAATCACGCACGTTGTAACTCAAAAATCCAAAATCACGCATGTTGAAACACAATAATCACGCATATTGAAAACATTAATCACGCATGTTATAAAACAAATCACGCACATTGCTGTACGTGAAGTACGTTAAGCCGTAATGTACGATATACTTTTTCATATTTCTAAATTGTCTTTATCAACCCTTAAGAGTGAATTTGTTTATTGGTAGACACATCTTGTCTTTATCAACCCTTAAGAGTGAATTTGTCAACACATAAATTTTAAATTTTGGTAGCAAATAAGGTAATTTCATTTAGGCTTTTAGTGACAAGCAAGTTGGACTTATAACAAAAAAAAAAATAATAAAATACTTGATAATTATTTGCCCGATTCGATATGAATATATGATACAAATGCTAACCTAACCTAGAAGCTTAGCTAGTTCATCGACTCTAAGAGTCGCTTGTGGAGCTACATCAAGATAGCTCTCCTTTAAATCCTTCTTTCGGGTTCTCGTGTTCTTGTTTTTCCCGCCTTTCTTTGGCACCGAAACAGTTACTACCTCGTTCTCGACTGTTTCTTCATCTTCTTGCTTCTCTGATGTCGCCGTTACCACCTTCTTAGCCCGTTGGAGTCTAAAAGTGGGCCCGGGCTGCGCGGATTTCGAAAAAGCAACCGCCTTTGCATACACCATGTCGGCATCCAAATGGGAATCTTCTAGAACATACGCAATCCCGTCTTGGACCGCTTGCTTTAAGAGTGACATCACTCCCGTTAAAGAATCTTGATTACTCGTGTTTTCTGATGCATTGTTTTCGATATCAACGTGTGTTATGCTTTCATCATCATCATCCGATACGCTTTCATCATCATCGGACACGCTTTCATCATCATCAGACACGGTTTTATCGTCATCAAACACGCTTTTATCGTCGTTGGTTGTTGAAACTACAGTATCATTTTGTTCAGATTCAGATTCGGGGTCGGGATTCTTTGCTTCTCGAGGCTTGTCTTCTTCTGTGAACATGGATTTCCAATTTTGCCCACGCCACATAAGTATGTGTTCATGCTCAAATGAAATCAACACACATGGAACAAGATCCTGCAGTGTCAAAAACGAAATTACCAAATGCTTCGTAATTTTGACCCGTTCATTGCAGTTCTGTTTTATGCTTACCGGGTTAAGCAGGCAAATTAAATTAAAAAAAAAAAAAAAAACAGTTTTAAAGATGCAGGTCAACCAGATCAAACCTCTTGAATCATTTTATGCAACAAATAAGATTATTATAAAAATAATATAACTTTGAGTAAAGTATACCAAAAATTTGGATTTGGTCCCTAGCTTTCCAAAAGTACATGGATGGTCCCTATGGTTTGCACTTTGTAACGCATTTAGTCCCTAACTTAATAACTTTGACATGCTAAAACCTTTAGATTTGTTAGTTGGGGACTAAATGCGTTACAAAGTGCAAATCACACGGACCATCCATGTACTTTTGGAAAGCCAGGGACTAAATCCATTTTTTTGGTAAACCACAGGGACCATTCGTGAACTTTACTCTATAAGTTTTCTTAATCATATGTCACACAAAAACCATTTGTAAAACATTTTAATAATTTTCGACAAATGTGTTCCGGGTCAACCAATGTGACCCGACAAGCTGCCAACTCTCCTATAGTTAGATAATTTTGCAAGTCATGTATCTATGATTCGTACGGACAAGCAAGAACGGATGGTGATTGCATACCTTTAGTTTTGCACCGATTTTCCGGTAATCGCTCCCGTTCATTCCTTCACAATTTATTCTCACTAAATCACATGCTTCAAATGCCTCTTTAACATTATTAACAAGATCACAATAAACCCCGTTTTTCCCTGAAACACAAGTAAATCATCTTCCAATCAGCTTTCCGAAACACCAATTATAAAGTTAAAAAAATATTTAGAGTTAATTACTGTTTTCGTCCATGTGGTTTGTCAAAAATCACTATTTCAGTTCATTAGTTTAAAAATTGCGATTTCAGTCCCTGTGGTTTCACTTTCGTAACCATTTCAGTCCACCTCGTAACCATTTCAGTCCCTGTACTTAACCGAATAATGGATTGAAATGGTTACGAAAGTGAAACCACAGGGACTGAAATCGCAATTTTTAAACTAATGACTGAAATAGTGATTTTTGAAAAACCACAGGGACCGAAAACAGTAATTAACTCAAATATTTATTATACATTGTCAAAACTATTAACTACATGGTGGATGTTAACCTTTTGACCAACAAGGCATATTTTATCACCAAAAGTCAAATATAATTACAGATATTATAGTTTTAATTAAAATTTAATCTTACGAATGTAATGATTTAGGAGGTTTTATACAATTAAGGATACCTTTTGACATGATTGACCAATATCATTTTTAGCTACCTTTTCTTATTTTAGCCATTTGACCGAATAATACACAACCCGAACTGACCGTTCCATTCATATATTAAAGAGTAAAGTACATAAATGGTCCCCGTGGTTAACCAAAATTTTTGATTTGGTCCCTAGCTTTTCAAAAGTACATAGATGGGCCCTGTTGTTTGTGCACTTTGTAACGCATTTAGTCCGCAGCTAACAAATCTAAAGGTTTCAACAAGTCCAAGTTAGGGACCAAATTTGTTACAAAGTGCAAACCACAAGGACCATCCATGTACTCTTGGCAAAAGTTGGGGACTGAATGGGTTATAAAGTGCAAGCCACATGGACCAACCGTGTACTTTCGGAAAGCTAGGGACCAAATCGAGAATTTTGGTCAACCACAGGGACCATCCGTGTACTTTTACTCTGGGTTAAGAGATCAAAATTGCCACAACTAGTTATAACTTAAAAGGCTTACCGAGTTTGCATATTGGAGTTAACTGTCGCCCTTTTCTGCGCATTTCACTTGCTTCTTCAAGAGTTAACCCCTCTGGGACCCGTTGAACGAGCCTCGGGTATACAGGGGTTATAGGCTTCCATAACATAAGAGGAAAAACCGGGCGAGTTTTGTAGTTATAATTTCTACCTCGAAAAAGATACACAACTCCTCCTTTGCTATATATTACTTTCCCTCCTGTCTTATCCTGTTACAAGATAATATGTTAAAAAAGGTTTTTAAAATAAGAGTAAATTACGTTTTTGGCCCCTGTGGTTATATCACTTTTACTATATTAACCCAAAATAAGAATTTTTAACATATCTGCCCCCATGGTCTCTATAACTAACCATTTTGGCCCCTAAGTCTAGAGATCATGGGGGCCAAAATGGTTAGTTATAGAGACCATGGGGGCATATATGTTAAAAATTCTTATTTTGGGCTAATCTAGTAAAAGTGATATAACCACAGGGGCCAAAAACATAATTTACTCTTAAAATAATGATGCTCAACTAATGGAGAACGTCAAGATTATTAGGCCGGGAATGGTTATTTAAACGTCTTATCTGCTTATTGTGCTTTACTAAAAGCGGATAAGCGTTTTTAAGCGTAAATATGATTACGCTTATCTACGTATTGTTCAGGTGAAATACGCTGGTTTGAACTTTGAACACACATTTTTAGATGCTGATTTTGAACTAATTATTCATGGTGGATCCAAAATTACAAGTTTACCCTTTGTGTTAAATAAGTTGTTTTCAATAAGTAGGGATTACCTGCTTATGCTTATAATACCATAGTTGTTAATAGCGAATAGCGACAAGCTACCAACACGCTACGTATGATAGCGATGAAATAGCGGGCACTATTTTAGTTAAGCGATACACTAGAAGATAATTTTAGAAATATTTTATTTTATATGTGTATTTTAACAGTATTTTATCAAAATACGCTGTTTTCATATGTATATTTGAAAAAAAATGAAAATCCTGCTTTTTATAGGCATATATTTAAGGCTGGCAAATCGTGTCTTAGCAGGTTTAACAGGTCTCTGACGACGCGAACAACACAAGTTTTAAACATGAATACGACTCGTTTAACTACTTTATATCCAATGTCTATAACACAGTTGTATGTTTTATAAACCAAGAAGGAGAATTGATGGATCCTAACCCTCTAAATTTAATTATTTTTAAGAAAGTGAAAATTCACATGGTGTACTTTTCGGTAAACAGGTCTAACCGTGTCTTATACAGGTTACCTGTCTTATCCTGTTACATGATGAAATGTTAAAAATGGCTTTTATAAGAATGATGCTCGACAAACGAAGAATATATATAAAAGGCAAAGCATTGTGTCTCACTACTCACTCTAGCGAATCACATGGTGCCACATGGCGGCCTCTTTTTTTATTATAATTTTTAACTCTTTTGTTTTTTTTTTCCCGTTTACACCTTTAACTTTGTTAATATACTGTATACATGTTCAGTCCTTCTACTTTAACTTTCCTAATATACATGTTTAGTCCCTCTGCTTTAATAAAGTTTTTTTCTTATTGGTTAACTTTGTTTATATACATGTTTAGTCTCTCTACTTTAACTTTAGCAATATACATGTTTAGTCCCTCTACTTTTATTCCTTTTAGTATTTCGCCATTTAGTGTTTTTTTCTTACTAACGTGACGAACCGACCCGACTCCCGACACAACGCGCGGGGTAATATTACTAGTTCTTTTTAAAAAAAGCAATCCCAAAGTAAACGGGTATGGGATTGGTTGTCTATATGATAATACAAAAGTCATACGACCATAGTTGTTAAAAGCCATCGCCTCTTGCGCCTAGGCCCATTTTTCAGGCGAGGTGAGGCAATTGCGCCCTAAGTCGAGGCAATTGTGCTTTGATTCTCTAGGTGATGGTTCAGGAATAAATTCCGGCGCAATTCATAGATTCCAGAGCGTTTCCGACCAAATTCTCTAAATTCCGGCAAGATTCCAGCCAGATTTCTACTTTTATCTAAGGAAAACTACTTTTATACACCAATACACTAATGTTTTAGAACTTTTGGTACTAAATATATAATATTAAATGTTATATAATAGCTTTTATTTACTTTATTTGAAGAATATTATTATTTTTCTAATACGTAATTTTTTTTTTCATTGTGCGCTTTTTTTCCTCAGGTCCTAGCTTTTTTTGCGCCTTGCGCCTAGGCCCTAGGCGAGGACTATGCGCCTTGAGTGTGCCTAGCGCCTTCAATAACTATGCATACGACTCATACTTCACAAAAATAAAACAACTAAAAACTTCTACAAATTAAAAAGAAATAGTGGAAGACATATATTGTATTTAGTACCAACCTCTAATTGTAAGCGAACGTTGTCCATGTCAACTGTGCATACACCTTTACATTTTATTTTGCAAACCCTTCTTCGTTTCCAATGAGCGTGGATATTGTCCAGCATATTGTGTGTCAAACCATCTCTACCTAAAATGTTTAGAATAAATAAGCAATGAACAACGATAAATTTCTTTAAATTATGCTTTGAAAAACAGACTCTACACGATGTTTCTAATCATTGAAATTCAATTTATGTTAAGTTTAAAACAAATAAACTGAACAAACCGAAATCTCATGTTTCTAATAACATTAATTCAGTCAAACTTGCATTAGTCAAGTTTACGATAAATATCTCTTTTCTATGTCTACTCATATCTGTATTTACTAAGCACATGAAGCTTCAGAATACATCTAAAAGCACAATTAGCAATTTACACATGTATTTTCAAACTGATTATTGTCACTTAAGGAATCATAATCATATAATGATACAATCGCCTAAGCAGTCAATAGCGGTGCTATAGCGGTTAGCGGACCTCAGAGTGTGTAGCGGTCCAAATAGCGGTGGCCTATAGCGGTTCCGCTATTAGCGGCGCTAAATACCGCTATAGCACCGCTATAGCGGTACTATAGTGGTGCTATAGCGGTGGCCTATAGCGGTTATAGCAGTAACGGTGTTTAATTGTGTTAATTCTTAAATTAAATACTTCAAAGTTACTATTAGTATTTGATTTGCGACAGGTTTTTGATAATGGAATGATATTACTATGAATTTTGATATTACTATTAATATTTTTCAAAGATATATTTATATATATAAAAAATACATAAATTATGCATGGTATAAAAATTACCGCTATATCACCGCTATAACCTATATATCACATAACGGACCTTGACCGCTATTCGATTTTGGACCGCTTTAACTGCATAGACAATCGCATTTATCTATATATATGTAACTAGGATAAGGATCCGTTAGGAACCACCCTTTATTGCGAGAACCATGAGAACCAGTGTGAACACAACCAAAAATACCTAAAAAAAAAATTTAAAAACACAATTTTTTTTAAATCGCTACTTTGTGATTTGAAAGGAAAAAAAAACTTTTTAAGCATTTAGTTGTGGGGGGTAGCTTTAAGGTTTAGTTTTTAGCATTTAGATTGGGTGGGGTGGGGGGTTAGTGTTAATTTTTTTTTTTTTTTTTTTTGGGGGGGGGGGGGGGTGTTTAGGTTTTGGGTGGTGGTGGAGTGGGTTTATTTTCTTGTGTTCACATTGGTTCTCCTGGTTCTCGCAATAAGAGTGGTTCTCAAATGATCCCTACCCTATGTAACTATACTTTAATATCTATAATCAGTAGTTTCTCAAAATTTGATTTTTTCTGACCTTAGATAAGCTATAAAACCATAATCAGAAAAGGTTTAGCCAAATACTTAAACTGATAATTGCAAAAGGTGCATCCAAAACCATCTTACAATCCAAGATCACTAATCTTGAAAGTGAGACAATATGAGTCAAGTCCGAACATCCAAACTAGACAAAGAGATCAGTTTAACGAAATTTAAAACCCAATGTAAGTGCAGCTCTAAACAAATCTGAACTCAAACAAGTAAATTAATCAATAACTTCCACTAACGTCATTTCAAAACAATTTACAACATTCTGATTAGGATAAAAATCACTCAATTGTCCATTAGGGGTAGACTAAGTTACTTTTCTATGAGTATGTGACTGCCCCGACAATAAAAGTGAAAGTTAAGTGTCATTGGTTACATTGCTTCCATAGTTGTTAATAGCGCTCATGGCAAGCGCTATAGCGAATAGCGTAGCGAAGCGTTCATTCATCGCTATCTGATTTTGGCGCCTCCATAGCGAGTAAATAACGGGGTTTCAGGTTTTTTGTTTTCTTTCGGTTCTAATATAAATAGCGATAAAAAACGTATACAATAGCTGGATTTTATGTTTTTGGTTAAATATACGTGTAGAAACACCATATTTGGATATAATCATGGTTTTAAAAAACGGTTGAGGTGTGCGCCTCGAGGCGCGCCTCAAGGTGAAACGGCCAAAAAACGATTCTGAGGCGCGCCTCATGGGGTTTATATTGTATGTGCACCTCAGAAGGGCTGAGGCGCTAAAAAGGCTGCGCCTCAGGTGCGCCTCAGTGGTTTTTGATATTTGTTTTTGATTTTTTGAGTTTTTGTGTCAATTTCAAGCAATTTATGTCTTTTTTATGTGTGTTTTTTATTATTTTGATGAATTTGATGATGAATTTAGTTAGTATTACTATATTTATAAGATATATAATATTTATATTTGTTTTTTAACTCTGCCTCGGACTTATGCCTCGGTTCGCCTCGAGGCTTACGCCTTGTGAGGTGAAGGGAAAACGCCTCGAAACTCGTTTCCATTTTTTTAAACCTTGGATATAATATACATATAAAACATTTCTAAAATTTTCTTCAAGTGTATCGCCAAATATAAAATAGCGCCCGCTATTTCATCGCTATGACGCTATTGCTACGTAGTGTAAATGTTGCTTGCCGCTATGGTCCGCTATTCGCTATTCGCTATTAACAGCTATGATTGCTTCGCCTCAAAAGCACCACTTTCAGGTCCTCAGCCGCAACTTTCCGACAAAATTTCAACCAAAAATCATCTGAACAGGTCTGAAACAATTATACCAACCCTAAACAAGCCCGGAATCAACCAAAAGCAACCTAAACTAGCCCTAAAGAAGCCTAAAACATGTCTAAAACCCCTAAAAATTGTATTTTTTTACTATACGCCTCGCCTAAAAAAGCCCTCGCTTTTTATACGCCTTGCATTGAGGCCCAAGGCTCACCCTTTGCGCCTTGACAACTATGCTTGCCGGTATGAATTCTTACTTTTCTAACGAAAGTTAACGTCACGAATGCCTTCAGTTACGAAGTCAGTATGGATTATTATCAGCTAACGGATCAAAACTTAGGGGCTGTTTGGCAAATGTCTGACCAATTCAGATTAGAGGTCTTAACCATTCAGACTTTGTATAATGCTTAAAAAATACAGAGGCAAATGTCTAAACCATTCAGACATCTGCTCATGAAACAAACAGTCTGAACCAGTAAGAGGTCTGAACCATTAAGAGCCTCATTAAGAGGTAAACAAACAACCCCTAAAAACTATTAAACTATAAATCCAATTCGCCTAAAAACAAAAACAAAACATACCTATATTCAACTGTCTTGATGACTTCAAACACCCTTTAACAAGAGCATCAACCTCCTCCTTACTCAACTCCTCCCCCAACACCTCCTCCCTCTTAACCACATACCGCGGCCCGGTCCCACTCAAAAACGGTCCAGGCGCCTGCACCGGCTTAACCCCTTTCTTCCCGGGCTCCGGCAACTTAAACGAGTCAAACTCCACCTTCTTCTTCCCACTCGGCAACGGCTTCTTCCCCGTCCACGGCCTCGGCATACTCCCCGGCCCAAACGGCGCAATCGCAGGCTCCCGAAGCTTCAACGGCTTCACTTTCGGTGTCTCCGTGTAACTGTATTGAAATTCAAACGGTGCTTCGGGTATTACATATGTAAGTCCCTTATCACTTACTTTAATCACTGTTTCATCACTTTCGTCTTGAATTTCATCTGGGATTTTTCTAATTCTTACAATTCGTTTAAACGCAGGGTGGGAATGTGAGTTTTTTGAATTTGGGGGTTTTGAGTATTTTGATTTTTTACCGGGGATGGAGGAACGGGAAGGGGAGGAGGGGGTGCCGGTGGATTTGTACGGTGGTGGGGTGGTGGTGGGGGTGGTGGTGGGGGTGGTGGTGATGGTGGTGGCGGAGTGGAAGCGTTTGTGGAGGCGTAAGTGGTCTTCGTGTTGTTTTTGGGTGAGTTTGTGGTGGGTGTGTTTTAAGAAGTTGGGGTTGTTCCACCGGGAGAGGTTGATTACGGTGGTGGGACGGTGGTGGTGGTGGTGGTGTGGTGGTGGGGAAAGTGGGAATTGGAGGATGGGTTTTAGAGTTAGAGACATTATTTGGGGGGTTTGAGTTTCAGGCTTCAGTTGATGAGGTTAATGGATCAATGTGTTTTGAGATGGTGGAAAAAGAGAAGAAAATGAACAATCATTGATATACAAGGGGTGATACTAAAAATATATGAAGATTAAAGTATGAGGGGTATTTTTGTCTATTTATAATTTAACACCTAAAACATAAATCTTCGACATCCATAAATCTAGTGGTCATCTTGTCTGGTTTTTTGGTGAGAGAGACACACAAAGAGAGACCGATTGAGAGGAGGAGGGTCTGAACGGGGTTTTAAACCCTTCCGATTGTTTGGAGTTTTTAAGGTTTTTAAATTAGGGGTTTTGAAGTTGGGATGAGCGGCAACGGTTGTACTTAGCTTTATTTCGGCGTTGACTTGGTTATCTAGGGGTTTTGATGGTTAACTTTTTTTTTCCGTCAATCTATGAAACGCCCCAAACCTATGGATCTCATTTGTTGATTTACTCTTTGGAAAATAGTTTGAAAGAAAAACATTCAATTTAAATGCAGCGGAAAACATCAAGTCTTTACCATCCAAACAAATTACAAATTTAAACATTGCCTTATAAAATAAACACTAATAAAAAGGGATGCTAGTCTTCGTTGGTTCACCTTGCCACAAGCCAACTATCACTTCTTCCAACCACCTGATGTGCATAATAAACGTCAGCTATGTTGAGCGAGTTCTAGTCTAATCAGTCAACTATAACTTTAACAATTAAAAGTCAACAAACATTCTATGCAATTAAGCACATACAACTACACACTATACAATAACCAATGTATGTAACACATTGGCAATTATATATTATGTCTATATTGTACACATGTTTTCATTTTTCATCGTGCGAACACGTAAAAGATTTGACGAACATTACAAAGTCGGGATATATCCCATCAATGAGGTAGTAACCATACTTTTATGGTGTTCCTCTTACCTTAAATGATGTGTCGGGTGCTACTCTATATATCATGTCGTTGAATATTAGTGACTAGCCAAGTACGTTGACGATGCGTTTACAAAATACGTATACAAAAACACGAGCGGTCTTCTAATATATCCTCTAATATTTATTAAACGAGTCGGGTGTCACACCCTGGCTTTTGCGGAAACGTGGATTATTTTGGTGTGACTTCTTAATACCATAGCAACAATCATAACAATGCTATATGAAATTAAAACACAAGATGTTCATCCATTCATTAAGTTTAAAAATACCACAACATCATTGTTTGGAAATGTCGACACTTAAGATAAATTACAAACCATACTTGTTTTAAAACGTGTTCATGAGACACGACAAAAGACTTAAATAAACGTGGTTTAAAGACGTGTAACCCGTCCAGGCAAGGATTACACCTCCTAAACCTACTACCCTGGATGACATCTTTATTCAACGCAGCTTGACATGTGAAGACACTTGCCAGATCCCTTTAGTTTCCTGAAATACATGTAGTTTGAAAAATCAACAAAAGTTGAGCGAGTTCATGTGTAAGTGAGTATGTATAAACCTTTGTAAACATTGTATGTATGAAAGTCCCTAGTATGTAGCAATAAGGAAAAAGAGATCACCAATGGGTTGCAAAGCCACTGGTATGTGTGAAATGGTGCAGGAAGTACTCAAACCTAGCAAATTTGTACCGGGCTTCCGGCTGGAAGACATAGTCACCACTATGGGCCGCCCCGGCCTCACGGGTGTGGGCTCGCTACACCCAAATAGATCTATCACTCATGTCCCTCGGTCCTACGACGAGGATTAATGGCCTTAAGTGTTGTACCCACCACTCACATGATCTAAGTAGTAAACCCTCCTTAAGCTAACCATACCATGTAAAAATGTCTGTAATAGTTGTAACATGTATTTCACCCCCGAAGTATAAAACCAAAAACAGTTAAAGAAAAGGGGGACATGAACTCACTGTAGTGCGTCTCCTGGATCGTATCGTCAACTCAAACCTGGTCTGCCACACGACAACCTACAACGTACTATTGTTTATTAGACGAACGGGTCGTGCCTTGCTTTTGTATTTACGAGTTTGAGTTACGTTACTTTGATATTATTCCAAGTTGTAACTTCTTGTTAAAATAATAATCATTATTTTAACTGAAGTTTTGTTTTTAGGGTTTTGGAATAATAGTTAGGCAACTATTTCGTGTTCATACTTCTCAAGTATTTTATATGTGTATTTCCTTCCCAAGGATGGGGGTATTTATACATGTACCTTCGTAGTTTTGTAGATAATATATTTTAAGTCCCATTTAGGAAAAAAAAATATATTTAACTTTTTGTCCAAAATAATGTATTCCCAAAATATATGTATTTTTCCCAAAAAATAATATATTTTTACTACTTTAGTTTCCAAAATAATATTTCACCAAAAATATATTTGTAAGAGTATTTTCTGGAATAATTCATAAGTTACGTTTTATAGCTCGGTTTCACATTATTATACATGTAACTTAAATATTTTATTCCTTGATATTTTTGGTATTATTTTGGAGTTGTAATTTCCATGGTATTGTTAAGTTATATTACTTTACCCTAAAATAATATAACTAGTTCACAAAATATACAAATATTCACACAAGTGTCTTGTATAAAATATATATTTTAAATATATACTTATCCATTTTTATTTGTAAAATCAACCTCCGATACTTGGTGTTTTTGTAACAAAAACTATAGCGAAGTTTATTTTGAAAACAAGGTTAAAAATATATTTGTAAACACTTGTTGGAAAAATATTTTCTAAGTGTTGGAATTTTAGAAAAATTTCCCCAGAGTTTTCTTTATAAATGGAGGTGTCCATGCTTATAAGCATATCATTTTCTTTTGTAAAAATTATCACAATCCATTCACAATCATCATCAATTAACCTTTACTTACCAATTTTGCCAAAATCAAGTAATAACTACTACTTCATGAACTTGAATATTTGTAAAAATATGTAGTAACTTACTAGTATTCTTAGTAAGTCTTGTTACCCTTTGAAATGTGATTAGTTCTTTAAAAACTTCATTTTTAAAGAATTTAAGGGTTTACAACTTCCAATCATATTTTTGAAAAATATTTCCTTATGTAATTTTCTTGTTACACAAGTGTTTCTACACTTGTTTATCCACCAAAAATGAGATTAGTTTATGTAAGATCCAAGATTTTATGAAACATATATTTTTTACTTGGTTCTTTTGAAAAACCACTCATGGATCTTTAGATCTACATGATTATCAACCTACTTTGATCTTTATTTTTCAAGAAAACCATTTATTCATTCAAGTTCATGATTTATGTGTGGATAATCCATCATCCTACAACATTTCTACTTTCTCATCTTGCTAGATCATGTTTTTAATCATGAACTAGCAAGACCATATGATGATCAACATCAAATACATGAGTAGACAATAATCAACAAGCATAACATCACATGAACATCATGATTTCTCATGGTTTTAAGCTTATGTTAAGGTTTCAAGTTCATGGTTCTTGGTGTTCTTTGTGATTAACAACTAGTATCTCCTTTTAACCACTTAAACATGATGTAAAATGGAGAGTAGAGTGTGCTTACTACTATCTCAAGGCTAGGGAAGAATCAAAGATGAAGATGATGAAGAACAAGTTGGGTAAAAGCTCTAGGAAGGGGTCCTTCAAGCTCCAATGCTTCCTAGCTTCTTAATCTTGCTTCTTGCACCTTAGGATCACTAGAGATTGAATGATTGAGACTTGGAGATGATGATGGTGGTGGTGGTGGCTCACGGCTGAACTAGAGGGAGAGAGGAGAGAGGAGTTTGAGTGTGGAATGATGAATGAGCTTGTGACTTCAAGTTAAACTTATAAACTCCTAATCCCTCATTATCCTTTGTATAATATGTTTCAAATAAGCCAACATGATCCATTAAACAATTCAAATAAAATCTAGGAGTGGGGCCAATCCATAACCGGTTTTGGGGGGGGGGGGGTTGGTTTAGCTAGGATGCAATGGATAGTTGGTTTAACTAGTTAGAAGGTTAAGTGATTTAGTTAGTGGTTTAAGTGTGTTATGTAATATATAGTGTGTTAGGGTGTTCGGGGACCATAACTAGCTTAGTAAAATAAAAACAATGCTTCTAGCATTATTTTGGTGTTCCGGGTAGTGTCCGGTTGTTCGGTTTGACACTGTTCCGTTAAAGTGCTTAATTATTCCGTAAAGTGTCTTTTATATAACTTTTTGCGTCACAATTAATTCCCGGCACTTAGGAAAGCATACAGGACCATTCTGCCATATTTTTGGCACAAGACTAGCATATTAAATGCTGAATTTTTGCTGAAAATGCAGAATTCTGCACTTAAAGTGTGTTTTAGGCACTTCCCGGCACTTTAACTATCACTTCGTGACGCAGTTTTATGGTCCTCACTTCCCTACACTCCCTACTAGTGTAGTACCCTGTCTCTGGCTCATACTGGCCTAAAAACATTGTATGTCTATGTGCTGGCATTGTCAGCATGTTTTCTGGGTTATCCGCTCACTGTGCTAACTGTGCTTTGTGCATCAAGTTTGGCACTAAAGTTCGTGTGTAATAAATGGAGTGACAGTATGAAATGTGATGCATATGTATGTATGTAACAGAAATCAGAAAGCAGTTTAAATTGTCAGTTGTAATCAAGCACAGTCATTAAGCACATAATTGAGATTAATTAATTGTACGGTACCTGTAATTGTGAGGGTTGTCACATCGGGTGCGGTATCATAAACCATGTTTTAAAAGTGGTAAATCATGTTTTACCTCGAGCATCACACGACGGTGTGAACCACTGCACCTCGCGTTCCACATCATTAGTTATCATTTGGAATAAACCCTTTGCTCATTCAAAAGCATTGTCTAAAAATATCTCCGCCATAAACGACGTCTTGTGAAGTAGTCATGTACTAAACTATTGTGGCTTGCTTCACGATCTTTATTCAATGTGGCTCTTCGTGTTTGCCTCACCAACAGGGGCGAAAGTTAGTTGGTGCCCGGGGGCGCATCCCCCCCCCCATGTTTCGTCTAGAAGTGTATAAGTTCTGATTTTTCGTCTGAAATTTTTTAAATTATATAGGATCATCCCCCCGAGTATTTTTCCTAAATTGTATATCCTAAATATTTATACACTTTGTATATAAATGATGGTTACTTTGGTAAATATATTTTAACTCTTATTTGTTTAACCCTAGATTACCCACTACACAATAAACTTAATCACAACTTAATACTAAATTATTAATCATCTGCTTCCCGTACTCCCGCCCGTAGCTTTCTGCGGCCATTCTTTTTCCAATTCCATCAAGACTTTTTTGGTAATAATTTTTTTATTGTTGTTGTAAATTGTTGATTACATAGATGGCATGAATTAATGTTTATTATTTATTCATTGTTTACTTTAGTCTTTATATAGGGTGGGGTTCCTCTACAAAGTGTGTTTTTCCTACAAAGTGTAGGAAGTGATCTTGATCATTGGATGAGTGTGTTTGATGGTTGAGATTATTTTGGTGGCATTTTAGTAATATATGTTTCTTAAAAATAGGCTAATCTAATTGAATGGGGGTAAAGGTGTCATTTAATTTATTTTAAATATGGAAATAATTGCCAATCATAAACCATCTCCATAATTGTCGCGATTTTCTCTCTCTCCTTCCCTCTCTTTAATCCCTCACATCCGGAAACACCAAATCATACCAAAAATAACGATAAATAAAATCTAGATGTGTTTATAGTACTGTGTTTTATTGATAAAACACAAAGTGGCGAACTAGTGACTGACTGCTAAAACAAAACGTCAAGAATTTGTTTATGATAAAACACATTGTGATAAAACCAGTTACAATTACTGACTACTAAAACACAACGTGACGAATCAAGTTACTGGCTGCTAAAACACAACGTGACGAATCAGTTACCGGATGCTAAAACACAACGTAGATGTGTTCATAGAAGTGTGTTTTAGTGATAAAACACAATGTGACGAACTAGATGGAATACGAATTTAATGTGAATATGTTGAAGCGATTATATTATAAGCATTCATTCGCATTTGAAATCAAAGAGATATTTAGTTTCCTTAAATTCTCATTAGTTACTTTTGGATATAATAAATTCCATAATTAAAATTATTATCAAATTACTATCATGCCGTTTTGATAAAAATATCTAATTGCCATATGTCACAAGAATATGGCTTCCTACACTTTGTAGGAAAAGTTGGCTTTGTAGCCAACTCCCACCCTTAGGTCTGTAATTCGTAAATACTAAATAGACAAATAGTTGATGCCTAAATGAATTAATGTATTATTAGTCCATGATATTAATATATTGTTCATGTATTAGTCATTGATGATTACTTTAATTATTTTACATATGATATTAATATACTTTTTATGTATTATTAGTCCATGATATTAATATACAACAACCACCATACCTAGTAAATCCCCCAAATAGCAAGCTAATGGTAGGGTCTGGGGAGGGTAGGATGTAGGCAAACCTTACCTATCTCCCTAGGGACAGAGAGGCCGCTTCCAGATAGACCCCCGACACTAGTAACAAGAATAGACACGACCAAATAACAGACCTAAGGTTGTGGATGGGCAAAATAGTAAGGTAGAAACATACAAAGAAGTCATATGGGCTGCAGAAAGATAATCACATGCAAATAGGAACTCTAAGCCCCTACAAACCAATCACATTAGGAACCCCCTAATCCCCCTTCTTTCTCAAAAGTCCTTAACCTTAATCCTACGTCTCCATAGACCCCTATCATGTACCATGTCCGCAGAGAGGTGTAACTCTACAAAATCCTACCTAATTCGCTCATCCCAAGTAATTTTGGGCCTACCTCTACTCCCCCTCCCCTCCACAGTCAAGGATTCCACTGCTCTAACTAACGCTATCAACTGTCTCCTCTTGACATATCCAATCCATCTCAATCTCCCCCCCCCCTGTATCTTCTCCGATATACTAGCCACTCCTAACATTTCCCTAAGAATTTTATTTCTTATCCGATCCAACCTTGTATGCCCACTCATCCATCTTAACATCCTCATCTCTACTACTTCCATCTTACGCGCACGTGTCTTCTTAATGGCCCAACAGTCTGTTCCATACAACATAGAAGGTCTAACTGCAACCCTATAAAATTTCTCTTTTAATTTAGTTGGAAACCTCTTATCGCACAATACCCTAGTGGCTACTCTCCACCTACACCATCCAGCTTGGATGCGATGAACTACATCACTATCTATCTCCCCATCACTTTGTACAAACGATCAAAGATATTTGAACTTAGTTGTATGTGTCACACCCCGACCACGTTAAAACAAAAAACCGTGGCAGAAACGTCGGGGAGTGTTGTAACAGAATTATTGTTTCACAACCATGGATGCAAAAGTTTCGTTTTATTGAATTATTAAGTAATGTACATTGTCTTTAAACCAACACAAACAAGTTACATATCGTCTATCATTGTTTTTATGTCACTAAGGCCACGTCCAGATCCTAAGTGACTCAAGGTTCCTAGCAATCAACATCATGCAACACCACCTGAAACATATGTAAAAATAAAGTCAGCAAAGAAATGTTGGCAAGCACATAGGTTTTATAAGAGTATCGGATTCATGGCTTGTTTATATGTTGCAGTACCTCATTAGACTACAAGAGTCGAAAGTACAAACCTCGTTTTGAAAAGTATATTGCAACATAATTAACCAACTCAAATCAAATTGGTTATAGTTTATAAAATCTCGTAGCCATGATTCTTAACCCAAAAACATTTGTTTTAGTAAACCAATTCGTAAAAACTCATTAATAAAACTCGTATGGTTTATATCATTTCGAAAACCTCATTGTGTGGCATCGTTTCAAAATCGTTTCCCCAGTGAAATAAATAATGACACAAAATGTAATATGATAAAAGCACTTATATATAAGATGTACCAGTGGCGTATCTACCATGCTTTTATCATGCTACACCCGTCCCATTATCTAATCACTACCCATAACCAATTGTTTATCCAAATCGTTTATCTTGTTTAAGTCGTCTCAAATCGTTTAACTCGTCCCAAAATCGTATTCGTTTTAACTGTGAAACTACTTATGGTCGTCTAGCTAATAACATTCAAACCTTCGTGACTCGACTATCTCGTTTCTCGCATTAACAAACCACCAAAGGGTAAGTTAACAATAATCAGATTTGGTCGTTACCTACATAACCCCCACACATAACCATGGGTGTAGTCTGATAACAGGATTTGTCAGATCCTATGGTACCATAACCTAATACTGGTCGGTTCGGCCAAAATTAATGAATGTCATTCGTTATGTAACTACAACCAACAAGTTCGTTCACATTATCAAAATCGTTATTAATTTAATATAAACCATTTAAATCGTTTTTGAAACCATCGTTTAAACCTCGAAATCGTTTAATACATATGAATCACCCCAAAACAATTGAAAACAGTAAAATAGGGGAACTATGTACTCACTTTGAAGTGCAAAGTATCCTCAATATAAAGAACTCAACAAGCTCAATCAAACCAAGGAAACTCAAGCAGCACCTAATAATCGAATCGCTAGTAAATAAATCGACACCTAAATCGGAAGATCGGACAGAATGAGGTCTTGTAAACCAAATGAGTATTGGAACTCATGTGATATGGCTTAACAAAGCCTACATTCTAAATGGAACCTAATCTAAGTGCTTTCGACCCGTTACGACCCATTAAGGTAGCTTACGCTACTTTAACGCGTCGTTCGCGTAAAACGCGTTCGAGACGTCTAACTAGTCCTCTGATAAGTATTATATGCCTAAACATATTTAATTATGTTGCATAATCAGTTAGGTGACAAATGTTTAGGTTACATATGCTTAAAATCCAATTATGCATGAAAAGGGCATTTTGGTAAATTAACTAAGGCATATAAACTACCTATCATACAACTACTTAAACCAGGTGACCATAAGGTATAACCTCGGAAGGTTATTCCCTATGCAACTATGGTCACTAAACATGCTTGGTCGGATCCTAATGATCGACCAAACGGGTCGAGTTCGAAAGTCTAAGCGGTGGTTTAGACCGCTTGGTTACGACTCAAAACAAGCACTAAACTAAAAGTGACGAGCTAAGCATGTTAAAACATGCTTAACTAAGTTAGAAAACAGGTTTTGATATCAAAACAAAGTGTTTTGATAGCAAGAGTAGTTTGGTTGCAAAACACGCTTAAATGCGCATTTTGACCGAAACTACGACTCGTCACTACGCCTAGTCAACGTGGTAATCAGTAGGTATAGTCACTAAGGACTATAACCATCGTGATTACGATCACGTTGCGAAGTTCAAACGAACTTCGTGTTGACCATAAACTGGTCAATACAGAAAGTCAAACTCTGTTTGACTTTCATGCTAAAAACGCATAAAAGAACGAAAGAGGACTTACAAAGGGTCTAAAGAGATTTGATTCCAAGTATTCTCAGGTATGAAGTGAATAATCACATCAACTTAGAGAAATCTCAGGTCAAATGTGAGGAAAAATGGAATGAGGGCATGCCTATTTATAGTTTTCGGTTCACCGTTAGGATCGTTTCTTGCTAAAGAGGGAATGATCTTGGCCATACATGTGGGCTCATGGTATTAGAATACAAGGGACATGATGAAAACCATCAAATCTTGCCCAAAGTATGCTAAATTAGCTGCCAAAACCATCAAAAACAAGCCCCAAGTCCAGATTCAATGTTTCTGTCTGATGGGCTCTCACAAGCCGCGTAAGAATTAAGCTTGGCTTACGCAGGCCGCCTAAGCAAGTTTGGCAGATTTACACATTTAGTCCCTGCAGCCCAGAAACTTGTATTTTGATGCATATTTGACACTTTTAAGCCCCGTTAACCTCATTTCAAAGCTCTAAAATGAAGTTAAAGTATAGGGAACTTAAAATATGCTCAAAAACATCTCAGATGTCGGTTCGTTTGGTCGTACGGTTGTGTTATTCGGTTAATTACGACGGAAGTCGTAACGAACGCAAAAACGATCCAAATTAAGTGATGAATAGAATTTTATCATGCCAATCACTAATATAAAATATTTTAAAAATTACATAAATTTTTGGGTGTCCGGATATATTCAGAACGTAAGATATACTCGAAAATGCAAACTTTTGCACCTTTTAACGCTTTTAGTCCCTATTGATCAATAAAGTTTGTTTTAGCATACCGAACCCCTCAAAGCCTATTTATAAGCTATGTAAAGGATATTTATGGTATGTTTAACTTATGATCAAGTTCCGGAATGTTCGTTACTATACGATTCGGTATAGTTTTGCAGTTTGACACAAATAGTCCCTGCGATCGAACAAACTTGTTTTCGACACACCAAACCATCCAAAACTTATTTCTAAGTTATGTAGAGGTTATTTAAGGTATGTTAAGCCTATGTCACTATTCCGTAGTTTTTGTCACGTTAAACTGACTGCGTTTACGCACCAGTTTGCGTATAACCTTCCAGAAAGCGATTTAAAGCTTGAAATCGGAATCGAATCAAATCGTAAAATCATCAAATACAAATACACACATAATAACACCAAAACACATTGTTTTATTAATAATTAACATTGTTTTACATTGTACGTCGATTACAGGGCACGGTTGTCACAGTCTCCCCTACTTTAGAAAATTTCGTCCCGAAATTTTAACTAGAGGAAACTTGTGAGAACAATTGCGGATATTTTGCCTTCATTTGGTCCTCACGTTCCCAAGTAAACTCTGGGACACGTTTGGATTCCCAGCGAACCTTGACCAATCGAATCCGTTTGTTCTTCAACTGTTTGACTACACGGTCCGTTATCTCCACAGGTTTCTCGACAAAGTGCATTGTTTCATCAACTTGAATCTCGTCGAGTGGTATGTGAAGATTAGCGTCAGCTAGACACTTTCGCAAATTGGACACATGAAAAGTCGGATGAATATTTCCAAGCTCTGGAGGTAGCTTTAGTCGATAGGCAACCTTTCCAACTCTTTCAACAATCTTAAATGGTCCAACATATCGAAGTGCAAGTTTTCCTTTCTTTCCAAATCTCACCACTCCCTTCCAAGGTGACACCTTGAGTAGGACATGGTCTCCGACTTGAAATTCTAGGGGCTTGCGTCGCATATCTGCATAACTCTTTTGACGGCTTCTAGTTATCACAAGATTATCGCGAATTTTCTTGATTTTGTTTGTCGTTTCCAGAATGAGTTCAGGTCCAGTAAGCTGAGCTTCCCCGATCTCATTCTAACAGACAGGTGAATGACATTTTCGACCGTAAAGAGCTTTGAACGGTGCCATATTGATGCTAGTATGATAACTATTGTTGTAAGAGAACTCAATCAATGGAAGATGAGAATCCCAATTACCACCAAAGTCTATCACGCATGCTCTAAGCATATCCTCCAAAGTTTAAATCGTCCTCTCAGATTTTCCATCTGTTTGGGGATGATAAGCAGTGCTTAGATTTAGTTGGGTTCCCATAGCAGATTGCATGGTTTTCCAAAAATGAGATGAAAATCGAGCATCACGATCAGATATGATGTCCAAAGGAACATCATGTCGAGATACAATCTCATCAACATAAATCTTTGCAAGTTTATCAGCAGATAGATTCTCGCGAATCGGAATAAAATGAGCTGACTTCGTTAATCGATCGATAACAACCCATATAGCATCATGACTTTTATAAGTACGCGGTAGTTTAGTGATGAGATCCATAGCAATGTTCTCTCACTTCCAAACCGGTATCTCTAGTTGTACAAGCAAACCGGATGATCGTTGATGTTCAGCCTTGACTTTGAGACAAGTTAGGCATTTCGATACATACAAGGCAACATCCCTCTTCATACCAGGCCACCAGTACTGAGTACGAAGATCCTTGTACATTTTATCAGCACCAGGATGGATAGAGTATCGAGACTTGTGAGATTCGTCCATCACTAAAGTGCAAAGATCGTCTTGTTTCGGAATCCACAAACGATCCTTAAAATATAGCAAACCATCGTCTTTTGCTTCGAGTTTAAGCTCAAGTTGACGTTGTAATTCTTTACCTATCAAATTTTGTGAAACACAAAATTGCTGAACTTGAAGGACACGAGTTTGAAGATCAGATAGAGTGCAAACAGAATGAAGCTTGACTCGCTCTTTTCGACTAAGCGCATCAGCTACGACATTCGCCTTACCAGGATGGTAGGGAATCTCACAATCATAATCGTTTAAGAGCTCAACCTAACGTCGTTGCCTCATGTTCAGCTCCTTCTGATTGAGAATATGCTGGAGACTTTTGTGGTCTGTAAAAACCAGACACTTCGTGCCATAAAGATAGTGTCTCCAGATTTTTAGAGCAAAAACCACAGCTCCCAACTCAAGATCATGAGTTGTGTAGTTCTTCTCGTGAACTTTCAATTGTCTAGACGCATATGCAATAACTTTACCTCGTTGCATGAGAACACAACCAAGGCCTAAGTTGGACGCATCGCAATAGACAACAAAATCGTCGTTTCCATCGGGAAAAGATAGAACAGGAGCATCACACAGCTTCTGCTTCAGCGTTTGGAACGTTTCTTCTTGTTTGGGTCCCCACTCAAAAGGCTTATTCTTCTGAGTCAAAGCAATGAGTGGAACCGCAATCTTCGAGAAGTTCGAAATAAAACGACGATAATAACCAGCAAGACTAACAAAAGATCGAATCTCTGTGGGTGTCGTAGGCGTATTCCAATCCTTAATAGCTGCAATTTTGCAAGGATCCACATGAATACCCTGTTCATTGACTATATGACCCAAGAACTGAACTTCTTTAAGCCAGAATTTGCACTTGGAGAATTTGGCAAAAAGTTGTTCCTTCTTCAGGAGTTCCAATGTCAAACGAAGGTGTTGCTCGTGATCGGCTCGAGATTTCGAATAAATGAGAATATCATCGATGAACACAATGATGAACTTGCCTACATAAGGTTTACAGACCCTATTCATTAAGTCCATGAAGATAGCTGGAGCATTTGTCAAACCAAAAGGCATGACTGTGAACTCATAATGCCCATATCTCGTGCGGAATGCAGTTTTGGGAATATCTTCTTCGAGAACACGAAGTTGATGATACCCAGAATGCAGATCGATCTTGGAAAAACAGGTAGCACCTTGTAGCTGATTAAAGAGATCATCGATTCGGGGTAGGGGATATCGATTCTTGATGGTAAGCTTATTAAGCTCACGATAATCGATACACATTCGAAAAGATCCGTCTTTCTTTTTCACAAAGAGGACAGGAGCACCCCAAGGTGAATAACTTGGTCGGATGAATCCTTTATCAGATAACTCTTGAAGCTGTTTCGATAACTCTTGCATCTCGGAAGGTGCAAGACGATAAGGTGCTTTCACAATCGGGTTAGCATTGGGTACAAGATCAATATGAAACTCGACTTGACAAACTGGAGGCAAACCAGGCAGTTCACCAGGAAACACTTCTGGATAATCCCGAACAATCAGATATCCTGAATACTCTTGCTCTTGCCCTTCTCCTCGGTGACATGTGCCAGAAAAGCAACATATCCTTTCCGTAAATAACTTCGGGCTTTCGTACACGACATGAGTTTCAAACCAACAGACGGTTTCTCGCCACGAACCTCTAGAACATCGCTAGACGAAAGAGGAATATGAACGATTTTATCGAAACAAACCACCCCAGCATGATGTTTGATTAACCAATCCATCCCCACAATAATGTCGAAACTCCCAAGTTGCATCGGTGTGAGGTCAATAGGAAAAAGATGGTTGTCGAGGTTCAATTGACAACCACGAATAACAGAATCGAGTACGAGAGGGTTACCAGTAGCAACTTCGACAGATAAGGGTTTCCTCAGTTTAGTTCTAGGTATCGCAAGTAAAGGCTCAAAAGATAACGAAACAAAACTCCTATCGGCACCAGAATCGAAAAGAACAGATGCAAGTTGATTGTTAACAAGGAACGTACCGTTAACAACCTCGTTGTCCGCCCTCGCCTCGTTCGCATTCAGATTGAATGCTCGTCCATGAGCGGGATTCACATTCGCGATCGCGTTACCATTCGGATTCGCATTTACCAATCTCGGGCAATTGTTGCGGAAATGACCCATTTCTCCGCAATTAAAAACTAACCAGGTGGGAATCTCGCAACATTCCCTTGAGCTTGAGCTGGAACCTTGGCAGCCTGATTTTGACCCATACAACAAATATTAGCCAGATGCCCAAGTTTACCACACGTAGTGCATTGCTTGCAAGCTTGTTGTGCAACATGATGACCGTTGCAGCGAGCACAGTGAGGTGCAGTACCAGCATATTGCTTCTTCGCGGGAGGTTGGGCTGGTGGGTTCTGAGGGTTCTGGTTGGTGACAGCAAAGTTCTGGGAAGCCTTGCGCTTCCTTGACTTTTTGGAAGACTCACCCTTGCTTCTTACCCTTACCCTTACCCTTGTCTTTAACACAATCGGCCGACTTCTTCTTGTCACCCTTGCGGGTAAGTTTACCCTTCCTGACTTGAGACTCAGTCAAGGTAGCAGCCAATTCAATCGCTTGACGGACAGTGGTAGGATTACTGCCAGTCACAGTATCTTGCACAGAATCGGGTAATCCATCGATATACCTCTCAATTGCCTTCTCCAATGGGGTAACCATCATAGGACACAACAAACTGAGCTCCTCATATCGATCCGTATAAGCACAGTGTTCTCCCCCGCCTTGTTTCAGATCATCAAATTCTCGTTCTAAAGCTCGAATCTCGTGACGGGGACAGAACTCTCTCATCATGAGAGCTTGGAGTTCTTCCCAAGTTTGTGCCATCGCCACATCGGCACCCCTATCACGCATCACTTTGTTCCACCATGTAAGAGTACGCTTCTCGAACACACTTGATGCAAATTCAACCTTACGCTCATTCGGACATTGCACATATCTGAATGTGCTTTCCAAACTTTCGAACCATTGAAGGAGCGCAGTTGCTCCTTGCGACCCAGAAAACTTTAGCGGCTTAGCAGAGTTGAAATTTTTGAAACTACATTGTGCATTATTGTTATTATTATTGTTGTTGTATAACTCATGGATCTGGGTTACTACGCCTGGAAGCACTGCAACCATTTGTTGAGCAACAAAGGTTGCGACTTCTTCAGCAGTGAAAGGTTGAGCATCACGTCGAGGAGGCATTGTCTAACAAGGAAACATGAGAAACGAGTGAGGTCGACAATTGGAAAAACAAAAGAGGTATTGAAAACATCGACAAAACACAAGGAAGGCGATCATTCGTTCATTACCTCGAACAAACAAACGACACGCAGTGACTAATCAAAGTAAATGGGTCAATATAATGTATCACCGCAGACATGCTCGCCTATAAGTGAACACTCACCCCAAGAGTTCCCAGGTAAGAGTGACTGGTCCGACACTATGGATTTGTACGAACACTCTAGCCTTAGACAGAAAACTCAGGGTACAGGCATTCACTCTTCCAGTTTGCACGTGTTCACCTTATTTAGACCCAAACTTTGACAAGATTTTGAAAACTCAAAAGGCACAAAGCCAAAGATGAATCAAACTGGAAGGGTTCAAAACCGAGTAATCAATCATCCAAGGATAGATGATTAATTTTCGAAGCGGATTCGTTATTATGTTCTCGTTGTGGTTATCACCTAAGGATAGGTGACGGTATTGTTTTAAAATCTAAACACAAGTAAACTTGCGTTGGGGTCCTAGAAAGTTATAGTCTAGGTCAAAGCATTACTAATAACCTAATTCCCTATAACCATTGGCTCTGATACCAACTCTTCTGTCACACCCCGACCACGTTAAAACAACAAACCGTGGCGGAAACGTCGGGGAGTGTTGTAACAGAATTATTGTTTCACAACCATGGATACAAAAGTTTCGTTTTATTGAATTATTAAGTAATGTACATTGTCTTTAAACCAACACAAACAAGTTACATATCGTCTATCATTGTTTTTATGTCACCAAGGCCACGTCCAGATCCTAAGTGACTCAAGGTTCCTAGCAATCAACATCATGCAACACCACCTGAAACATATGTAAAAATAAAGTCAGCAAAGAAATGTTGGCGAGCACATAGGTTTTATAAGAGTATCGGATTCATGGCTTGTTTATATGTTGCAGTACCTCATTAGACTACAAGATTCAAAAGTACAAACCTCGTTTTGAAAAGTGTATTGCAACATAATTAACCAACTCAAATCAAATTGGTTATAGTTTATAAAATCTCGTAGCCATGATTCTTAACCCAAAAACATTTGTTTTAGTAAACCAATTCGTAAAATATCTCGTAAAAACTCGTTAATAAAACTCATATGGTATATATCATTTCAAAAACCTCATTGTGTGGCATCGTTTCAAAATCGTTTCCCTAGTGAACTAAATAATGACATAAAATGTAATATGATAAAAGCACTTGTATATAAGATGTACCAAGGGCGTATCTACCATGCTTTTATCATGCTACACCCGTCCCATTATCTAATCACTATCCAAAACCAATCGTTTATCCAAATTGTTTATCTCGTTTAAGTCGTCTCAAATCATTTAACTCGTCCCAAAATCGTATTCGTTTTAACTGTGAAACTACTTATGGTCGTCTCGCTAATAACATTCAAACCTTCATGACTCGACTATCTCATTTCTCGCATTAACAAACCACCAAAGGGTAAGTTAACAATCATCAGATTCGGTCGTTACCTACATAACCCCCACACATAACCATGGGTGTAGTCTGATAACGGGATTTGTCAGATCCTATGGTACCATAACCTAATACTGGTCGGTTCGGCCAAAATTAATGAATGTCATTCGTTATGTAACTACTGATGTGCGTGTAGTGTAATATATTTTTAATGTATATTTAAGCCCTTTTTACACTTTTAGCCAAGTTTTAAATTTATAAAACACGATATTCACTAACACTAAACACACATATGGGCAAGTGCAACCATCGTGGACGTAGTATAGTGTTGGTAAGATACTGAGGTCGTCCATGGACACAAGAGCTTTTAGTACCGGTTTATCCTCAACGTCTAATCAAATCAAAAAGTTAGAAAAGGTTTTTAAATTAAGAAAATAAAAACTAACTAAATGCTGAAAAATAAAAATAAAATAAAAACAGATAGACAAGATGAATCACTTGGATCCGACTCGTGTATTAGTATAACCTGTGATTATTTTCGCACTTTTGCACTTGTTTAAGAGATTATCTTAGTTATTGTAGTAGGCCCCTCTTTTGAAGGCGACGTTACCCTCAACCCAGTAGTTTGAGTCAGCAAGGATACAATCCTAAAGGGTTGGATTATTGGAAGATAATGAATTAAGTTATTAATGCAAATTGTGGCAGGCCCCGCTTTTGGCGGTGACGTTACCCTCGGCTAAGTAGTCTGAGTCAGCAGGGATACACTCCTAAATAGCCGGGTTATAGTATTAATAGTAGTTAACTTATGAGGGGGTCAAAGAGTTTGGATCCCCGCCATCCAATACCTATGGGCATTGAAGGAGATCCTACTAAATTTGACCCAGGTCCCTTGCAGGACCTCTAAACGCTGAACAAGGGCAAGACCCTTACCAAACCGTTCCCTTAACCCCCGACCAGGTAGCCAACATACCTCCATATAGACCGTGGAGATATGAATGGTGAAAATCTTTTATTTTATATAGACAGTAAAATAATGGCAGGACACCACGAACAAACGATAAGGAAATATCACCTTCAACATAAGTAACTAGTTATTAAAGTCATTAATACAAAACCAAATAAAAAGTGCAAAAGATTAAAAATAAAAAGTATTATACTAAACACTTGTCTTCACCAAGTGATGTAAGAGACTTAGGCAAACATGGCCTTGATTGTCAAGAACTCTTACGATCAATCTTGGATCCCGAGACGACTCACATACTCTACGATGGACAATGGATGATGGTGGTGGATGATGGTGTTATGGTGGTGGTGGGTGGTGGATGAAGTGTGAGAGAGGTGGTGTGCCAAGGGATGAGTTGAAATGAAACCAAGCACTCCTATTTATAGGCTGAACAGAAGGCTGGGCACGGCCCCGTGTCCACTGGACACGCCCCCGTGCCCGTCTGACACTCTCTCTCTTCATTAATTGTAATTCACAATTACAATTAATGCGCCTGCTGTACTTTCACCACGCCCTCGTGCTCACTGGACACGGCCCCGTGGTGGGCAATGGAAGCTTCTATAGGTTTGTCTTTTCTGCTGCTTCTTGGGCACGGCCCCGTGCTGGCTGAGCACGGGGCGTGTTCAGTCTTCTGACTTCTCTTCTTTGCTTGGGAGGATGCCGTTGAGGGGTCGGGCAATCCACTTTTGTTCCTTTTCTTGTATTTATGTTAGAATTAGCTGTCTTTTTGCTTCTTTTGTGAATTTGAGCTCATTTCATCCTGAAAATACAAAAGGAAGACAAAAACACTCTTTTTCCAACATTAGTACTCAAAAAGGGTTAGTTTTATGCCTCATTTGATGTAATTTATATGTTGCATTTTACACACATCAAATACCCCCACACTTGAACTTTTGCTTGTCCTCAAGCAAAACTCTTAAAATTTGTGGCTTACACTCCCAAATGGAATAGGTAGAAGAGAAGGTTTTTGGCTTGTCATAGAGTGTCGGGAATCCAAGATCTTTTTGGTTTTATTTTTATTTGTTTTACAATCCTATTCGTTATGATTTATTTAGAACGTTTCATAAGAGAAATTACTTATTTAGGCTTAGCATGCCTTTTTAAAATTTCATTTATATACAAATTCACATACCTCACGGGAGAAATCACTCAACACTCGGCCGAAGGTGTATTTTTTTAGTGAATCGCTCGAGAGCGGCATGGAACTTACTCCTACCATAAGCTTGCCAAGCAATCAATCCTCCTCCTTTTTAACTATATACCTTTGTAAATATCAAGAGGACTTTTTGGGTGAAGGGTTAGGCTTAGACTAAAGGTGGGTGGTTGGGTTAGTGGTTAGTAAAAGGGCGAAAAAGCGTAAAAAGCGTCGGTTTTCGTAAAACACTTTGTTTTTAGTGACTTTTTTTTTTCTTGAAGTATTTCTCCAAACAAGCTTTTGTTTTCATAGCTTTGTTTGTTTTTAACTTCATCATCATATATTTTTTTTTGGTCACACGAAAAACGAACTTACGAAAAACCGAGCTTGTTACTAAAATAAAGGGTGAAAATAAAAAGGGTTTTTGTGGGTAAAAGGGGTTTTAGGGTAAAGAAATGAAAGGTTTAGGCTCAAAGGGGTTAACTAGGGGGATTTTGGATAGGTGGTAAAAAAAACGAAAAATAATGGTGTGGAAAGAAAAATGGTTAGTCCTAATGCCTCCATCATTTACTTACTTGGGTTTAAGTTGGTAAGGACCGGGAATGAATCGTCGTGGCAAGTTCTAGAGTTGTAAGAACCAAGCGGCTATTCACACAAGAAACGAAAAATGAGCATTTAGTCTAAGGATGTAAATTTGTATGCTCAATAAAGGCTCAAAACTCACTTTTGTGGGAATGGGTTTTTAATGTGATCAAGCATATATATAATCAAATTTTAACTAAGCTTGTTATGCCGTTTCATAATTTCCTTATGTTGGTTCTTGTTATCACGACGCTCTCGGTTGTAAAATTTGTAAAAATATAACCTTATTAATCTTAGGATTCCTAACTTAAACTTTAGACAAGTAAAAAAAAATGAAAATTTTTGAAAAAATTTGGGGTGTTTAGCGGTTCCAATAGAGTTTTGTGTAAGGCTTGTTGTTAGGACTTGCAAAATTTCAAGGTTTTAGCTTCCCCCCCACACTTAAATTACACATTGTCCTCAATGTGTCCCAAAAATAAATTTTTAGGTTGATTGGATGTGTAATGTGGTGTTAAAAAGCAAAGATTTATGTTACTGGCAGTCTGGACACGGCCCCGTGTTCAGGTGCCAGTAACAGAAATTAAAGAAATGAGACAGAAGCCTGGACACGGGGGCGTGTCTGGTGAACACGGCCCGTGTCCAGTTACCTGAACTGAGCATTTTTCTGCAGGGGGTTCAGCACGGGGCCGTGTTGGTTGAGCACGGCCCGTGTTGAGCCTTCTGTAATGGAGAAATTTGTGTCAGGTTGCCTCGTTCTTGTGCATGGGGCCATTTTTCTCGTTCCCTTTTTCATCCTTTACCACCATGAGTGTGTTTTATTTATTATAAACCATCAAACTTTTAAAAACCATCATTTCATTGCAACCATAGAGAGATACATATAGTTCCTAAATAAAATAAAATAAAAACTTAACTAAATAGGTCAGGAAATACACGAGGTTATCATAAAGGGTTCTACTTCTTAAGAAAATTTCGAGAATAGTTTCCCGGTGTAGTAGGACCTTTGGCCGATGGTTCCCTAGATGTCATTCAAAGCCATTCTTCTATCTCCCGTGGAAGGAAGAAGGCGGCTTCATTTTCCTCAGTTGCTTGAGGGGGAACACTCACCGGGACGCCTCGCACCAACCTTTGCGGAGGCTCTTGGTGCATGGCATACCATTCGGCCGGAATGATGACCTCGGGCACTACATTCCACGCTCTTTGGGTTATTACGGGAACCAAAGGCGGGGAAGCAAGAAGGTTTAACCTCTGGTGCAAGAGGTTAACCTCTCGAAGACAACCCTCCAATCCCACCGTCAGATGGTTGATACGGTCCACTAACGCTTCCTCCACTCCCGTCATTTCGTCAATGGCCTCCCTTAAGGCGTAAACATAGTTCACCAGGGAGTCTTCTGCTGTGGACGACCTCCTCCCCTGTCGGTTATTTCTTGAAGATGACCCGCTTGCTCTGCTTGCCATTTTCTGAGAAAGAAACCGAAGAGAAGTAAATTTTTACAAAACAGTACCTCGGACACGGCCCCGTGTTCGCTGAACACGGCCCCGTGTCCATTTGTCTGCTGGATTTTAGGCTAAGGATTCTTGGAGTTTTAAATTATTTTCATGATTTTTAACTATGGTTGAAGCTTAGATAATTTAAAACAAAGTTATACAACTAACTTTAAACAAGAATCCGTTAGCAAATAATCTTACAAACTTCACATAGAGGGTTGGAATCATGGAGTTTCCAAGCTTCCATGGAGGAAATGTTGAAAAATTTTGAAAGGAGAGGAAATGAACAAAAGTGGAAGGGACAAGATGGTCCTTGGGAACCTTCTTTTAGCACTTACCTAGGATGGTATGAGTGAAGATCCCAGGAAGCTCTGTCTAGTGAAGTGGTCAAAAATGAGCAGGAATCAGGCTGCATTTAAAGAAAACGACAGCGCACTGGACATGGCCCCGTGTTCACTGGACACGGCCCCGTGTGCAGAGAAATCCTGACGCATTTTGTCCGTATTCTGACAAAATCAGTAGAGAATCTTTTAGGTGAGCACGGGGGCGTGTTGACGGGACACGGCCCCGTGTCTGGAGGCTGTCTTATGGAGTTTTGTTGTTCCTAAGGATCTTATTGATATCGGGTGGTTCCTTACTGGTTGGAACAACCCCAAAGTGCCTAAGATACCTTAATTGTCCTAGAGTAAGGCGAGAACGCAAGAGGTTGTCGGTGAGGGTAATTCCTATTTTTATTCTAGGTGGACAAGTCCAACCCTTTTCCGGGCTCTCGTTAAAGAAGGTGTATGCCGAATCGCTCAGGTCTATGTATGCACCGAACGAAGTCGATGGAGAGTCCTTCACGGCACAATCGGCACAGGGACGACTATCGTCCAAGTCTTTTCTAGGTATGAAGGTATTTTCGGGAGCAACGAGGTTGTCGGAATGCGGTTCCAACATTTCTTCATGGTCATCGTCTTGGGGCGGATCAATAAAATCCTTCCTAAGTTCTTTTGACCAATTTAGAATTAGCTCTTCTAGTTGAAATAACTCGTCAAGGAGCATTTCCCCTAGAATGTCTGGCTGGGCGCATTCGAGGGAGAGATAGTGCTTATTTTTACTTTCGCCCCTCTTAAGGTTATAAGGAATTGGTGGGTCTATATAGTGGGGCCTATAATTTAGGAAGTAACATTTTAATTCTTCATGTTCACCTCCACATAATTGACACCACATACCATAAGAGTGCCAAAAGTAAAAAGAATTACTATCACTCATGTTTATGTCAGAGATTACCAACCGCCGGGATCAAACGGTTCTGTTTTCAGTAAGAGAAACTTGGGCACGGGGGCGTGTTGAGTGAGCACGGCCCCGTGTTCAGCTTACTGTCTGACTTAAAACAGGATTGCCAGTTCCAATGATTGAGCACGGGGGCGTGTTCAGCGGGCACGGCCCGTGCTGAGCTCTGCAGAAGCTGAAAAACTAAGAAAAATCCTAAAAAATTAAAAAGAAAAATAAAAATATGATTAGGCCGTTGATTCCTAACTTTCTTAAAATGTATATTTTTAATGTATATTTAAGCCCTTTTTACACTTTTAGCCAACTTTTAAATGTATATTTTTAATGTATATTTAAGCCCTTTTTACACTTTTAGCCAAGTTTTAAATTTATAAAACACGATATTTACTAACACTAAACACACATATGGGCAAGTGCACCCATCGTGGACGTAGTATAGTGTTGGTAAGATACCGAGGTCGTCCAAGGACATAAGAGCTTTTAGTACCGGTTTATCCTCAACGTCTAATCAAATCAAAAAGTTAGAAAAGGTTTTTAAACTAAGAAAATAAAAACTAACTAAATGCTGAAAAATAAAAATAAAATAAAAACAGATAGACAAGATGAATCACTTGGATCCGACTCTTTTCGCACTTTTGCACTTGTTTAAGAGATTATCTTAGTTATTGTAGTAGGCCCCTCTTTTGAAGGCGACGTTACCCTCAACCCAGTAGTTTGAGTCAGCAAGGATACAATCCTAAAGGGTTAGATTATTGGAAGATAATGAATTAAGTTATTAATGCAAATTGTGGTAGGCCCCGCTTTTGGCGGTGACGTTACCCTCGGCTAAGTAGTCTGAGTCAGCAGGGATACAGTCCTAAATAGCCGGGTTATAGTATTAATAGTAGTTAACTTATGAGGGGGTCAAAGAGTTTGGATCCCCGCCATCCAATACCTATGGGCATTGAAGGAGATCCTACTAAATTTGACCCAGGTCCCTTGCAGGACCTCTAAACGCTGAACAAGGGCAAGACCCTTACCAAACCGTTCCCTTAACCCCCGACCAGGTAGCCAACATACCTCCACATAGACCGTGGAGATATGAATGGTGAAAATCTTTTATTTTATATAGACAGTAAAATAATGCCAGGACACCACGGACAAACGATAAGGAAAGATCACCTTCAACATAAGTAACTAGTTATTAAAGTCATTAATACAAAACCAAATAAAAAGTGCAAAAGATTAAAAATAAAAAGTATTATACTAAACACTTGTCTTCACCAAGTGATGTAAGAGACTTAGGCAAACATGGCCTTGATTGTCAAGAACTCTTACGATCAATCTTGGATCCCGAGACGACTCACATACTCTACGATGGACAATGGATGATGGTGGTGGATGATGGTGTTATGGTGGTGGTGGGTGGTGGATGAAGTGTGAGAGAGGTGGTGTGCCAAGGGATGAGTTAAAATGAAACCAAGCACTCCTATTTATAGGCTGAACAGAAGGCTGGGCACGGCCCCGTGTCCGCTGGACACGCCCCCGTGCCCGTCTGACACTCTCTCTCTTCATTAATTGTAATTCGCAATTACAATTAATGCGCCTGCTGTACTTTCACCACGCCCCCGTGCTCATTGGACACGGCCCCGTGGTGGGCAATGGAAGCTTCTATAGGTTTGTCTTTTCTGCTGCTTCTTGGGCACGGCCCCGTGCTGGCTGAGCACGGGGCGTGTTCAGTCTTCTGACTTCTCTTCTTTGCTTGGGAGGATGCCGTTGAGGGGTCGGGCAATCCACTTTTGTTCCTTTTCTTGTATTTATGTTAGAATTAGCTGTCTTTTTGCTTCTTTTGTGAATTTGAGCTCATTTCATCCTGAAAATACAAAAGGAAAACAAAAACACTCTTTTTCCAACATTAGTACTCAAAAAGGGTTAGTTTTATGCCTCATTTGATGTAATTTATATATTGCATTTTACACACATCACTACAACCAACAAGTTCGTTCACATTATTGAAATCGTTATTAATTTAATATAAACCATTTAAATCGTTTTTGAAACCATCGTTTAGACCTCGAAATCGTTTAATACATATGAATCACCCCAAAACAATTGAAAACAGTAAAATAGGGGAACTATGTACTCACTTTGAAGTGCAAAGTATCCTCAATCTAAAGAACTCAACAAGCTCAATCAAACCAAGGAAACTCAAGCAGCACCTAATAATCGAATCGCTAGTGAATAAATCGACACCTAAATCGGAAGATCGGACAGAATGAGGTCTTGTAAACCAAATGAGTATTGGAACTCATGTGATATGGTTTAACAAAGCCTACATTCTAAATCGGAACCTAATCTAAGTGCTTTCGACCCGTTACGATCCATTAAGGTAGCTTACGCTACTTTAACGCGTCGTTCGCGTAAAATGCGTTCGAGACGTCTAACTAGTCCTCTAACAAGTATTGTATGCCTAAACATGTTTAATTATTTTGCATAATCAGTTAGGTGACAAATGTTGAGGTTACATATGCTTAAAATCCAATTATGCATGAAAAGGGCATTTTGGTAAATTAACTAAGGCATATAAACTACCTATCATACAACTATTTAAACCAGGTGACCATAAGGTATAACCTCGGAAGGTTATTCCCTATGTAACTATGGTCACTAAACATGCTTGGTCGGATCCTAATGATCGACCAAACGGGTCAAGTTCGAAAGTCTAAGCGGTGGTTTAGACCGCTTGACTTACGACTCAAAACAAGCACTAAACTAAAAGTGACGAGCTAAGCATGTTAAAACATGCTTAACTAAGTTATAAAACAGGTTTTGATGTCAAAACAAAGTGTTTTGATACCAAGAGTAGTTTGGTTGCAAAACACGCTTAAATGCGCATTTTGACCGAAACTACGACTCGTCACTACGCCTAGTCAACGTGGTAATCAGTAGGTATAGTCACTAAGGACTATAACCATCATGATTACGATCACGTTGCGAAGTTCAAACGAACTTCGTGTTGACCATAAACTGGTCAATGCAGAAAGTCAAACAGAGTTTGACTTTCATGCTAAAAACGCATAAAAGAACGAAAGAGGACTTACAAAGGGTCCAAAGAGATTTGATTCCAAGTATTCTTAGGTATGAAGTGAATAATCACATCAACTTTGAGAAATCTCAGATCAAATGTGAGGAAAAATGGAATGAGGGCATGCCTATTTATAGTTTTCGGTTCACCGTTAGGATCGTTTCTTGCTAAAGAGGGAATGATCTTGGCCATACATGTAACATTCCCCAAAATTTTTAAATTATATATACATATATATATATATATATATATATATATATATATATATAAACTTATGTTATTAAAAGGATGCATGATGGGTAAGTTGACCAATAAAAATATAAGGTATTTTGGACAAACGTAGGAACCGTTTAATACATTATATTTGAACCTACTCCATTTTTAATGAAACTTGGTTCAAAATGTAGATAAGATTATTCTCATTCTAATGACATATTCATTATTTTATAAAACGCCACATTTTAAAAGTTATACGCGCCAAATAAGTGAAGTAGTTGAATTAATTATAATAGTTTATGAAATAATAATAATAATAACTTACGTAAAGAATAAAATAATAATAATAACATTAATATATAAATTGATGGTAGGTAAACATGTAGCTTCCAAAGAAAAAAAAATAAATAGAATTTTGATGGAATCTTAAGTAAATTACGTGTCCATGTGTGGCGTGTACTCCAAGGTTTGGAGTTTCACTATAAATAACAAAGCAAGTGCTAGTTTTCAAGTTGCTCAAACCTTTCATATGTATCACCAACTTCTCCTCCCATTCTCTGAATTCTATGATATATAATAATAACAAAACCCTGTCCTGTTTTAAGTATTGTAATCCCTGATCACTGATACCCTGTCCAAGCGACGTAGGGCCCCGTAATGTATGTCAAGGCTCTGCTTAAATCCATTGGGGTTCTGTCCCGTGACGTAGGAATAAAGTGGAATTGGGTTACTATATTTAAGTATGAGTGCACTATATATTTATCAAATCACCCAGGAGTGATACCCAAAATATAACCACCCTCATAAAACACCCCTGACACCCTACACTTTCTAAAATACACCCCGTATGTGAAAACCGAGCCCGAAATACAATATAGCATTAAAAATAAATGAAAAACAAGAAATAGTAAGTTGAGGCGGGTCACGTGAGCCCACCCCAAACCCTTACACGGGCGGTATGAAAGCTAGAACCAGACTCCTTTGGTTTCTTAAGTCTAGGCGGGCCGCATAAGGCCACACCGTTAGTTTACGCGGGCCGCGAGTGTCCCACTTGGTGGCGCAGCCCGGTGATGACACGTGTCATCATCGTGGCGAGGCTAGATCATGACCAGGACAAGCTACGCGTTGACCCAGTATTGACGCGGGCCGCGTAGGCCTTGCCTGTTCTTTACGCGGGCCGCGTGGGAACCAGTTTCAGCAACTATATAAAGAACGCATCGGATTTCAATTCAGTTCGCTCACAATTCAATTCTCAATCTCAATTTCTGTAGTAGAGTGATTATACTCGGGTATCATACCCCTAAGTAACGAGGTTCTGCTACGATGTAAGTATTATAACCCCTGGAGACATATTAGATACGCTGCCCGATTAATCTAGGGTTCCATAATGGCTGTCGTGGTTCTGCCCGACGTAGTCGTTGGAATGCCGTCTCGGGGAGGGTATTACTAATGTTAAATTGGGTTATTATACTAACACGCGTGCATTTGTGTAAATTATAGATATTCACCAGGAAACCCTAAAGGATAACCTAAGACAGCAATGTGAGTTTATCCTCTTTTTGTTAATGTTTTTGGAATAATTTACAAAACCTTAAATGTTTTACAATGTGATTAAACGGTGATTGAGTCTTTGTAGTTCTTCAATTACTGCCGGTATGTTGGGGTTTTGTATACAAAATTTGTACTACTTGCGAGTAGTAAGTCGGGATGACAATACGTTACCATTGGACAATGAGTTAGCCAATGGGTAATATGACCCACAAGTCAGGATTGATAGTACCAAATGGAATAATTGTGTAGACATAAACATTGTAATCGTCCTCGATACTGCTTTAATCGATAAAATGTTTCTTGATTAAACTGGGATTCACTCACCAGTATTTCCTGCTGATAAAATGTTTTAAACACGTGTTTCAGGTAACTTAGTGTGAAGCCAATAAAAGCCAGCTGGAGAGCACTGAAGGCTTGGAAAAGTGGCAATAAAGTTACCTAAAATAAAATAGATGTTTTTATTAAATAAAATAGGATTTATTCCTATGGAAACATGTGTACTACGAATTTGGGTTCTTTCCCATATATAATTGTATTTATAAAATATGGTGGTTTACTCTGATCAAATATTTCCTAACTATGGTCCTGATGAAAATTCCGCTGCCAAATTGATAAACAATGATACCACCAAAACTGGCTCGCGGCCGCCCGTTCCCGGGGATCAGGGATCGAGGGTTGTGACAGAAGGTGGTATCAGAGCCTAGCCACTGGTTCAAGCCAAAGAAGTGTTCTGCTGACACTTAAATTTTTATTCTGTGTTAGGAAATAACTTATGTGATTATGTGTTTTATATTATTTGACTATTTGTTAGTCTACAGTATGGGTAAGCAAAGAATTTCGGACATCTATCGTCAATTAGATAGTTCACCAAAAGATAAGGGAACCTAATTTCAACCAAATTCCTCAGGATACTTAGCAGATATTGAGGAAGGAATATTTATTCGTAAGGCACAGTCTAAGAAACCATTTACCACTAAGAAAAGAAATTGGATTATTAGCAAAAGTCGAGAGAAAATAAAGAAGTTACAACCGAAGGGAGTGATAATCAATCAAGAAATAAATGCACAAACTCAGGAAACAGGCAATAACTTACTAGGGGAAGATGAATTAGATGAACAATGGGTAAATCTCCATATGTTAGCCACTACAGCAGTAAATGCTAATTTATATTAAATAGTTGAACAGCCAAACCAGTACCAGTACCCATGCCGCCTATGAGCTAGAAACTTTAAGAGGAACTTTGCCTATTAGATAACAACTTAGTAGAGACAGGAGATAGAATAAACTTTACATAAAGGCATGTTGAGCATAATACTCCTATAACATAGATAGACTAAAATAAGTTACGGATGCATAATTCCTAGTTTATTTTGAATTCTAGTTGTAGTTTGTAATAAATACATATATATATGAGTCGCAATGTTCGCCGTTTTTAATCAATCTATTTTATGGTTGTACCCAAATGTTTGTACTAGAATTTTTTTTTTTTTGATAATTAATACCACATATTCAAATAATATCATAATATACATCAAACTAAGTTGGTTATTAACAAAATAGTCATGTTTATGATTCTCTTTTGGAACCAATCATTTACTTTGGTTTAAAATACATATTGAAATATATGGTATAGAGCTTTGTAGTTTTAATAATATTATTTCAAAATAATTTATATTCCAATAAATAAAACCGAAGCTATTAAATTAACCAAAAAGAATTCTAAGAAGTAATAAAATCTTTAAAAGATTGCTTTAGTGGATCTAGCCAAAGCAAGTTGTGAAACCCAGGTGTACTAATTTCTCACTCTATTTTATCATTTCTGGTTTATAACTAGTTGACCATAAGACTTCATACTTTCATAGTTTTATGAAATAACTGATTGTTGGGCTTGTAAAAATTTCTATTGAATACTTAGTAATAAAATAGATGGTTAAATGAATATGATGGGTATTCATGATTAAATAAAATCCTTTAGATTTTTTTATAAATTGGGTTGGTTGGACTACGTAGAAAAGGCCTAATTAAACGATGAAAGTATTTTTATAGATCTTTAATATTAAGATAAGTCCAGAATATGTCTTATGCCTGGAAATAATTAATAATTAGATTAACCATTAATTATAGGATTGTGTATCCTAAATTATAAAGAAAAATATTCAAGTCAACTGGCATTCATTCACCTAAATATGATTGAAAAAAAAATTGATTTTGGTTTGTTGGTTTGCCTAAAGCCATAAGTTAATTATTTTTATTAAGATGTTCTTTCTCAAAATAATTTATTAATTTAAACTTAATTATAGTACATCTTTGGAGTATTTTTAACGAAATACTTGATAGAAATATTCATTTTTCAAACAGGTGTTAAAATTTGACCAAAAATAAAAATCCACTAGTACATATGGGTATCTATCCTACACGGTTTTCGGTTGGAAAATAATTTGATATCTAAAATCTAATATAAATTTTCCAATATTCGACTCGTACAGTAAGTCAAATACATTTTTTTTATAACTCATAATATTTGAGTTCATCCGTATCTTTTATATTATTAGTATAATGGTAAAACATTTTACAATAATAAATGAATAGTATATTTTACTATAAGATAGTACAGTAAGTAAAAGATATATTTTATGTCTAAAATTTTAATAAAATATCATGGTGTAATAAATTCTAATAAGTGTAATATAGTATATAAAAGAATATATGCACTTATGTTATAAGTCCGTCGCAGGTTTATTAAAATGTAACAAAGCTATTAGATCTTTTTACTAGAATATGTATACAAATCCTATCTTCTCATAAGTATAAGTATATTATATTATACAAAAATAATATACTGTATATTTTTGATCCTTGCACATTAAATATTTCCCTGAAAATTCTAGTTTTGTTTCATTTTCAAAACTAAAATTCAAAATAGATGTCCCACATAAAAATGTGTAAATCAAATGTGTGTTTAGTACGTTTGTCCTTTATAAAAAAATTATTTAAAAATAAGATTACAATTTTAATATTGTAATATCTTTAAATAAATTATTATTGTATGGGATATACATACATATTTCAATACATGTATATTACTCAAATATATTTAGAATCAATTTTTGAAACGTCAAATTTTGTATTACTTACTATGCTATGTGTTTTAAGTTTATACTATATATTTAATATATATCCGCTATATTGTTATGAATTACAGAAAGAAATTTATGTATAGTATATATATATATCTCTTGGTAACCCATAAATACAATGTCATGGGTCACATATGCACATATTTTTCTAAATAATGTCTCTCAATCTTAAATATTATTAATTCTAATAAAGGAAAAGGTAGGAATGTGATAATTGGAATAGATACATAGATGGTTACTTGAGGAGAAATTATTAAGGTAACATAAATAGTGAGTATGGTATTGTTTAGCTCATTAGTTAAAAATGAAACTGTTCCTATGAGTCCAGAAAAGTTATATTTTGAGTAATTTATTTCCCTAAACTTTTCATTCCAAAATATTATATTTGACTAAATTTTATTTCAATATACTACTTTTATAAAATAAAGTTATGGAAATAAGCTTGATGATTGGTACCATCAAATGTATAGTTATTATGCTATATATGTGTGTGTATATATATATATATATATATATATATTCCATAAGTTTAATATGAACTAAAGATTTGAAATTTTATATATACCTGATAGAATTTCTTAATGGTATACCCAATATAATCTCTTCTGTAAGATAAACATAAGAGAAAATGTCATTGGTAATTCATATGAAAATATGAAGTTATTATAAGAATAAACCATGAAACATACTATGTTTTAAATTGCTATCTGTCTCAATAAAATATTCCTTGTAACGGAATCTAAGATTATATATACATAAAAAAAAGTTAGCTGTAAGCATACTTATTATATTGAACCTAGTTATAGTATCAATGGAGACAATGATATATTTGAAACTCCACTCCCCAACCAAAAGAAAACCACAACCATAATAATATCTATGCTTAAATGAAAGAGTTGGGATATTAATATTCACTAGTAACAACCAGGACATTATTTAGACTTGCACCTAAGAAGAATGCCTTAGTATAAAGCTTTGAGATAAGCCAATTACTTGCATAGATAAAGTGTGATGGTTATTGAGATGAGATCCTGTGATGATAATGACTAGAACAGTGCCTGTATGATAAATAAGCAATAACAATTGGCCACTGTTATTTCTTGTTTATTGATACTACTCGGTTCTAGAATATGATCCATCATGAGAATGCTGATTTTCTTGTTTCTTGATGCAAACCATAATAAACGAGGTACTTTCAAAATTCTGAATTGAGAAAAGTCTATTTATGGGAATTATCATGATAATTACCTCTCCGGTAAAACTGGGCATGGTGCGGTAGACTCTCTAGCTTGTCCGGGTGAGATGGGGTTACCTCTCCGGCGAGACCGGGTGAGATGGGGTTACCTCTCCGGCAAGACCGGGTGAGATGGGGTATATGTTATGATAATGGAATTCCCTAAATAGTGCTATGACCTGATGTCTGATTTGTGAATCTGTTAAATACATTGACATTATGAATAATGTGCATATTACAGTATATGAAATATTATATAGACGTGTATGTCTATGAGGAAATCCAAAGACCATATTGATTGACAATTAGGGATAAATCACGAAAAAGTGTGTCGATAATAATTTTAGGCTTATTTATTAGAAATCTCCTATATACGTCTCTAATTCCGATATCAAACACTATTTCGTTTGATTATCCCTCTCGTAGTTCGTGTGACAAGATAAACAACATGAACTCTATAGGTTGGAACACCATCAAAAGTATAAGAATTTCCTTTGCAATTATTGACGCATTAGGAAACCTGTAACTAAAAATTGTGCGAAGACACAACACATCTAAACATTTACACTAATAACTTTACTTTCATTAAGAAATCTCATAGAGAATAGTTCTGGTCAAAGTAAGGTGGGATTCAAAACAATAACCAGAATATACATAGCACCAAGGATCGGTGACAAACCAAAAAGTATTTCTCTATATTTTAGTAAATCTCGAGGACGAGATTTAAAATAAGGTGGGGAGAATGTAACATTCCCCAAAATTTTTAAATTATATATATATAAACTTATGTTATTAAAAGGATGCATCATGGTTAAGTTGACCAATAAAAATATAAGGTATTTTGGACAAACGTAGGAGCCGTTTAATACATTATATTTGAACCTACTCCATTTTTAATGAAACTTGGTTCGAAATGTAGATAAGATTATTCTCATTCTAATGACATATTCATTATTTTATAAAACGCCACATTTTAAAAGTTATACGCGCCAAATAAATGAAGTAGTTGAATTAATTATAATAGTTTATAAAATAATAATAATAATAACTTACGTAAAGAATAAAATAATAATAATAACATTAATATATAAATTGATGGTAGGTAAACATGTAGCTTAAATAGAATTTTGATGGAATCTTAAGTAAATTACGTGTCCATGTGTGGCGTGTACTCCAAGGTTTGGAGTTTCACTATAAATAACAAAGCCAGTGCTAGTTTTCAAGTTGCTCAAACCTTTCATATGTATCACCAACTTCTCCTCCCATTCTCTGAATTCTATGATATATAATAATAACAAAACCCTGTCCTGTTTTAAGTATTGTAACCCCTGATCACTGATACCCTGTCCAAGCGACATAGGTCCCCGTAATGTATGTCAAGGCTCTGCCTAAATCCATTGGGGTTCTGTCCCGTGACGTAGGGATAAAGTGGAATTGGGTTACTATATTTAAGTGTGAGTGCACTATATATTTTATCAAATCACCCAGGAGTGATATCCAAAATATAACCACCCTCATAAAACACCCCTGATACCCTACACTTTCTAAAATACACTCCGTATGTGAAAACCGAGCCCGAAATACAATATAGCATTAAAAATAAATGAAAAACAAGAAATAGTAAGTTGAGGCGGGCCGAGCCCACCCCAAACCCTTACGCGGGCGGTATGAAAGCTAGAACCAGACTCCTTTGGTTTCTTAAGTCCAGGCGGGCCGCGTAAGGCCACACCGTTAGTTTACGCGGGCCGCGAGTGTCCCACTTGGTGGCGCAGCCCGGTGATGACACGTGTCATCATCGTGGCGAGGCTAGATCATGACCAGGACAAGCTACGCGTTGACCCAGTATTGACGCGGGCCGCGTAAGCCTTGCCTGTTCTTTACGCGGGCCGCGTGGGAACCAGTTTCAGCAACTATATAAAGAACGCATCGGATTTCAATTCAGTTCGCCCACAATTCAATTCTCAATCTCAATTTCTGTAGTAGAGTGATTATACTCGGGTATCATACCCCTAAGTAACGAGGTTCTGCTACGATGTAAGTATTATAACCCCTGGAGACGTATTAGATACGCTGCCCGATTGATCTAGGGTTCCGTAATGGCTGTCGTGGTTCTGCCCGACGTAGTCGTTGGAATGCTGTCTCGGGGAGGGTATCACTAATGTTAAATTGGGTTATTATACTAACACACATGCATTTGTGTAAATTATAGATATTCACCAGGAAACCCTAAAGGATAACCTAAGACAGCAATGTGAGTTTATCCTCTTTTTGTTAATGTTTTTGGAATAATTTACAAAACCTTAAATGTTTTACAATGTGATTAAGCGGTGATTGAGTCTTTGTAGTTCTTCAATTACTGCCGGTATGTTGGGGTTTTGTATACAAAATTTGTACTACTTGCGAGTAGTAAGTCGGGATGACAACACGTTACCATTGGACAATGAGTTAGCCAATGGGTAATATGACCCACAAGTCAGGATTGATAGTACCAAATGGAGTAATTGTGTAGACATAAACATTGTAATCGTCCTCGATAGCTTTAATCGATAAAATGTTTCTTGATTAAACTGGGATTCACTCACCAGTATTTCCTGCTGATAAAATGTTTTAAACACGTGTTTCAGGTAACTTAGTGTGAAGCCAATAAAAGCCAGCTGGAGAGCACTGAAGGCTTGGAAAAGTGGCAATAAAGTTACCTAAAATAAAATAGATGTTTTTATTAAATAAAATAGGATTTATTCCTATGGAAACATGTGTACTACGAATTTGGGTTCTTTCCCATATATAATTGTATTTATAAAATATGGTGGTTTACTCTGATCAAATATTTCCTAACTACGGTCCTGATGAAAATTCCGCTGCCAAATTAATAAACAATGATACCACCGAAACTGGCTCGCGGCCGCCCATTCCCGGGGATCAGGGATCGGGGGTTGTGACAGAAGGTGGTATCAGAGCCTAGCCACTGGTTCAAGCCAAAGAAGTGTTCTGCTGACACTTAAATTTTTATTCTGTGTTAGGAAATAACTTATGTGATTATGTGTTTTATATTATTTGACTATTTGTTAGTCTACAGTATGGGTAAGCAAAGAATTTCTGACATCTATCGTCAATTAGATAGTTCACCAAAAGATAAGGGAACCTCATTTCAACCAAATTCCTCAGGATACTTAGCAGATATTGAGGAAGGAATATTTATTCGTAAGGCACAGTCTAAGAAACCATTTACCACTAAGAAAAGAAATTGGATTATTAGCAAAAGTCGAGAGAAAATAAAGAAGTTACAACCGAAGGGGGCGATAATCAATCAAGAAATTAATGCACAAACTCAGGAAACAGGCAATAACTTACTAGGGGAAGATGAATTAGATGAACAATGGGTAAATCTCCATATGTTAGCCACTACAGCAGTAAATGCTAACTTATATTAAATAGTTGAACGGCCAAACCAGTACCAGTACCCATGCCGCCTATGAGCTAGAAACTTTAAGAGGAACTTTGCCTATTAGATAACAACTTAGTAGAGACATGAGATAGAATAAACTTTACATAAAGGCATGTTGAGCATAATACTCCTATAACATCTATTATGTATATTAAAACAATACATTTTGGTGCCACTTGGCACATTCTTATCCCACTTATTGCCACCTGGCACTCTAAAACCATTCCCTCAAACTCTTTGAGCGCCAATCTCTTACACGCCGTTTCTCCTTCTTTTTTTCTCAATTCGTCATTACATCTCTCCAATCTAGAGCTAATCACAGCCATTTTTCCTCTCCTCTTCAATCATGTGCTCCTTTTCCTCTCACAGCTTTCAATCAAATTCATAGTTTCCGTAATGAATACAAGCTTCCCTTTGTATCTTATTTTGCAAATCAAGAACCCTAAATCTAAGTCGATCTTCCCTTTTAGCGATTAGTCTTTGATGCATTCATCAGCTAGAACGATTTCTTCTTCGATCGGTATGTTCCTCCTTCCATTGTTACATGTGTGTTATTCAAGTGTTATTTACGATTTTTACACGGTGGCCTTCTCCTTTCGTTTGATTTGTAGCTTAGGGTTATGTATTTTGTTATTATGTTTTAAAAATTGTCTGATCCTTCGTCCAATCTGATCTAATCGGAAAAGTTATAACGATTTCGAACTGCTACTTCTGCTTAAACAACTGATTAGGGTCATGTATTGTTTTCGATTAGATCTGATTTGAAGAAAAATATATATGATTTATGTTTATCGATTGATAGATTAGATTTGGGTATGTTTGTCATTTGAAGAAATATATATATGATTCATAAACAACTGATTTAGGGTCATATTAGATCTAATTAGAATATATATATATGGTTTATGGTTATTTTTTGGTTTGATTTAGGATATGTTGTTCAAAACAGTTGTAATTGGATTAGTTATAATGATTTCCAACACTCCATATATTGGATTTTTTACTGCAGTTGGTGGCGTATGCATGAATTCTGGAGCATAAGTGATGGAAAAGTCTTTTTTGCATCATAAACAAATGTATATAGAATCCGTTAGAGATTCCATCAGGATACATTATTCATGTAATAGAATCCGTTAGATTATGGCAAACACTAATAGAGGAAGTTGAATACATTTTATTCATGTTAGATCATGTATATATTTTTGTTAGCTGGTATTTGTGATGAACTAACCCATGTGATCCTAACAAGATTTTCTTTTTGCCATATTTGAACTTCAGATCCTAGAAGGAAGTATGAATCATTTAAGAGGTATGGTAAACACTTGACAGCCATGGCTAGGGAAGGGAAAGGGAGTTGGCTCTGTCATAGGATAAGATGATGAGATACGGAGATGCATCTAGATTTTCTCAAGTAGAACTAAGAGCAACGCTATCCTCATTTGTGAACCAGGTGTTGGAAAGCCTTCACTTCCTGACGGGTAAGCCACTAATAAAATGTTTTATGTATCCTACATGTAATCCACATTTGGTTTTTGTATACCGCTAATCAGCAGGCTCAAGACCTGAATAGATGTGGCAAACCCGCATTAAGGTGCCTATATATTTAACAAGCGTCTTTATCTTCTGCAATATTTTTAAACTATTTTTGTAGTTTAATATTTTATTCTTCTAAAAAGTGATTAAGACATGTTTATGCATGATTTCTACTTAAGAAAGTTAGGCGAAGTTTGGATTAGATAGTAACCCGACTTACATGGTTCGTTTAGGGGTGTTAAAAATGAATGGCCCCAAGCCAAGAAAACAGAAAATTCGGCCTGGTACCCTTTTTTTGCATCTTGGTTTGGTTCTTAGTGCTAGAGTTTTAAAAAAGCTTTTTTTCCGGTTGCAGATCCGTTTCAACTTTTGTACCCTTTTTCGCATCTTGGTTTGGTACCCATTTGGCATGGCAACTTATGTTGCCGCCATGGCGGATCTGCGCCTTTAGTTTTGGATTTTGACTCGATGCTGATGGTGATGGGTGCAAACTCGATGATGTTGTATCTATCACCGATGGTTTGGTTTTATCTGTACATTTGTATCCTTACAAAACATCAAGTAAATTGTTTTTGTAACTCTTTAAAGTTTATCTAATGTTATCTCTTTTTTTTTTTTTTTTGTAGTGGCTGGAACTATGGTAGTAAGCTTAAGTAAGAAATATAAGTCAAGAAAAAGATGTCAATAGATGTATTGAGTATTTGCGTGTGTTAGGCTGCAATCTAGGAACTTTAGCGCTCGTAGCATTGGATTGTTTTACAATGAAGCCGAGAGAAATGTATTTTTAATTTACAAGACTTAAAAAGGAATTAGCTGAGAACACATGCAATGATATTCTTAGTAAGGTACATCATCGATTAATATCATATTCTTCGTTATAATAAGAGGGCTCAAGTTCGAATCTAATCCAAACGGATTTTGTCGTAGTGGGCCTTCGGGCGGCCTTTTGATAGTGGGCTTCTGCTACTCATTTATATATAATTTTTATTTCAATATCATTATACGTTTATATTGAAAATTCTTTCATTACAAAGTTCATCTCAATGCAAGTAGATATTATATGTTTGTGTTAAGCAACCCGCGAAACTCGCGGGATCTTAAACTAGTAGATAGACTAAAATAAGTTACGGATGCATAATTCCTAGTTTATTTTGAATTCTAGTTGTAGTTTGTAATAAATACATATATATATGAGTCGCAATGTTCGCCGTTTTTAATCAATCTATTTTATGATTGTACCCAAATGTTTGTACTATAATTTTTTTTTTTTTGATAATTAATACCACCTATTCAAATAATATCATAATATACATCAAACTAAGTTGGTTATTAACAAAATAGTCATGTTTATGATTCTCTTTTGGAACCAATCATTTACTTTGGTTTAAAATACATATTGAAATATATGGTATAGAGCTTTGTAGTTTTAATAATATTATTTCAAAATAATTTATATTCCAATAAATAAAACCGAAGCTATTAAATTAACCAAAAAGAATTCTAAAAAGTAATAAAATCTTTAAAAGATTGCTTTAGTGGATCTAGCCAAAGCAAGTTTTGAAACCCAGGTGTACCAATTTCTCACTCTATTTTATCATTTCTGGTTTATAACTAGTTGACCATAAGACTTCATACTTTCATAGTTTTATGAAATAACTGATTGTTGGGCTTGTAAAAATTTCTATTGAAATACTTAGTAATAAAATAGATGGTTAAATGAATATGATGGGTATTCATGATTAAATAAAATCCTTTAAAAATTTTTATAAATTGGGTTGGTTGGACTACGTAGAAAAGGCCTAATTAAACGATGAAAGCATTTTTATAGATCTTTAATATTAAGATAAGTCCAGAATATGTCTTATGCCTGGAAATAATTAATAATTAGATTAACCATTAATTATAGGATTGTGTATCCTAAATTATAAAGAAAAATATTCAAGTCAACTGGCATTCATTCACCTAAATATGATTGAAAAAAAAATTGATTTTGGTTTGTTGGTTTGCCTAAAGCCATAAGTTAATTATTTTTATTAAGATGTTCTTTCTCAAAATAATTTATTAATTTAAACTTAATTATAGTACATCTTTGGAGTATTTTTAACGAAATACTTGATAGAAATATTCATTTTTCAAACAGGTGTTAAAATTTGACCAAAAATAAAAATCCACTAGTACATATGGGTATCTATCCTACACGGTTTTCGGTTGGAAAATAATTTGATATCTAAAATCTAATATAAATTTTCCAATATTCGACTCGTACAGTAAGTCAAATACATTTTTTTATAACTCATAATATTTGAGTTCATCCGTATGTTTTATATTATTAGCATAATGGTAAAATATTTTACAATAATATATGAATAGTATATTTTACTATAAGATAGTACAGTAAGTAAAAGATATATTTTATGTCTAAAATTTTAATAAAATATCATGGTGTAATAAATTCTAATAAGTGTAATATAGTATATAAAAGAATATATGCACTTATGTTATAAGTCCGTCGCAGGTTTATTAAAATGTAACAAAGCTATTAGATCTTTTTACTAGAATATGTATACAAATCCTATCTTCTCATAAGTATAAGTATATTATATTATACAAAAATAATATACTGTATGTTTTTTATCCTTGCACATTAAAAATTTCCTTGAAAATTCTAGTTTTGTTTCATTTTCAAAACTAAAATTCAAAATAGATGTCCCACATAAAAATGTGTAAATCAAATGTGTGTTTAGTACGTTTGTCCTTTATAAAAAAAATTATTTAAAAATCAGATTACAATTTTAATATTGTAATATCTTTAAATAAATTATTATTGTATGGGATATACATACATATTTCAATACATGTATATTACTCAAATATATTTAGAATCAATTTTTGAAACGTCAAATTTTGTATTACTTACTATGCTATGTGTTTTAAGTTTATACTATATATTTAATATATATCCGCTATATTGTTATGAATTACAGAAAGAAATTTATGTATAGTATATATATATATATATCTCTTGGTAACCCATAAATACAATGTCATGGGTCACATATGCACATATTTTTCTAAATAATGTCTCTCAATCTTAAATATTATTAATTCTAATAAAGGAAAAGGTAGGAATGTGATAATTGGAATAGATACATAGATGGTTACTTGAGGAGAAATTATTAAGGTAACATAAATAGTGAGTATGGTATTGTTTAGCTCATTAGTTAAAAATGAAAGTGTACCTATGAGTCCAGAAAAGTTATATTTTGAGTAATTTATTTCCCTAAACTTTTAATTCCAAAATATTATATTTGACTAAATTTTATTTCAATATACTACTTTTATAAAATAAAGTTATGGAAATAAGCTTGATGATTGGTACCATCAAATGTATAGTTATTATGCTATATATGTGTATATATATATATATATTCCATAAGTTTAATATGAACTAAAGATTTGAAATTTTATATATACCTGATAGAATTTCTTAATGGTATACCCAATATAATCTCTTCTGTAAGATAAACATAAGAGAAAATGTCATTGGTAATTCATATGAAAATATGAAGTTATTATAAGAATAAACCATGAAACATACTATGTTTTAAATTGCTATTTGTCTCAATAAAATATTCCTTGTAACGGAATCTAAGATTATATATACATAAAAAAAAGTTAGCTGTAAGTATACTTATTATATTGAACCTAGTTATAGTATCAATGGAGACAATGATATATTTGAAACTCCACTCCCCAACCAAAAGAAAACCACAACCATAATAATATCTATGCTTAAATGAAAGAGTTGGGATATTAATATTCACTGGTAACAACCAGGACATTATTTAGACTTGAACCTAAGAAGAATGCCTTAGTATAAAGCTTTGAGATAAGCCAATTACTTGCATAGATAAAGTGTGATGGTTATTGAGATGAGATCCTGTGATGATAATGACTAGAACAGTGTCTGTATGATAAATAAGCAATAACAATTGGCCACTGTTATTTCTTGTTTATTGATACTACTCGGTTCTAGAATATGATCCATCATGAGAATGCTGATTTTCTTGTTTCTTGATGCAAACCATAATAAACGAGGTACTTTCAAAATTCTGAATTGAGAAAAGTCTATTTATGGGAATTATCATGATAATTACCTCTCCGGTAAAACTGGGCATGGTGCGGTAGACTCTCCAGCTTGTCCGGTGAGATGGGGTTACCTCTCCGGCGAGACCAGGTGAGATGGGGTTACCTGGCAAGACCGGGTGAGATGGGGTATATGTTATGATAATGGAATTCCCTAAATAGTGCTATGACCTGATGTCTGATTTGTGAATCTGTTAAATACATTGACATTATGAATAATGTGCATATTACAGTATATGAAATATTATATAGACGTGTATGTCTATGAGGAAATCCAAAGACCATATTGATTGACAATTAGGGATAAATCACGAAAAAGTGTGTCGATAATAATTTTAGGCTTATTTATTAGAAATCTCCTATATACGTCTCTAATTCCGATATCAAACACTATTTCGTTTGATTATCCCTCTCGTAGTTCGTGTGACAAGATAAACAACAGGAACTCTATAGGTTGGAACACCATCAAAAGTATAAGAATTTTCTTTGCATTTATTGACGCATTAGGAAACCTGTTACTAAAAGTTGTGCGAAGACACAACACATCTAAACATTTACACTAATAACTTTACTTTCATTAAGAAATCTCATAGAGAATAGTTCTGGTCAAAGTAAGGTGGGATTCATAACAATAACCAGAATATACATAGCACCTAGGATCGGTGACAAACCAAAAAGTATTTCTCTATATTTTAGTAAATCTCGAGGACGAGATTTAAAATAAGGTGGGGAGAATGTAACATTCCCCAAAATTTTTAAATTATATATATATAAACTTATGTTATTAAAAGGATGCATCATGGGTAAGTTGACCAATAAAAATATAAGGTATTTTGGACAAACGTAGGAACCGTTTAATACATTATATTTGAACCTACTCCATTTTTAATGAAACTTGGTTCAAAATGTAGATAAGATTATTCTCATTCTAATGACATATTCATTATTTTATAAAACGCCACATTTTAAAAGTTATACGCGCCAAATAAGTGAAGCAGTTGAATTAATTATAATAGTTTATAAAATAATAATAATAATAACTTACGTAAAGAATAAAATAATAATAATAACATTAATATATAAATTGATGGTAGGTAAACATGTAGCTTCCAAAGAAAAAAAATAAATAGAATTTTGATGGAATCTTAAGTAAATTACGTGTCCATGTGTGGCGTGTACTCCAAGGTTTGGAGTTTCACTATAAATAACAAAGCCAGTGCTAGTTTTCAAGTTGCTCAAACCTTTCATATGTATCACCAACTTCTCCTCCCATTCTCTGAATTCTATGATATATAATAATAACAAAACCCTGTCATGTTTTAAGTATTGTAACCCCTGATCACTGATACACTGTCCAAGCGACGTAGGGCCCCGTAATGTATGTCAAGGCTCTGCCTAAATCCATTGGGGTTCTGTCCCGTGACGTAGGGATAAAGTGGAATTGGGTTACTATATTTAAGTGTGAGTGCACTATATATTTTATCAAATCACCCAGGAGTGATACCCAAAATATAACCACCCTCATAAAACACCCCTGACACCCTACACTTTCTAAAATACACCCCGTATGTGAAAACCGAGCCCGAAATACAATATAGCATTAAAAATAAATGAAAAACAAGAAATAGTAAGTTGAGGCAGGTCACGTGAGCCCACCCCAAACCCTTACGCGGGCGGTATGAAAGCTAGAACCAGACTCCTTTGGTTTCATAAGTCCAGGCGGGCCACGTAAGGCCACACCGTTAGTTTACGCGGGCCGCGAGTGTCCCACTTGGTGGCGCAGCCCGGTGATGACACGTGTCATCATCGTGGCGAGGCTAGATCATGACCAGGACAAGCTACGCGTTGACCCAGTATTGACGCGGGCCGCGTAAGCCTTGCCTGTTCTTTACGCGGGCCGCGTGGGAACCAGTTTCAGCAACTATATAAAGAACGCATCGGATTTCAATTCAGTTCGCTCACAATTCAATTCTCAATCTCAATTTCTGTAGTAGAGTGATTATACTCGGGTATCATACCCCTAAGTAACGAGGTTCTGCTACGATGTAAGTATTATAACCCCTGGAGACGTATTAGATACGCTGCCCGATTGATCTAGGGTTCCGTAATGGCTGTCGTGGTTCTGCCCGACGTAGTCGTTGGAATGCCGTCTCGGGGCGGGTATTACTAATGTTAAATTGGGTTATTATACTAACACGCGTGCATTTGTGTAAATTATAGATATTCACCAGGAAACCCTAAAGGATAACCTAAGACAGCAATGTGAGTTTATCCTCTTTTTGTTAATGTTTTTGGAATAATTTACAAAACCTTAAATGTTTTACAATGTGATTAAGCGGTGATTGAGTCTTTGTAGTTCTTCAATTACTGCCGGTATGTTGGGGTTTTGTATACAAAATTTGTACTACTTGCGAGTAGTAAGTCGGGATGACAATACGTTACCATTGGACAATGAGTTAGCTAATGGGTAATATGACCCACAAGTCAGGATTGATAGTACCAAATGGAGTAATTGTGTAGACATAAACATTGTAATCGTCCTCGATACTGCTTTAATCGATAAAATGTTTCTTGATTAAACTGGGATTCACTCACCAGTATTTCCTGCTGATAAAATGTTTTAAACACGTGTTTCAGGTAACTTAGTGTGAAGCCAATAAAAGCCAGCTGGAGAGCACTGAAGGCTTGGAAAAGTGGCAATAAAGTTACCTAAAATAAAATAGATGTTTTTATTAAATAAAATAGGATTTATTCCTATGGAAACATGTGTACTACGAATTTGGGTTCTTTCCCATATATAATTGTATTTATAAAATATGGTGGTTTACTCTGATCAAATATTTCCTAACTACGGTCCTGATGAAAATTCCGCTGCCAAATTAATAAACAATGATACCACCGAAACTGGCTCGCGGCCGCCCGTTCCCGGGGATCAGGGATCGGGGGTTGTGACAATACATGTGGGCTCATGGTATTAGAATACAAGGGACATGATAAAAACCATCAAATTTTGCCCAAAGTATGCTAAATCAGCTGCCAAAACCGTCAAAAACAAGCCCAAAGTCCAGATTCAATGTTTCTGTCTGATGAGCTCTCACGGGCTGCGTAAGAATTAAGCTTGGCTTACGCGGGCCGCCTAAGCAAGTTTGGCAGATTTACACATTTAGTCCCTACAGCCCAGAAACTTGTATTTTGATGCATATTTGATACTTTTAAGCCCCGTTAACCTCATTTCAAAGCTCTAAAATTAAGTTAAAGTATAGGGAACTTAAAATATGCTCAAAAACATCTCGGATGTCGGTTCGTTTGGTCGTACGGGTGCGTTATTCGGTTAATTACGACGGAAGTCGTAACGAACGCAAAAACGATCCAAATTAAGTGACGAATAGAATTTTATCATGCCAATCATTAAAATAAAATATTTTAATGATTACATAAATTTTTGGGTGTCCGGATATATTCAGAACGTAAGATATGCGCGAAAATGCAAACTTATGCACTTTTTAACGCTTTTAGTCCCTATTGATCAATAAAGTTTGTTTTAGCATACCGAACCCCTCAAAGCCTATTTCTAAGCTATGTAAAGGATATTTATGGTATGTTTAACTTATGATCAAGTTCCGGAATGTTTGTTACTATACGATTCGGTATAGTTTCGCAGTTTGACACAAATAGTTCCTGCGATCGAACAAACTTGTTTTCGACACACCAAACCATCCAAAACTTATTTCTAAGTTATGTGGAGGTTATTTAAGGTATGTTAAGCCTATGTCACTATTCCGGAGTTTTTTTCGCGTTAAACTGACTGCGTTTACGCACCAGTTTGCGTATAACCTTCCAGAAAGCGATTTAAAGCTTGAAATCGGAATCAAATCAAATCGTAAAATCATCAAACACAAATACACACATAATAACACCAAAACACATTGTTTTATTAATAATTAACATTGTTTTACATTGTACATCGATTACAGGGCACAGTTGTCACAGTATGCGGAACCATTTGATCGTCAATAGTAATTTGAGTATTGTCTACGTCGCCTGTTTCACTAAAATCACAGTATAGATACTCAGTCTTAGAGCGACTAACCCTTAAACCCTTGCCTTCCAAAGTTGCTCGCCAATCCTCTAATCTCTCATTCAAGCACTGTTTCGTCTCCGCCACTAATATAATATCATCTGTGAAAAGCATGCACCATGGTACTGTCTCCTGAATCGATCTAGACAACTCATCCAACACTACTGTAAAAAGAAACAGACTCAACGCAGATCCCTTGTGAAGTCCTACCTCCACAGGGAAAAAACTGGTATCCCCCACTGGCATACGAACATTAGTTTTAGTCATAAAATACATATCTCTGATTATGTCTAACATTAGTTTTAGTCATGACATTTATATAATGTTCCTATTTATTCATTGTTTCTTTTTGTTAGGAATTCATGGGAAAAGAGAAAACTATTCATTCTTTTTTTAAAGAAAGAAAACTATTAATATAATGTTCATATTAATATAGTTCATTATCACTTTACACCCCCTTGAAACTTTTGGTCAAGCTCTGCCACTGCTCACCAAACTTTCGGCATCATCTTGTAACATTTCCACTAACACGGTACCGACTAAATCAAGAAGGGGTGGGATATATATTTTCCGATCATGAAGATGGTGAATTTTGCTATCCATTTATAAAAAAAAAGTAATTTATGTATGAAGAGTTGAAACTACTGAAATATGTTAAAAAGTTTTGACTTAGAGTGTTATTTATATTTTAATTTTCTTATCTTTATTACTTTTTCAATGAAAATTTAGCCGTTATCAACGGCGTTACCCATTCACGCAGTGGAGTTCTCCACGCTCACTGCTCGACATCGTGGCCACACCAATGGCGATGTGGTGTTTCATGTCGTGGCCAAGGCTACGTCGGACCACGCCCCTTTTCCACACCCACACCAGATATTCTTAACATTCCCAGAGTGGGTTTAAAGTTGATATTGTTCCCATAAACTAGCTAGGGATGGCAAAAACACCTAACTTGATGGCAAAAACACCTAATATGACGGAAAACCTTAAACCTAAAATATCTTGTATGTGTATTTAGGTATGTGATGGAGTTTGGGATTAGTATTAGATTTTTTTATGGATTTGAGATGGTTATGAGATCTAGGTTATATACAACCGATTACCCGAATCAGTTTGTCAGAATATATTAATATATTAACTAACTTTTAAAAATATAATAAATAGTATGTGGAATTTTTTTAAAACTAGAAAATTTTATTATTTTAGAGTTGTTAGAATGTAGTTGGATATTTGATATATCAAGTTGATTTTTATATGAGTTTAAGGCCGTATTTCACGTAATAAGCATGCCATAGAAGTAGTTATTAACCACATAAGACCATAAATAGGTATACATGATCTCCATGGGCATACCCGTAAACTGATGATTATTGATTGATGGGTACCTAATGAGTATACAATAGAATTAGAATCAAATACAAAGGCTCCTAAAAATAAGAAGTGTACAAAGGCTTCTAAAAATAAACCCACTTCACACAAAAAAAACCTAAACACCTACCACCACCCAAAAACCTAAACCCTCCACCCCCACCCACCCTCAATTTTTTTTTTTTTTTGCCAAGAGGGGGGGGGGGTTAGGTTTTTTTTTTTTTTTGGCGGGGGTGGGGGTTTAGGTTTTTGGGTGGGGGTGGGTGTTTAGATTTTGAACACTTGTCACTCTATAAAGTCTTCTTACAATTAGTAGCCTTTTTAGAATAACTTAACTCATATACAATAATACGGTTCTTTGCTAAATAATATACAATAATACGGTTCTTTGCTAAATAATATATAAACAATAATACTGATAGGTTTTCAAAACTTATTTATTTGATTATTGTTTTTGAAAATTACCTTGTGATTCTAAGGGCATGTTTGGCTAAGCTTTTTGAACAACTTATTGATTTTTTGAAAAATCATATGCTACAAAATGATGTTTGACAATGAGGGTGTATATGAGGGGAAAAAGCCAATAAGTCACTCCATACTGACTTTTCCAAAAAGCCAATTAATCAATAAGTTGTTTCAAAAAGCTTAGCCGAACATGCCCTAACCATTTACTCTCTTGTCAGTCGTCAAGCTTTTGATAAACATTAAATATATGTTAATATTTATATGAGATGACTATTGTACCCTTATGATTTAAAAAAAAAACAAAGGAAATTTTAAACGATAAGTAACCATAGAGGTGTAAACCATGAACCCACCCAAACTAGTCAATGATTTGGTTTCGTGGTCGGTTTATTCTCTAAACTTTAAGGGTGTTTGGCTAAACTTTTTCACACCTCCTTATAACTTATTGACTTTTATAAAAAGTTAATAATGAGAAAAAGTGTTTGGCAAACTCAAAATGACTTCTTGTATAGGGAGAAAAACTCATTTTTGAAAAGTTGAAACATTGTGACTTTTTGAAACTCCTTACAACTTTTCATAGAACATTGTGGCTTTTTGAAGCTCCTCATTTTATATGAATAAGCTAAGCCAAACACTTTTTAAAAAAACAGCTTATTGACTTATTGGCTTTTCCCACCACATAAACTAATCCAAACACCTTTTTAAAAACTCATTTTCAAGAGAGTTATTGGATTTTATCACTCCTAACTATTGGCTATTGGCCGCTGCCACTCCCAACTATCATTTTGATTTTCACCACTCTCAACTTAACACTTTGTGTGTTGTGTCACTCTGGTCGAGTGGATTTTGGCTCCTTTTTTATCTTTTAGCAGCAGATTCACCTGCAGTCATTAGTAATTCACAAAGTGTTAGCCTAATATCACCAATAACACAAGTCAAACACTAAGAAATGTTCACTTGTGGAGTGACACAACGCACAAAGTGTTAAGTTGAGAGTGATGGGAGTCAAAGTGATAGTTGAGAGTGGCAGCGACCAATACCCAATAGTTGGGAGTGATAAAATCCAATAACCCTTTTCAAAAAGTCATAAGTCAATAAGTTTTTTTAATAAAAAGTCCTTTTTGAGTTAAATAAACTTAGCCAAACACCCCCTTAGGTTGATCGGTTTCAAAATTTTCAAACCGTGGTGAATGGTTTGGTTCATGGTTTATACCCAAAATCGGCCGTATAAGACCGAACCGAACCGCAATACTAAATTTTAACTTGTAAATATTTTATTTTACACATGTTTAACTATTAGCCTACTTTTAATTTACAAATTTCTTTTCTCTCTACATTTTAGTATCTTATAAAGCTTCACCTAAATATGTAAACTTATTTCATCTTTTGTAGTCATTTTATCAACAAAGAACCTAAATAAAACACTTTTTTTTAAAAACTCCTTTTATTTTAGAAAGTCACAAATCAATAAACAGTTTTGATAAAACAAAAGCAATTTTAGAATCAAATAAGCAATCCCAAACTACTTCTCATTCCATTTCTCTATAATTAGGCTAAAGGGTGTGGGGCTCATGGTTGGGACTAACTATGTTAATACCCTAGAAGTTAATACCTCCAAATGTTACTAAATGAAAAGTTAATACCCTAGAAGGTGATTTTAAACTATTAATACTAAGTATGTTATTTTGTGCAAACAACAGGGACTAACTATGTAATTAACTCTTAAATGAATTTACATAAATGTTTTACGGTTTAGTATAAGTTTTATGAGTTAAAACATTATAACGAGCGTGTATGGTTCAACGTTTTACATTTTTTGGTTTAACAACCTCATTACAACGCGTGGGGTCCTATGACGAGTTAAATATTATTTTTCATGTTTTACGTTTCAGTCTAATTTTTACGAATTAATATGGTGTAATGTGTGTGCGTAGTCCAACGTTTTTAGGTCTAATTTGTGTTTGATTTAACGGTCCCGCTGCAACGCACGGGTTCCAAATACTAGTTTGTATTATATCAGATGTCGCCAAAGGGACAACTGTATTATACTAGTTTATGCCCTGCTCGCGTTGCGGGGCGGTAAGCGGTATATTTCTCAGTCTAATAACATGCACGCATGTGTTTCGGTTACTTGTACATACTACTCATAACACGATCTCAATAAAAAATATACATAAATAAAAATACGCGTGTCAAAGAATTTTTTTAATAAAGTTTAGGAATTATAAAGTAACTTTATTAAAGCCAAAGAGTTGTAGCGGTTTTCCACTAGTAGCTAACGATCACTATTCCTCCGGGTTGATTCGTTATGCTAGCAGAGAGAAAATGTTAAAAGATGAAATACTAAAAGTAATAAAAGTAGAAGGACTAAACATGTACACTACCAAAAATTAAAGCAGAGGGTCTAAACACGCATATAAACAAAGTTAACCAATAAAAAGAAAGTTTTCTTTTCTAAAACAAAAGGACTAAACACGTATATTAACGAAGTTGAAGGTTTAAAAGTAAAAATCGACAATCAATTACTTATAAGAATAAAAGTAGAGGGACTAAACATGTAGAATACCAAAGTTGAAGTAGAGGGACTAAATACGCATATAAACAAAGTTAACCAATATAAAGAAAAAAATTTAAAAAAGAAGGGCATAACCCGTGTATTAGCAAGGCTGAAGGTTTAAAAGTTAAATACAAAAAAAAATTAACAAATGAGGGAGTGCCAGACAGCTGCCTGACACTATTTCCCCTCATGGTAAATGTATGTATTGAAAATGAAAATGAAAATATATATTATGCTTAATGCATAATTAGAAAAAAAAAAAAAAAAAAACCTGAGCCCATTTTAAATTTAACTCAAATGCAACTTGAGCCCAGAGCCCATGTAATATTTAAAGACTAAGGTTACTGACCCAACAAAAGTTTTAAAATTTGGCTACATTGTTTCCATATTTCCAACGAATATATATATAGCTCCATACAAATCTAATCAACTGCTGGTTGCGATCACTCCTACTCGCCACTGCTCCAGCTTGTCTAGTTCGAATTCGCATAGCATCGTAGCAACACTTCATGTTTATTTTATGTAATATAACTAATGTTTAAGTAGAATGTGCTAACTTGTATTTGAATGGCTGTTTTTTGGATAACATGTTTTATTTATTTTTTGACAGCTACTTTGTGTGTGTGTTTCAGGCCTAAGAAAACCAAAACTGTGAAACCAAACTGTTGGTAGTGATTCGGTTTGGTTCGGTTTTGGTTTTCGACAATCAAAAACTGTTACAAACGATTTGACTCACGGTTTAACCTAAAAACCATCAATAAAAGCAGACCGTGAACCAAACACATCCTCCATGTCTTTTTCGTCGCCCTCCATTCTTGTTCAAACACATCACCGATCCTTTCCTCTTCCAACAATAGTGGCTTTGCCGACTAGGGATTCTTGTTAAACTTTGAAATGCCATCGTCTAAAAAACTTTTTCATCATATTATATAATTCTCAAAATTTTAGTTGAAGAGCACCATCATCATCATCATCATCATCATCATCATCATCATCATCATCATCATCATCATCATCATCATCATCATCATCATCATCATCATCATCATCATCATACTCAGTAAATCCCACCAATAGCAAGGCTAAGATAGGGTCTGAGGAGGGTAAAAGGTAGACAACCTTACCTCTACCCCGTAGGAATACAGAGGCTGCTTCCAGTGAGACCCCCGGCTCGATAGTATCAAGCCTTGGACATAAGGCACATAACACTCAGCAATTGAGACAAAGACCGATTAGTGCATGTACCCCCTAGTCTTTCGGCTATCAACGCCACGACATGATGCATGATTAACCGTCCCCCGTTTTTTCGTTATTTTCACGAAATTAGTAAAATAACGTTAAAATTATTGCACTTTCACTGTTGCCCCCTAAGGGCCCACATATACATTATATGCGTATACCGCAAGCAAAAGTTTTAGTTGAAGAGCACCAATATTTCTCAATTTGACAAATAGAAACCAACTCATTTGGCCCATAAAAGGCATATATGGACATTTGGGGACAACAAGAGTAAGAAATACAACATTCACACAACTCAACTTGAAGAAATAAAGAACATATAAAATGATTTTTTTTTAATGTTGTCTGTCGTGTCAAAGAAAATAAAATATACAATTAGAATTTATAATCACATACGTTTAGTCTTGTCTGAAGTCGTGAAGTCGTGCATCAAGTATCATCTTTTCTTAAAATAAAGCATCACAGCGTGCATTGAATAGTATTAATTAGGTAAACTTATTTTTCAGTATTCATTGATCATTTCAAATACTCCCGATTTCTCTCTTATAGAAAAGAGGGAATTGACTACTGAGACATATAACATGTGTTTTCGAAAATCTGTTAGTAGAATAAGACACAAACATGCACCATTATAAGTTTTGAGTCCACTAGGGATTGAAATACGACTAGAGGCAGTGGCGAAGCTTGAAATTTTCGACCGGGGTCGAAAACGTATATACCCAAAAATTTCTATACGAAAACCACATATATTACACTACTGAGCGAAAAGTTCGGGGGGTCGTGCCCCCTCCCGCGGCCCCTTCTAACGTGCGCCAATGACTAGAGGCCACCGTTATTCGCTATGCCTCCTTAATGACTACTAAAATTAGAGCTAGACACAACTAATAGCGTCTTAACACACCATTGTATGCTCCACTTCTCTAGAGAGCTTGTTAGGGCTCCAAATGGGAGCCACTTCGTTATTTTCAAGAATGATGAATTGTCATTAAGAATCCCTAGGTAAAATTTTGTTGACATTGATGATGGGATAACCCAAAAGATGTTAACAAGACGAAAAGATGTCCGACATATGAGGTTAATGTAATAACCAGTGGCGAAGCTTGAGATTTCCGATCAGTGGAGGGGGGGGGGGAGTCACTGTACCTAAATTTTTTTATAAAACCGGGGAGTCGAAAATGTATATACCCAAAAATTTCTATACGAAAACTACATACTCTTCACTACTAAGCGAAAAGTTCTGGGGATCGGCCGCCTCTTAAAAGCTTCGCCCATGGTAATAATCCCTTGGCTTTACGCCACCATCTTCCTCGAAGATCATGTATGTATGATTAAGATAACACAATCAATACCTATAAAGATTAAAGAACGTTTTACATACATGAATCATGGCTAATATACGGAAATGGACGAACTCTCCCTCACAGTACACTGTACCCTCGTCCTCCTCTTAGTCTTAGACAGAATAACTTAAGTATTCCAACGAGTTATGGTCCCTACCGCCTCTAACATCTTTTATATTTTTCTTTGCAACTCTAAATCTTAGAGTCATCGTATTCATCATCATTATCATCATACTCAGTAAATCCCACCAATAGCAAAGCAAATGTAGGGTCTGAGGAGGGTAAGATGTAGACAGCTACACCTCTATCCCGTAGGAATAGAGAGACTGCTTCCAGTGAGACCCCCGACTCGATATTAGTTTTGCATCAAGCCTTGGACATAAGGCACATAACACTCAGCAATCGTGACAAAGACCGATTAGTGCATGTACCCTTTTGTCATTCAGCTATCAACGCTACCACATGATGCATGATTAACCGTCAGCTTTTAACGTTATTTTCACGAAATTAATAAAATAACGTTAAAATTAGTGCACTTTTACTTTTGCCCACGACGACCCACACATATATACATTATATGCACATACCGCAAACGGAGCGTACTTACACTCATCGTATTGTAGCATAATTATCATCATTTTAACAACCTGAAATTAAAAGAAACAAAAACTCAACCATTTACAAGGCTTGTTTTTACCTTTAGTTTACCAAAAACAATCAACAAGCATAGTTAGTTGAATTGCCAAATAAATCGAAACAATAATAACGAAAACACGATAAGAGTACATTGTGACGTAAAATAATAAATAGTGATATATCGTTGTTTATTTACTTGATTAAATTGACACAACCTTAAGAAAATACTGGTTTGCATTTACTTGTGCAACATCAATTCGCATTTGTACCTTAAAATTTCTGACCCTTAATGTCATGTCACTAGAATTTTCATGAAAATGTAATAGTACAAGTGAAATAAGTTCATTATATTTAATATTCTTCGACCATGAGTTAAATTCGCCAAACATGTTAAAAATTTATTACCATGAGTTATACATCACGTACACAAAGTTGTATAGTGTTCTGAGTTTATTGAGTTTAGGTCTGGAAAATGAAAATATTGTTATTTATTTGTGGCATATTATTTAATATTTAATTTAATGCGTCAAGTTAAAATTGGTATGTATTGGAAGTAGGCCCAACTGGCCCAGCCCATTAAATAATCCATTAAATGCCCATATTCATTTAAGAGTAACCAACCAACAATAACAACTCAAGAAAAACATGATATTCCCTCTGATTCTAAACTTGAGGTTAAGAGGGAAAGAAGAGGACAGGTAGACTGGTAGAGGCACATTTAAATATTATTATTATTATTATTATTATTATTATTATTATTATTATTATTATTATTATTATTATTATTATTATTATTATTATTATTATTATTTTTATTATTATTATTATTATTATTTTAATAAATAAATAATATTTTTTCATGCTTTTATGAAAATTATTAATAGGTTAAAATGTGTAAAATGAAACAATTATAATACATCTGTTTTAGTTAGCTATGTGATTAACAAATCTATTTGTAAAGCAAAGTGAGAATAACTACTAAAACCGAAATAGTAGTATATAATGTAGTTTTGCTGATTTTTTTTCGAGATTGATTTAGGTTGGCGGGTTGTATTCTTCAACCCTAATATAAATCATATCTTTATTCGTCTTGTGTCGAACCCATTTAAAACCATGTCGGGTTCAAGTTGGACCATTTGTAGTGGTTCACTCCCTTGGGGACGATTTCCGTCATGTGACGTCCACGTCAGCATGGCCAATTTGTTTCACAAAATTGTGTAGTGGTTCAATCCCCTTCGATGATTACCTAATAATTGCCCAATAATTAATTATTGTTTTTTAAAGTAATGTAACAATAATTAGAAAAAGCATAATAATAAGTTGAGTAAATTTCACTTTTTGTCCTTTATGTATTATCTGATTTTGAAACGTGCCCTTTAAAAGTTTTAATTTCATTTTATGTCCAAAAAACACATGTTTTATATCACTTTAAGTCATTTATACCAAACTGAGTTAAATTACTCAGTTAGGTTTATTTAAGGCAAGGGCATTATTGGTATTTCACATTAGTTATTTTGTTTTCAAACATAAATCAAGACAAATAAAGGTGGGACCCACTTTAAGGCTTCATCTTTCCCACACCCCCATGTTTTCCGGTCATCTTCTCCGGCGGGCTCTTCATTTCCGGAAAAATTTTTTCAGTTTTGTTTCTTTATTAGCAAAACACGTGAAAAAGGAACAGATCTGAACAAGTTGAGCGAAATTGTTTATATAATAAGATATAAAAATGATATGGTACCTGATTTCCTTGACCGAGACGCAGCAAGAAGCCGCAAAGCATCAGCTAGCAGTAGTCACTGCCTGAAATATTTCCAACACCGCTTATAATATGGGACCGATGAAGTAATATGAAGCCCCTTAAGCCGGCAAAAGCTCTCACATATAGAACGCCTATCCAATATCCAACAACATTTTTCAACCGACATCACAACAAGACTGATGTTCCAGAAACTTTAGCAAAATAAACTTGTATGATAATCTGAGATGACGAGGGAGACGATCACATCTGCTCTGTGCTGTAAGTATCTCTTTGGCAAAATCCTGATTTCTAGTAAGCAAAAGGCCATTCAAGATTCGATTGAAGGTGAACTTACGACGGATAAACCCTCTATCCACCATTTCTATCCGCAGTTTTCCTACCACCATTAGATCGCCAGATCTCTTCCTCCCAAACATTGCACTTATTAAAACATTGTATGTATCCAAATTGGGCAAACACTCACCATTACCCATTCTCTCAAAACAGAAAATTTGTTGCCGGAAATGAAGAGCCCGCTGGAGAAGATGACTGAAGCCGGAGAAGATGACCGGAAAACATGGGGGTCTGGGAAAGATGAAGCCTTGAAGTGGGTCCTACCTTTAATTGTTTTGATTTATTTTTAAAAACAAAATAACTAAGGTGAAATACCAATAATATCTTTGCTTTAAATAAACCTAACTGAGTAATTTAACTCAGTTTGGTGTAAAGGACTTAAAGTGATATAAAATATGTGTTTTTTGGACATAAAATGAAATTAAAACTTTTAAATGGCACGTTTCAAAATTCAGATAATACATAAAGGACAAAAAGTGAAATTTACTCTAATAAGTTCATTAAAATTTTAAAAAGACTACATTGGACGTTACATTTAAATTAAAAAAAAACATAGAAAAAAAAACATAACAAATAATAATAGAATATTTCACTCGTCATCATGAAGACCATATTTATTCTTGATACGTGCACACAACTTCAAAGTTATGTTATGTTGCATGCCTGGAGTAGTGGGGATAGGTTTCAACAACATTTCAAGATCAATCACCATTTACCGATCCTTTTTTTAGATGAATGCGTTCTTGTCGATCCTCACCTTGCTTTTGCCTATTCTCTAAACATTGTCTTCCAATGTCGGTTAATGTTTTTAGTCTTTGATTCATTTCTAAAAATCGATCGTTGTAGTCGACAACGGACTCTGAAGACGTTCTTTTTTGTGTTGTACTTCCACTTCTCCTCCCGGCAGGACGTGGAAGTTCTTCAAAGCTTGGTTCTTCATCTTCGTCATACTCACCCTCTGTCTTGTTCAAGTCAAAATTAACTCGATCATCTGAAGATTGGCTCGCGTTTGGGGTGGACAATGAGGAATTAGACTTCTTTAACTTTCTAGTCTTCGGTAGCAGGAGAAAATGCCATTTTGAGCTATTCCTTAATAGATTCACGATTTAATGTACATCAATGGGCATTTCTTTGCTTGGAATTCCACCAAAGCTTCTTGTTGGATGTGAGTGTCGTCTTGGTCACTACCCCTATTATTCTTCAAATTGTGTTGACGTTATTGTAATCGGTTACTTTCACCCTCATATCCCTCCACTTACTCGGTATTTGATCCCTGGGCGAAAAACTTGGCCATAATTCGAGCCCCAAACTTGTTTTTTTGTTGATAGTTTGCTAAAACTCACTCTCTCTCTCTCTCTCTATATATATATATATATATATATATATATATATATATATATATATATATATATATAGGAAGTTTAACGTACATTACGGCTTAACGTACATCACGTACGACAGGTAATTACGCACGTTCATTTTAAAATCACGCATGTTATAACTCAAAAATCCAAAATCACGCATGTTGAAACACAATAATCACGCATATTGAAAACATGAATCACGCATGTTATATAACAAATCACTCACGTTGTTGTACGTGAAGTACGTTAAGCCGTAATGTACAATATACTTTTTCTATATATATATATGTGTATATATAGGGTGGGGTTCTAGAGTAAATACTAGTGTATTTGTGAACTGAGTGAACAAATCCTGACAAATGATTTACATCATCAAATCGTAAAATACACTAGTGTATTTTCATAAATCCTGGCCATTAATTTACATCAAAGATGTAAAACAAAAGATATAATTTTAACAATGTACATAAACAAATAAAAATTTAAAATTATTAACAAGCAATTATCATAATCTAAAGCTAAACTACATATAGTTGACCAAAAAAAAAAAAAAAACACTTACAAACTTTGGGGCTATGTTGAGCCAGGCGCCAGTCAAAGCAAATTCTTCAACCAATGACCATGGCGTATTCGTTTTCTTGTTCCTCGGCTCATCCACATATTTTTTTCTTAGGAGAGATGACAAAAAAAAAAAAAAAACACTTACAAACTTTGGGGCCCTAGGATATGTCGAGTCAGGCGTGAGCCAAAGCAAATTCTTCAACCAATAACCACGGCGTATTCGTTTTCTTGTTCTTCGGCTCATCCACATATTTTTTTTTCTTATGGGGCCGTTTGCGAGGTTGTGATGGTCCCGCCTTGGTGAGTGTAAATTGAGAATGTATGATTTGGTGAGTTAAATTAGTGAAATACGTTAGTTTATAGTGTGTAAATAATAGGTATTTTTTTTTTCTTTTATAAAAATCGACCGTTGTCAAATGTTCCTTTTCGATCAACTCAAATCTCACCGCATGAATCAAACCACGAGCATTGACATTTGGGGTATTTAACCGGGGGGGGGGGGCATGGCGTGATTGGGCTTGATCACGTCCAATTAGAGACGGTCTAATGTTTGTTTGTAAATATAAATAATAATTAATGACTTTGTACCATTTAAAATCAACTGCTTCGCTCAAGTAGATTTTTTTTTTAATTGATTGATTTTAATTATGTTTTGTTTCTTTTTCACCCGTTCTCAATTTCAAACTTGGGTTTATACTTTATACAGTTGGCTCGGTATTAGAAGAAGCGAAAGAAATGATTGGAGATCCATAGTTAACTTAAAAAACAAAATATTAACACTTTTTGTCTCTAAAATTCAAATATAAATATTTTCTATAACCATTTAAACAGGTTGACATCTTAACCTACCTAGTATATGATTTGTGTTCGGATTAACCCATTTATTAAACATGTTGTGTTCGGGTTGACCTGTTTGATAACACATGCTGTGTCAGTCAACCCAATATCTCTCTCTTTGTGTCATGTTTCGGGCGAGGTCAGGAACCGCCACCCACAAACATGTATGAGTAACTTTCATTTATACAGTTTATACAAGTAATGTTTCTTTTTATGCAGGTAAATTGCATTGGTAAGATTTACTTGATCTACTTTGCTTAGTTCATGTTCAATTAGGTATATAATGTAGGAATCCGTTTGTGCAAAATAAATAAAAATTCTTATTAACTTGAATTACAAGAATTAAACAGAATGAAACTGAAATTACTTTACAATTACAACTGAAGTAAAAGAAAAACTAGAACAGATTTTGCAAACAAAAAGTAGTTCTTGGCTGAGGATCGTGTTAGACACGGGTCCCTTAAAACAAATTTCGTGTCTCCCAGGAGAACACGTTTGTTTCCAGGATACAATAGCCCGAAGCAGTTGCACTGCCGATCTTGACTCCAACCCGAAGGTGTACCTTGAATGCTTGAAAGAAGAAGATAAGAATTCAGAGAAGATTGTAAGTTGATGTGTGAATTCGGTGTGTTTTCTGCAATAGGGTAGCACCCTATTTATAGTTGCAGCTCTTGATGAAACTGAAAAATAAATTAAATGGGAGAATTAAACTGCATTAGACGTCTTTAATGCACTTTAATTCGTCACTTAATTCTCAGTCAAACGCATTAACTTTGTCAGTTTCGAATGCTGAAACGTAACTGCACAGCATTGTTAGTGCATACGTCTGTCGACTTCGTCTTGTATCGAGTCTTACATTGTTCAGGGCAGGAAGATCAAGAAATCAAGACAAAAGGTTAATTTCGCATGAAGGATACTAATTCGGCTTGAAATGATCATCCGGGTAATTCCGTGCGGAATTAGTTAGTATTTCCGTTTGAATTGGTTAATCCGTTTGAGTGAGTAATTTCGCTTGTAATGTATTTCCGTTTGAGGATGTTCATGCGGAATTAGGTTGGCTATAAATAGGTACTAGGTCCGTGTCATTTAAAACGGGATTAGCTAGGTGATTTCCGACGGCGAAGCTCTGTCGAAGTGTCTCAGTGCTATAAATTGTTATCATATTAATAAACAAGACAATTAAAGTGATATTCTAGCTGAATCAAACTCATTATATCTGTTTCCGCCTTTCATATTGAGTAGAACACCTCTGATTGACACGTTTCGGGTCCGTACACGATCCTACAAGTGGTATCAGAGCTCAGGAGGAGGAGTTCAACCGATTTCAGCTTAATTTCATCAGATTCTCTTACTTCTACACCTTTTTTTCTCAATAGAACAAGTTTTAACGGTCAAAATGATCTGAATTTCACATATCATAAGCGAAATTGTATTTTAACAAATCCTTGAGAAAATTGGACCTTAATTCGACTTAATTCTGATAAAATTGATAATTTCGCTTGAACATCATATCGGATATGCTGACATCATTCTAATTTCGCGTGGAATTGCACCTTAATTCCGCACGGAATTATAGTTTGAAGCTAATCTCGTTTGAAATCACAGCTAATTCCGCACAAAATTAGTATTCCGCTTGAATTTTTTCACACGAAATTATAATTTCGTTTCAAATTTGTAATTTCGCTTGAAACTGGTTCTTAATTCCACACGAAATTAAGTTTAGTTTGGGAAGTACAAACGAAGTTCCTAATTTCGTTTGAAAGGCCTAATTCGTTTGAGTCTTAATTCCGTTTGAAGTTGATTGTGCATGTAATCTCGTTTGAAAGGTTAATTTCGCTTGGAGAGATTTCGTTTGAAAGAAGTGATTTCCTTTGAAAGTGCTGCTTTTGAAAAACGTATTACCGAATCATGGAAAAAGAATTTTATAATGCATTCGCTACATCCCCGACTACTCCAGCTTCCATTACTCAAAGCATGAACATGGAAAATGAAACTGGAACTTTACAAAAACCCCCGAAGCTTATGGGCATTGAGGAATATTATGGTTTGAAAGACAGATTCGAAAACTGGGTACAAGCTAATCACTTGAGATCTTAGGAATGTATCGAGAAAAAGTATGTTAGACCACGTACTGAGTTGGGAGTTACAAAAGCTATTTCTGAACTGAATGATAAAGAACGAGACATGTATAAATCATAAAAGATGATGATCAGTCTTTTACAACAAGCTGTGAAGGAAGACATTTTTATCTTGCTTCAACATGATAACACTTCGCGTTCAATTTGGGATGCATTGCGTGTTAAGTTTGAAGGTAGTGAAAAAATGATCAGGAGTAAGAAAGCATTGCTAAAGAAAGAATTTGATTTATTTTCAAGCCTGTCGGGAGAATCGTCGAAGAAGTTGATTGAAAGATATTGTCACTTAGTGAGATCTATGTCTTTGTTAGGAATTGAGAAAAGTCAAGATGAATGGGTTGATAAGTTAGCTGATGCTTTGCCTCAGAAAGAATGGGGTACATTTTTGATGATTCTAAAGAACACCAAGGAATATGATGACTTGACAATCTCTCAGTTCATCGAAAAGATTGAAGGTCAAGATCTTGAACAACAAAAGATTGCGAGGATGAATAATCCGAGTGGTCAACAAGATGTTAAAATGTATTACAAAGGAAGTGTTCAAGATGTTGAAATGAGTCCTAAAATTCAAACTGCGTTCAGTCTTGAAAATTCTTCTGGAACAGTCATTCAAAGTCCAAATAGTAACAGTGGAGTCTCTTCATATCCAAGTGTTAATCCGAAGAGTTCAACTTCAAGTTTTCAATCTCAAAGTTCAAAAAGTGGAAATGGTTGTGTGATACAGTGCAATATTGCATTGAATCTTCCGAATGGCCAAAGTTTTTCTGAAGAAGTTGCTAAGGATCACATGGCGTTACTTGCTACTGTGTTGGAATCTTATGAAGGATTGGTTGCTGGAAGGATCGGAAATCCTATGCTGACAAAAGAGGATTACGATCAGATCGATGCTGAAGAGATGGAGCTCATGGACATTAAATGGTGCTTAGCAAGTGTCCTAAGAAGAGCTGAGAAATTCAAAATGATTACAGGAAGAAATGATTTTATGGATGCACATGTTTCTACTTTGGGTTTTGATAAATCTAAAGTTACTTGTTTTCGATGCAGGGAGAAAGGACATTTTAAGAGAGAATGCAAAAATCAAGAGGCAAGTGGAGCAAAGAACCCGTTTGGAAAAGATGATTACTATCGGAAAGCCATATATCAACAAGTTGCTCATCAACCACATCAGCAAAAGGAATCACAAACTGCTCATGCTAGAATGATCGAAGATGCAAATAAGAAAGCTTATTATGGTATCATTGATCAAGATGATGAAAAAGTGGCTTCAGGATTCAGCTGGGACAAATACATTCCACCTGACTCAAAAGTTGTTGCTCTCATTGCAAAAGTCATTCAAGAACCTGATTTATTTACAGAATGGATGAGAGGGATTGGTGTTAATGCAAAGAATCAAGATGAAGAGTCTGTTTCATCAGATGAAAGTTCAGAAAAAACAACAGTTTTTAATCAATCACAATCTGATTCTGGTTCTTCAGATGATAGTTCAGAAAAGACGATAGAGTTTGATCAATCACCGACTGATGACAGTGGTGATGATGAAGAAGAAAGACATATTAATGTTGCAAAAATTCATTTATCTCCTGAAAGTTTTCAATTTTATTTTGCAGATTGCTTGGAAAAACTGAAGGAGAGACAAGCAGCAAAAGAATAGAAAAAGAAGAAATATGAAAGTGTTGATCAAGAAAAAAATTCTGAACAAAGTAAAGAAGTTAAAGTTAAGAAAGTTGTTGAAGTGGAGAAGATAATCGAAGTTGAAAAGATTGTTGAAGTTATCAAACCATGTCTTAAATGTTTGGAATCTTGCAAGTTGTGTGAGTTTGATAAAATGAAAGAACAATTACTGTTCAATCTCAATTATGTGAAAGAGTCATATGAGGTGCTAAACAGGACAGTGACTGGTCTTCAGAAGACAAATTCTGAAAGAGAAGATGCATTAACTATGATGAATGCAGTGATGATGTCGAAGCAAAAAGCTATCAATCACTACATTGAGGAATGTGCAAAGCTAAAGCAAGAGTTGGAGACTAAGAAAATTGAAAATGAAAGAATTAGAAGACTGTTGCAAAGTTATTCTAGTTATGATTATATAATTGACTGAATTTATCCAACTGTTGCAGGTCTTGAAGCATTTCAAGATGAAAAGCCAAAGAAGAAGGATACTGGTAAGAAACAGAATGTTAGTTATAACAAGTGTCCACCTCCGATTTGGGAAGGGTATTCTCCTAGAAAACCGAATGAGGAGCAAGTCGAAAAGGCTGTCAATATAAAGTTAAAATCCGAAACAACTGATGAGTTACCAGAAAACATTGACGTCACGTTCACATCGTCTGACATTGATCATGAGTCTGAGTTAATAAAAAAGGTGGTCGATCAGGTGTTGGATACAGATGAGGAGTCGGGTCTGAAAATCCGGGATCATCATTAGTTGACAGTCCAAAGACGTCGGATAATCGGGTTTACAATAAAGAATTTCTTTTATCAAAATCTAATTTGAAGGATGAAACATTTGAAGGATGAAACATTTGAAGTAGCATACACTTTGAATGATTCTGACAAATTATATTCTGATAAAGAATTTCCAATAAGAAGTGTTCAAGTTGAAAAGATCAAAAGGGTTTTCAAACTAATAGAAATTAATATTTCTGAAATAAAAGATGTAAATTTTACCGAAAAACCTAAAAAATACACTTCAAGAGTTCAGCAACGTTTAAACAAGAAAAAAGGTTACCGTTCTGGTTCTGGCTTTCAAAAGAAACCAAACCATAACGGTAATTTCAAAAAGAAAGGTCTTGGATTTATTCCACCTGAAAACTATAAAAATGAGAAAATTTCTAACATAAAAACAAAATTTGTTTCAGGGACAAACTGTGAAGAGGAATCAAAAAGCTCATTCTGGAAAGAATCAAACAGAGAATTCCTTGCCAAGAAGCAAGAGAAAATGAAGAATGGAGCTTATCAAAGAAAGGAGACAAGAACCTGTTACAGGTGCAATGAAGTTGGTCATATTGCATGGAACTGTGCTCAAGCAACAAAAACAAAACATGAAGTCTCTAAAAAACTCAAAGAAAAGTTGTTGAGAAAAATGAACCACCAACTGAAAAATTCAAGATTTTTGAGAATTCGACATATGAAGTTGGTGAAAGTTCAAAAACAAGGTTTTATCAAAAAAGAGCTAAGCATGACAACAAAATGTGGGTTGTTAAGAAGTTTTATGAGAAACTTTGCGATGAATCTGATTCCACAAAGTCAGACAAGCCACAAGTTGAGGTTAAAGAGAAAAACTCAGTGTCTCCAATGGATGATGATAATTTTCCACCATTGAGTGCTGAGAATTTTAAATCAAAAGTTAGTAGAGTTGAGATCTCGAATCAATTCTATTCTGAGAAGAAAGAATTTGATATTGAGAAAGTGTTTAATGGAAATGTTAAAAAGATTTTTGGAAAATGGTTGAGGGAAAAGCAAAAGGGGTAAAGGACTTTTATGAGACAAAGAAAGCAACTTATTACCCAAGTGAAGTTGAGGAGGAAACATCCAAGTTTGGTCAGGCTTGGATGGCATTTTTCACAAGTAAAATCCTGACTTGCCGGAGCTCCCTGGTTGGTAAGTGTGGAGTAGGAATCAGCATATTTCTTGAGAAATTCACGAAAAAAGTGATTTCGTCCTACAACTGGTAAAGAGGTTTGATCTTATAAAGTGGTTAATCAAGGTCATTAAGTTGAACTTGGTTTAACTTTCATTCAAGTGTTTGAAAAACAATGTGATGAACCCCTAACCTACAAGTGGTTTATAAAATCAACCAAACTTATTTTCTGGAAAAACCATTTTGATTAAAACAAACTTAAGTGTTTTAAAATCATAATGGGAAAATAGTTTGTTGTAATGGGGAGTTCTGATTGTTTATGCTAATTGGATGGCGATTTGAAGCAATTCACAACAGTTGTCACTTTACTTGTATAGTTTGTTTTCAATTTTTTTTAAATGTGTTTGCATTTTAGGGGGGAGTAAAAATTTCAGAAAATCAAAAAACATTAGAAAAATTGAAAAAGCCAAAAACGTGATAAAATTCAAAAATTGAGTTTTGTTGTATAAAAGAGGAAATGATAGTACATCAGTGGACTATCACAACATGCTAAAGAATTGGAAAGTTAAATGTGATAAACAATCTCACTGCGGACGTGTCAGTAGGTTTTTATACATTTAGTAGATTGTTTTCGAGATATAAACATAAATTTCAACTTGCTTATCTCGTGGGGAACATTTCTTGGATATATGGGTAACCCCCGAAATCGTGTTTGAAAGGTCCCTCTTTCTGAGATACTAGGTCTTTATACTCAGTGATATTTGGGTTATTATTCTGGGACTTCTGATTTTGCGGAAGCAATGGCCTAGTCCCTGAATAATACTTTGCATTTGCTTTAATCTTAAAGCCTGCCCTCAGTACAAAAAATGATGAAACATTGCAAAATGCTAATCATGTGCTGTTGAAGAAAAGATTCTCAAAAGGGAACACACCAAAAGACGAGCCGTCATCTCTTTGTTGAACGGAAGTTCTGACCTAAGCTCTCACGGTTTCGCATTTAACCCTTTACAGATATCATCTAGGTATAGTCACCTGTAAGACTGAATATTGGGATCTGGATACAGGAGTATATTCAAGTGGTGGGACACGCAAATAAGTTTAAGTACTTAAAAAAACACTAATCTCTTATCTTGAAACAATTGAACTTTGTGTGAAAATTTAAATGGACCAGTATACTGACAATCTAGATGAATTGTTTAGAACTTAAAATGTTTAAAGCTTAACGGTGTTAGTGATTTGTCTCAAAAACTGATATGATCCTCTTACACAAACTCACAAAAAATATTGTCTGTAAATATTTCTTTACTGCATTTCTTTATAAAAATCCAAAAAGATTTGAGTGTGTTTTAGCATAAATTTTTGAAAAATTCAAAAAGATTTTCGACAACTGATGTTGGAAAGCTGATTTTCAAAATTACAAGTGCTAAACATGATGATCATTTCGTGAGGGGGAGTTTGTCTTTAATATGAAAACAGATTATGAATGAAGGTCTTTAAGTGGTTCATTAGATATTAATTCCTGCATATGATATATAAATTTGTTAAATGTTAAATTTATGAAATTTATTATGGGGTAGAGAATGTGCAGGATAACCAGATTTCAGATCTTGAGTCTGAGTGATTGAGAGCCAGGTTCCGATGCTTGAGGACTCTGTGATATAAACTAGAGCCAAGTAACGATCTTGGAGTTAAAGATCACACAAGCTGCTGATGAGGCTGATGAACTTATGGAATCAAGAGATCTGATCAAGATGTGAGTCAGATTGCGATCCCAATTTGATTGAAGATCAACATCCGAGGGAAGATTATTTGTTCGAGGGGAGTCTGTTGATGTTGAAGAAAACAGAAGAGAAAAGATTGAAGAAGTTTTACACTGTCAGATATTTCAGAGAAAATAGACAGACTGATAAAGACTGAAGGCGTTGAAGACTCGACACTTTAGACTCGTCAACATCCGAGGGGGAGTCTGTTAGTGCATGTGTCTGTCGACTTCGTCTTGTATCGAGTCTTACATTGTTCAGGGCAAGAAGATCGAGAAATCAAGACAAAAGGTTAATTTCGCATGAAGGATACTAATTCCGCTTGAAATGGTCATCCGGGTAATTCCGTGCGGAATTAGTTAGTATTTCCGTTTGAATTGGTTAAGTCAGTTTGAGTGAGTAATTTCGCTTGTAATGTATTTCCGTTTGAGGATGTTTCATGCGGAATTAGGTTGGCTATAACTAGGTGCTAGGTCTGTGTCATTTAAAACGGGATTAGCTAGGTGTTTCCGACGGCGAAGCTCTGTCGAAGTGTCTCCGTGCTGTAAATTGTTATCAGATTAATAAACAAGACAATTAAAGTGATATTCTAGCTGAATCAAACTCATTATGTCTGTTTCCGCCTTTCATATTGAGTAGAATGCCTCTGATTGACACGTTTCGGGTCCGTACACGATCCTACAAGCATTAACTGCTGCTGAAGTGCAAAGTGCGCCATCAAAGCGCCACATCGCCCACGCCACGCGCGTGCGAGTTAGGGTGCTCTGCACCCTTCGCGAGTACACTAGTGAGTGCTTCCATGAAACAATAAGGATGGAGAGTTCCCACTTAAATACCCCTTTAAGTTTCATCACTCCTCCTATGTGGGACAAGATGCCACTTTCCCACTTTTTCAGCATTCAAGTTTCAAACACCAAACTTTGAGCATCGATATCTCATTCATCTTAGCTTTGGACGTGGTTTAGTTCGTTGCGAAGCTCTTCCAACATAGAACACAAACCCACAAAGAAATATATAAAATCCACTCATTTTATTATATTTATTTCTCTTCCAAAATAGGAAAAAATCATTTTCCTATATTTGTGAAAAATGTTATTTTCACAAATTTCCAACAATCCCCCACATGAATAGAAATCGATCTATCAAGTTTCAACGATACACGTTCAACAGTTGAGTATTGCAAGACAGGTAGGTGTAACCTTTGAACCTTCTTTTATGAAGCATACTTAGCCTCCTAGGGTCTTGTAGACGCGGTGTCTTTGAACAATCCCCCATTTATGTAGGCGACAATATACATTCACACAATACCCTCCTTAGTCAAGTCAAGTCCTTATGGTTGTGTCCGTTTATGGTCATGGAACACGTTCCTAGTTCTGCGAGAGCTCTAGGATTTGCGCCTCCCCACAAATCCATTTGAAGTGACCCCACTTCTCTCTAACATAGGTGATTCCTCTGAATTATTAAAAGCGTCATGGTTAATTTTGGATTTCCTCAAAATCCTTAACCTCAACATGCTTAACCTTTCCTTCATGTCACTGATTGGAATGGACTAGGAACTATACCACTCCCTTTATTAATTTTGGGGCACCCCCCACAGTGACTCCCTTTGGGTTTATAATTAAGTTTGCCTATTGAACCTAGATCTTGGAATCTCCAGTCAACTAGGTTAGGTTTCCCTCATATTCCCATCATCTATGGGCTTTAGTCCCATTACTCTTGACGACTTATACACCTTATCTTTGCTTAAGCCTTTTGTTAACGAGTCCGCAATGTTCTCCTTTGACCTAACATAGTCAACTGAGATAACACCCGTTGAGATAAGCTGTCGTAGCGTGTTGTGTCTACGTCGAATGTGCCTTGATCTGCCATTGTACAACATGCTTTGTGCTCTAACAAGAGCAGAGTGATTGTCACAATGTATGCAGATCGCCGTCAACGGCTTTGGCTATCTTGGAATATCTTCCACAAATTGACGTAGCCACTCCGCCTTTTCCCCGCTTTTATCTAAAGCGACGAATTTGGATTCCATCGTGGATCTAGCTATAACAGTTTGCTTTGAAGACTTCCAAGCTATAGCCGCGCCCGTAAGTGTTAACACGTAACCACTTGTGGATCTGTGATCCTTTATATCCGATATCCAGTTCATGTCAGTGTATCCTTCGATCACTGCTGGATCACGGGTATAATGCAAACCATAGTCTCTTGTGTATCTTATCTATCTATGCACCCTCGTGATAGCTTTCCAATGATCCTCGCTCGGATTACTGGTGTATCTACTTAGCCTGCTCACAGCATATGCTAAGTCGGGTCTAGTACATGTCATTAGATACATGAGACTACCAATGATCCTTGAGTACTCTAACTCAGAAACACTCTCGCCTCTATTCTTCCTTAGGCGTCTGAATTGAATTTCCCAAGGATCTTGTCCACGTAGTGAGATTGACTCAACACAAGACCATTTTGGGTTCTAGTGATTTTTACTCCAAGAATCACATCCGCGAGACCCATGTCTTTCATGTCAAACCTCGCTTTCAACATGTCTTTCGTTGAGTTGATCATGTTATCATCACTCCCAATGATAAGCATATCACCTACATAAAGACATAATATTACATAACTTCTTGGTGTGTCTTTGAAATAAACACACTTGTCGTACTCATTTATTTTGAAACCATTGTCAATCATGACATGATCAAACTTTTGGTGCCATTGTTTTGGAGCTTGCATCAAGCCATACAAAGACTTGACCAATTTACATACTTTGCCTCGTTTCCTGGGGCGGAAAAACCCTCAGGTTGTTCCATGTAAATTTCTTCTTCTAAATCGCCATTTAGAAATGCGGTCTTTACATCCATTTGGTGAACTTCCAAATTTCTTAGAGCCTCAATTGCAAGAACCAATCGTATAGAGGTTATTCCTGTTACAGGCAAGTAAGTATCAAAGTAGTCTAGACCCTCCTTTTGTCTAAATCCTTTGATCACTAACCTTGCCTTGTATTTATCAATACTTCCATCAGCTTTCATCTTACTTTTGAATATCCAACGATATCCAAGTGTTTTACAACCAGGTGGAAGATCTACTAACTCCCAAGTATGATTTTGCAATATAGAATCAATTTCATTCTTAATTGCTTCTTGCCATTGAGGTCCTTCCGCGGAGGTAACCGCTTCGCGGTAGGTATTGGGCTCACCCTCAACCATGTAGCTCATGAAGTCTGGACCGAAGGATTTTTCAACCCTTTGTCGTTTACTTCGTCTAAGCTCACCCTCCTCGACCTCAGGTTGTTCATGTCTTTCATCTAACATCGTAGATGAACTAGGACCTACTTCATCTAACCATGTAGATGAACTTGGACCTGCTTCATCAACCGCTCTTGATGAAGTCGCATGTGTTTGTCCTAACATAGGAAACACATTCTCAAAATATGAGACAATGTTAGGATTTGCCTCCATGATAGTGTGTTTATGTACATCAGGATTCTTGGATTCATATACAAGAAAACGATGCGCACTACTTTGATGTGCATATCCAATGAAAATGCAATCAACAGTTTTGGGTCCTATCCTAAGAGCCTTAGGAGGTGGTACAATCACCTTAGCTAGGCACCCCCACACTTTCAAGTATTTGTATGAAGGCTTCCTTTTTCTCCATAACTCATATGGAGTTCCGTCCCTATTTTTCAAGGGTATCTTGTTCAAAAGATAGTTTGCTGAGAGAATGGTGTCCCCCCACATTTCTCGGTTCACTCCCGAGCTTATCAACATGGCATTCATCATCTCTTTCAATGTGCGGTTCTTTCGTTCCGCCACGCCATTTGATTGTGGAGAATAAGGAGGTGTACACTCATGTATAATGCCACTTTTTGCGCATAAATCCGCAAAAGGTGCAACATATTCACCTCCTCGATCACTTCTCACAGCTTTTATCTTCTTTTTAAGTTGATTCTCAACTTCATTTTTGTACAAGATAAACTTTTCTATTGCTTCGTCTTTACTCTTAAGTAAATACACATAGCAATATTTAGTACAATCATCAATAAACGTGATGAAGTACTTATTTCCTCCATGCGTGGGTACAGCTTTTAAATCACACACATCGATATGAATTAAATCAAGGGGTTCGATTATTCGTTCAACCGATTTAAACGATGATCTCGTTAGTTTGGATTCGACACATGTCTCGTATTTGTGATCGGATTCGATATGGAATGTTGGTAACAAATTTAATTTAATTAAACGGCGTAAAGAATTAAAATTTACATGTCCTAGTCTACCATGCCAAACATTAGAAGACTCAATCATGTAAGTAGAAGAAGAAGTTTCATTCATATTTTTGTTTTCGTTTACAACCAAAACATTCATTTTAAACATTCCATTAAGGGCGTAGCCCTTTCCGATAAAAGTACCACGTCTAGACAAGACAAAATTGTCCGATTCAAACACTAGATGAAATCCAAACTTGTTGAGCATCATCCATCCCGATACGAGATTCTTCCGTATCTCTGGAACATAAAGCACTTTGGTCAAGGTCAACTCCTTGCCAGAAGTCATCTTCAGGATGACAGTGCCTTCCCCTTTGATGTTAGTGGTAGCTTTATTTCCCATATAAAGCTTTTCTTCACCCGACGCTTCCTTGAATGTAGAGAAAAGAGCATTATCTCCACAAACATGGCGGGTTGCACCCATGTCAACGAACCGTCCTTTTGGGTTTTCACCCATCGCGTTGACTTCTTCAATCATAGCCGCTTCCTCGGGTATCATTGCAATCAGAGGCATACCATCCTCATCAACCATGTGCGCACGCTCACGCTTAGGTTTCTTGCATTGGTTAGCACGGTGCCCCGTCTCGTTACAGTTGTAACAAGTACCTTGGAAAGACGCAAGCTTCTTTTTCACAGCCCCCTTTTTTCGGTCCAAGGTTGTTAACCTTTGCTTTCCCTTTGTTGTCCTTTTTACCCCGTTTGCCTTTATTTCCCTTTGAGGACTCCCCAACTTCCACCATATTTGCCTTAGTCGAAGCTTGCAAACTGGTGCCTTTTGGGCCACCCTGTTGTCCTCTTCTATACGAAGACGGATGACAAGTTCCTCAATCGTCATTTCCTTTCGCTTGTGTTTAAGATAATTCTTAAAATCCAACCAAGTAGGAGGTAATTTTTCGATCATGGCTGCCACTTGAAATGTCTCGCTAAGTACCATTGCCTCAGCATGGATGTCATGTAGTATAATTTGCAACTCTTGGACTTGGTTCATAACAGTCTTGTTATCAACCATTTTGAAGTCCAAGAAACGGGCGACAACAAATTTCTTTGTTCCCGCATCCTCCGTTTTGTACTTTTTATCCAAAGACTCCCATAATTCTTTAGAAGTCTTGATATTATAGTACACATTATACAGTGCATCCAAGAGACCGTTGAGTACATAGCCTCGACATATGAAATCCGAGTGATTCCAAGCCTCTATCGCGCTCAGAGCCTGAGCGTTGGTCTCTCCTTCCGTAGGTTGAGGAGCGGTTTCAGTCAAGAACCTCGCAAGGTTCATGGTGGTCAAGTAGAAGAACATCTTCTGTTGCCACCTTTTGAAGTGGAGACCCGAGAACTTCTCAGGCCTTTCAGCATGATTTGCCACTGTGGACGCTCCCACAGTGTTGGCAGGGGTTCCAACGACAACATTAGTGTTGCTGATATTCACGTTTTCAGTCGACATTCTGAAAAGTTCTAAGAAAACAAGTTAATAAAACTGTTTTCAAAATAATAAATGTGCTAATTTATTATTTTTATGAGTGCGCAAAACCAGTTGTGTAGCTTCTAAGTCCAACTTTGAAGACTACAACAGTAGATTTTTAGAACTCAATTAAAGAAAGGAGAGCAGAGAATCTGTTCTGACAAAGTCGCTACTTTGGACCAAAACAGAAAAAAAATATCTGTTTTTTAAAAACACAACTATATGAATTCAAAACTGGTTCGAATTCACAGCATAATATGTTTGTGATTCTACACGAACGGTGTTTTAAAAAATTTGTTTTAAGATTGTAGGAATCCGTCCGTGCAAAATAAATAAAAATCTTTATTAACTTGAATTACAAGAATTAAACAGAATGAAACTGAAATTACTTTACAATTACAACTGAAATAAAAGAAAAACTAGAACAGATTTTGCAAACAAAAAGTAGTTCTTGGCTGAGGATCGTGTTAGACACGGGTCCCTTAAAACAAATTCCATGTCTCCCAGGAGAACACGTTTGTTTCTAGGATACAATAGCCCGAAGCAGTTGCACTGCCGGTCTTGACTCCAACCCGAAGGTGTACCTTGAATGCTTGAAAGAAGAAGATAAGAATTCAGAGAAGATTGTAAGTTGCTGTGTGAATTCGGTGTGTTTTCTGCAATAGGGTAGCACCCTATTTATAGTTGCAGCTCTTGATGAAACTGAAAAATAAATTAAATGGGAGAATTAAACTTAATTAGACGTCTTTAATGCACTTTAATTCGTCACTTAATTCTCAGTCAAACGCATTAACTTTGTCAGTTTCGAATGCTGAAACGTAACTGCACAACATTAACTGCTGCTAGAAGCTTCTGCGCGCGCAAGTCTGCACGCCCCTGCGCGCGTGCGCCACATCACCTGTGAGCCTCTACGAGCACGCCACACAGTCGCGCCGTTTTGGCTCACTTTGGTGCGCCGCGCACGTCACTTCAGTGCCCATGCTCCATGCGCGAGTGCGCGCCATCATGCCAAGTGTACTCGCGCGCGTACGCACATGACTGCCACGTCATGCGCCACTGCGCGCGGACCCATTAGAGTCATGCGCCTGCATGCCACATTACCAACCACCTGGTCCTTGCAGCCCTTGTGCGGCGCACACAGTAAAAAATACAAAGGCGGCTCTTAAGCGCCACATCGCCCACGCCGCGCGCGCGCGCCTGTGCGAGTGCGAGTTAGGGTAGAGCACTAGTAAGTGCTTCCATGAAACAATAAGGATGGAGAGTTCCCACTTAAATACCCCTTTAAGTTTCATCACTCCTATGTGGGACAAGATGCCACTTTCTCACTTTTTCAGCATTCAAGTTTCAAACACCAAACTTTGAGCATCGATATCTCATTCATCTTAGCTCCGTTTTGGACGTGGTTTAGTTCGTTGCGAAGCTCTTCCAACATAGAACACAAACCCACAGATAAATATATAAAACCCAGTCATTTTATTATATTTATTTCTTGTCCAAAATAGGAAAAAATCATTTTCCTATATTTGTGAAAAATACTATTTTCACAAATTTCCAACATATAAGTTGACCATGACCCTCACCATGGTGTTATTCCAAACAACTCATCAATCGTCGAGTTCGAGTTACATCAAGTAATGATATAATCACATTCGGTTCACCATCTAAAATAAGTGGTAGCACCCACTAGTACATGCATATGTATTTTATCTTCTATAAATAATTATGAAACATTACTCATCTCCAAACTTTCAAAATAAATTAGATTGCATTATTTGAGTTTAGCCTGAAAGTTGGTTTAGTAAAGTTTCTTGTTGATTTGTAAAAGACAAAACATCATTGATGTTGTCACTCAAGTCATTTATTAGGTTTTCAAAAAGAGGGTTTTCAAAAAGAGAACAAAGATAATAGGACATTAATGGTAGCACCCACTAAAAAGTTGTTAAAATCCTTATATTTATTAATGTCAGTTTACAGAAAATAAGGGTTTATAACTAATAATCTTAACCATGTTTATAAATGTATTAAACTAGTAAATTAGGCTCGCGTTTTGCAGCGGGTTAGTCAAAATTAAAACATTGTGTCACTCGAGCAAGCATTAAAGTTTAAGTATATCTAAGTGCAACGAAATCAATATGTAATGGAGCCAATATCTAACTTCGGCGAGGCAGAAACTTTGCTGATTTAGTGCATCCGCAATTGCAAACAAAAGAGAAAATCTGAATTACTATAGTCACGTATTAAGTCCGTTTGTTTTTTTGTTATTGAATTTTAGTTTGGGAAAAAAATTCAAAAGTTATTTAGTTATATTTATTTAGGTTATATAACAAAAAGCAAAGAAAATAAAAGAGGGCAAAAAACAAATCCCCCAAAAAAAAATCGCCCATACTTTTCATCAGGCATTCATTATGTACATTTTTATCTCTAATATTACTGAATCATTACCAAATAAATGGCTATCACCACAACCAATTTTTTTTTTGAAAGTATACTTTTATTCATAAGCTCACGGACAAAAACGAAGGCAGCCAAACACTAACAGAAAAACCGAAACATACAGAAAGATTACATAAGGTTGAAAGAACACCAGTTATCCCACGTAATTCCTCTATTTCTAGATCTATTGCGATACCACAGAAACCCCAACACCTTAACGTCCTGAAAGATATCTATAATCTCTTTTTTGTTGTTATTGAATCTTTTTTGTTTCTGGTCTTCCATATATACAAACAACCCACCATAACCAAATTTCACAAACACTTTTTCTTTTTCACTCACAAACCCATTATCCCCAATTTCATTTTCCCACTTCAACCATCATGACATCCATAACTCTTGCTGTTCTGTTTTTGGTTGAAAAAGGTTCCATAGTTCTGTTTTATTTCTCGATCCCCTATTTTTCATTCTCATTTTCAATTTTAATTTCAGTTTTCTTAGTTTTTCAAAATTTATTGTTGGTTGAACAAGCTGCGGGTATGGGTCAGAGAGGTGGGGTGTTCGCTTCCTTGTGGGGTTTGCACCCACAAGGTGTTCGATGAAATGCTCAGGGTAAGTTTTCAATGAGCTCGGGTTCAAAAAGCCTTTGAACCGTCGGGTGTTAGCTCTAGTTCCGTTTTTCCTTCTTGTTTTGGAGTGGAGACATTGCCTAAGTATCTTGGCTGAAGTTGTTTTCATTTCGGTTTTTAGGCCATGTCTAATGGTTTTTGGCCTTGCCCCTTCAAGGGGTTCCATTGTTGCCCCGATGGGGTTGCTGCTAAGGCTTATGAATCATATTAAACGTCACCATTTTGTTTCGGATGATAGAAGAGATACTTTGAGGCAGTGCCTTCGTACGAAGGCACAAAGCCGGGCTTCGCACAGAACAGTCCAGCTCGCATTTGTGGCTGTTCTTGGCATTCGGAGCTGTGTTTTCGTCTGAATCGGATGTGTTTTCGAGTCCTATTCATGACGGATTCGACACCACTTTGTCCCACTATCCAGTGAACGAAATATGTGTCGGTTTGGTCCGTTTTTGTGTAAAAATCAAGTTTAAAAGTGGTTTTAAAGGGTTTTCACTTGGATTAACACTTGGTGAGTGTGAAATCTACAGATCTCTAACTTGGGAAGCCGTAGCTAGGCCCAATACACTCGGTTAAGTGTAGACCCGTTGTAAAATAAGAAGATTTGATGAAAAAGATGAAGGTTTTCATGAAAAAGATGGAGTTTAGATGACAAAGATGTAGATCTACATAAAAGATGAAAGTTTTTGTAAAAAGAAAGAAGTTTTGGGTGAAATTGGAGTGAATCTTGTGGAAAATCGTAGTGGAAAACGTTGTGTAACATGTAAAAATGATAAATCTTACTTGAAAATCGAGGGTCAGCAGTTCGGGAGCGAAGTGGCAGCAATGAATGAAGTGGAGAAGTGAACTTGCTATTTATAGAAGAGGTGGGATCGCACAGGTGCCTTCGTTCGAAGTTGGTTGCCTTCGTACGAAGGCAGTGCCATCATACGAGGCTGCTGGCTTCGTTCGAAAGGCCTGTTTTTTGCAATTAGTTTCTCGTCTCGCATGTAGGATACTCGTTAGGTGCGTTAGTTAGTCCTAGTACTTTAAATATTTTAGCGAGATAGTAAGTATTGTGTTGCGTTGCGTTTTGGTGTGATAAATCGAGTTGTGCGAGTAGCGTTTGAGTGTTTTAAGCGAATGCATTGATAATCACATAACATACTAAACAAATAAACACACAAATAACATAATGAATCCGCGTTTCAAGTTTGCGTTGCGTTGTGATGAGCGTTTTAAGTAATAAGCGTCTAACTGCGATAAATAAGCGATAATAATGTGTTTAAAAAATATAGTTTAACCCATAGCGATCATCGAATCTCAGAGTACAAGGGTTCACGAGTGAAATGACGGTAACACAAGAACAATCAAAAGTTCGGGTTGTTACAGCAGGGAGGGAAGTAAGCGGGTTTGGGTCGTCTCTAACTCCTACGCCGCGTAATGATTCTCAAAGGGATGTGTTTTCTTCGGTTACCCAGGTAAAATGCATGCAAAATTCTGAATGTTGAATTGTCATATAATGTTGAACACTCTAATGAGTTTTTCGCTTTTGATAGCTAGAACCTTATATGAATCTTGCACAGAATGTTTGATGGTAGAATTTTTGGATGTTTGATTTCACTAAGCATGCTATATGAATCTTGTATAGAACCTTATATGAATACTGCAGTATCAGTTGTTACTAGCAAAGAATCTTGTAAACTTACTTAAAACTTGTTATTCTTTCATTATGTTTGAATTTACTAAACATGTTTGTTTACACTTTATACAGGGACTTGGTAAGTTGTCTGTCGTTGCGGCATCTGCTGCACAGTCGGCTGCTAACGTGGTTCAAGCCAGCACAATGGAACTAACAACAAAGGTTTTTTATGATAATTTCAAAACAAGGCTGTATGATGCATCATTGTTTGAAGGAAAGTTAAGTTTACAGGCTAACTTACATTGTTCATACGTACATATATTTATTAATGAAATCATGTCATTTTATCAATTTATAATAATTCTATGATAGATATCAAATATCATCTATTGCTATATTTAACGATTGTAGATGAGAGCTAAATTTGACCATCCTAGAACTAGAATAAAGCTTATTATTTCCGATTATTAATGATAATGGTCAGTAGTACAGCTTGAGGATCTATAGTTTTGAATTAGACCATGAACTTGTAGACAAATTTCCTTATTTAGTATTAGATTTGCTTGAAATTTCCTTATTTAGGTCTATCAACCACAACAGGTATGCAGGGCTGGCCCTGAGCATGTGCCGAGTGGGCGCCGGCTCAGGGCCAAGATCCAAAAGGTTGTTATTTAACCCGCATTTACTATAAGAAATTCCATAAAAAAGAAGTGGTCTACGTATTTCTTGACGTGTATGTGGTTATTAGTTTCTTTTTTCTTTTTGGTAGGACCATGTTGCAAGTTGTCTTGATGAGAAAGAACGTGTCACTGTAACACCCATATTCTCTTTTAATGGTTTTCGTATAAATTACGAAAATAAACATGTAATTATTCATACGTATTGTTGAATAATACGGGTAAATTAAAACTTTTACACTTTGAAAATAATACAACTTAATATGTATGGATTCGTCGTTTAAAAATGACGACGAAGCGACGTGCGGAAGCTTTTATCTTGTTCGTGTTCGGTTCTTCGTTGAGCTTGATCGTCATCCGGCATCCAAGATATACCTACATTTCATAACCATGAAATGATTTTAGTTATTTTACATTATAGCATAATAAACTCGTCCGAATATCCAAAACGAACAAAAAGCAACAAAATGCCCCGGCGGGCCGCGACTCGCTGTCGCTGGCGCGACAGATTCCAACTCCCCCGTCGCGTGGCGCGACGAATGCGTTTTTCCAGAAGGTTTCGATCTGAAACCTGCATTTTCCAGCAATCCAAGTTTTTATGAAAATGTGCATAACTTTCAAGCTACACATCCGTTTTACACGATTCTTTTTCCTACATGATCGTAATTTAATTCTCCATCATATGGAGTTAAAATCTGACAATTTGAATTCACAGAATATTGGATTTCAAGCTCTTGGCTTGAAATTCAATTATAACACCTTTTGACCCGTTCACGTTTCCATCAAACAAATTGGTTTGTTACCTTTAAAATGTCAAAGACATCACGCTATAACTGTTTACTATTATTCAAGGTTCAAATTACGGGTTTCTTATGTATCTTTAACCCTTTTTGCATATATACTTGTTTTGACCCGTGTAGGGTATTTACCCACTTTTAAGCTTAAATCACGCTTCTTCTTGGTTTGCGTCCCATCCCAAAAATGTACGTTTAACCACAATCATATTTATACATACCTGGCTCGAGTCAACCTAGTGACCCGTTTCAACACCTTGCTTTTATTAACCGATATTCTATGGCGACGCAATTATCCAAATTGCTATTCGCTCTTGTAAACACATGACTTGACAACCACATTAGTTGATATTGTCAAATGGTGTTATCACCACCATTTAACCCGTTCGTGTCACACCCCCAAATTCCACCTGCGGAGTATCATCCGCTTGAGGGCGTGACCGACCAGGATCCAGCCACCAATTATACTGAGCATTGATTGATAGTAGAAATATTTGCTATCCAAAGTAGTTAGCTACATCGTAGTTTAAGTTCGATAATTAGTTGAAACAAAACAGCGGAAGCATAAACCAAATGGTTTTAAAGACAGTTTATAGTTCAAGATAATTAAAACCCAACATACGGGTTTTGACGACCACTACACGTTCCCAAGCAGCAAGCTCCTCAGTCACTGGTTACCTGCAAAGCATGCAGTAAGGTGTCAACAATAATGTTGAGCGAGTTCACTAGTTGTCCAGTTTTAATTACCAAAAACTTGTTTCACCAGTTAATTTATCCGTTTATACATGCCATGGGGAGCTACCCCAAAAGTTAGCGACTAAACTGTTTTTCCAATACCGAACACTAGGTAACCGTTGCGTTTCCGCAGGATGCCCCGATGTCAATGTTCTATCATCATTGACGGATGCCTGAGTACATTAGTTCACGACCGATCCCATACACGGGCACGGTGTGAGGCTGGTAAAACCTAAATAGCGCTATCAACTAATAACCCGTTCGCCTGGCCCCGGCGACTAATCGGTATTATGTAGTAGGGACTTGAGTGATAGAGTTTCGTTTAGTGCCGTTTGTTGCAATCCGTATAAACAGTAATTAACTAAAGGTTCCCAATAACAAGGGAAGAAAAGTAAGTTGTATCCCCCATAAGGGGATAGTGTTGTTTTTAGTTCCGTTTCCCAAACCACCGGGAACGCATGCTTTAGGTTGTGAACTCACCTTGGGTTGCTCGGTAGATTAAATACCCGGTCAATCACGTTGGTCACCACGTCCTAGCATGGTTACCAAATATAGGTCAAGTTGAGGTACAAGTAATCACGTATAGCAAACACGTATAGACACACTTAGCATGCATACATTCAAACAGTTGGGGTTATTGGGCCTGCCCTAACATTTTCACAAACAAACAGTAACATAAACACATGCAGCCCAGTCAACAGATTGCCCAACAAGTCGTGGCCCAATAACATGTAGGCAGCCCAGTCGAGACAAGGGTGGTCTCGACTCGAGAATACACGGTCTCGAGTCGCAACCGGGAGATCTCGAAGAATCACGTTTTGGTCTCGAGTGTGCTGCTTGCGAGTCGCAATCTCAGGAGTCTCGAGCCCAGTCTCGAGTCGAGATCATGTCGTCTCAAGTCGAGACTTATTCGGTCTCGAGTCCCTGAAGCCCGTCTCGGTTCATCATGCTATGGTCTCGAGTCGCAACCAAGGGTTCCGACTCGCAACCATGATTACGTGCACAGAGATCTTCTAGAACCTGTCAACATGTACTATCCAATAGAATTCTGTTTTCATGAAATTTTGTACTAACCAACCATATTGCACTAACATGTTTCTTTGTCTAAATACCAAGCAAAACGGATCAAAACAAGCATCTTTGAATGTTCATATCATGTTCATCTAGTTCATCATTATAGGGTTTTCAACCTTTAACAAAACCTCCTATGTTGCATCGAATTATTAAAACAATGATCACCAACCGGAAATGCATTCAAGATCACGTATTTTGAATCACATATTCATTCAAACTCATGTATATTGCAAGGCATTTATTCATTTCTACATTTACAAGCCAAGCTAGTATGATAACCATCAACATCTGATGCATCAAAACCTTAATCATCACATAAGCATCATTTAGTAACAAGTAACCATTTTGTTTATCAAACAATCACTTTCATCATCAATAAACAACAATAATAACATCAACTGTACAAGGAAAGGCATATTTGACATGCATATGATTTAACAAGCCAACATATACAACATTATCATCTCTAAAATGCAAGGAATCACTAACCGGTTAGATTTCAAGGTGTGAGAATATGATGAATAAGCTTCCAGTTAGGATCCGGAGCTAGAACCGAGAATCCTTGGTTGAATCCGAGAGAGAGAAGGAGATGAGAGGAGGTTGATGATGATTTAGGGTTTTAGGGTTTTAGTGAAGGAGAGAGTGAGTGAGGGAGAGTGTTTGCAAAAATGGTAAAGGTTGGTCACCCTCAAGGGTTTTATACCCGTCTCGAGTGGGTTGAGGGCTCCCGAATGGGCTTCTCGGTTGCATGGCCCAACCGGCCCGCTTGTTACTGTTCACTCGAGACCAGAAGTGGTCTCGAGTCGGATCCTTGGGGTCTCGGCTCACTTGTAACACACACATACATATAATATACATACATACAACACATAATAACAGATAATTCATAGTTTTCATTTAATAATATACGTACACGCAATGTTACATCAAGAAAGTTGCCCGGGAAAACCCGAAGTGTCACATTATCCCCAAGTTTTAAGAACTTTCGTCCCGAAAGTTAAGGCAACCACTGACAAGCTAGTGTAAATGAGAACGTTTCAACGGGGTGTCACATCATCCCCCCGTTAGTTTGGAATTTCGTCCCGAAATTCGGTTGTAGCTTCAGTGCCGGAGGTTTCGTTTGGGAACAACTGGGGATACTTGTGCTTCATCTGGTCTTCCCGCTCCCAGGTAAACTCTGGGCCACGTCGCGAGTTCCAACGGACTCGTACAAGAGGTATCTGGCTACGTTTGAGGGTTTTGATCTCTCGATCCGTGATCTCAATCGGTTCCTCAGTAAAGTGTAGCTGTTCGTCAATAGTGAGTTCCTTGAAAGGAATTACAAGCGTTTCGTCTGACAAGCACTTCTTCAGATTAGATATGTGAAAGACGTTGTGCACCGCACTCAGTTCTTCAGGCAGATTCAATCTATAAGCAACCTTACCGATTTTCTTGGTAATTTCGAATGGTCCAATATATCGCGGATTAAGCTTGCCCCGTTTACCAAAGCGTACCACACCCTTCCAGGGTGAGACTTTAAGTAGAACCCGGTCACCTACCTGGAATTCTAGTGGTTTCCTGCGCTTATCAGCGTAGTCTTTCTGACGGTCACGAGCTGCCGCCATGCGTTGTCTGATCTGGGCAATCTTTTCCGTTGTATCTACCACCATCTCTGGGCCCGTGATTTGGCTATCACCGATTTCCGCCCAGCAGAGAGGTGATCGGCATTTACGACCGTACAATGCCTCAAAAGGTGCTGCCTGAATGCTAGTGTGGTAGCTGTTATTGTAGGAGAATTCCACTAGCGGTAGATGCTTCTCCCAATTCTTGCCAAAATCGATCACACATGCTCTAAGCATGTCTTCTAGGGTTTGGATGGTGCGTTCGGACTGTCCATCCATTTGCGGGTGATAAGCGGTGCTCATATCTAGACGTGAGCCAAAGGATTTGTGCATATCTTGCCACAACTCTGAAGTAAAACGAGCGTCTCGGTCGGAAATAATTGAGGTTGGCACCCCGTGCCTCGAAACTACTTCCTTTAAGTAGACTTCCGCCAAGGTAGAAAACTTGTCTGTTTCCTTAATAGCCAAAAAGTGTGCGGACTTGGTCAATCGATCTACTATTACCCAAATAGTGTCATTTCCGCATTGAGACCTAGGTAGCCCTGTAACAAAATCCATGGAAATTTGCTCCCATTTCCATTTTGGGATTTCTGGTTGTTGGAGTAGGCCTGCTGGCTTCTGGTACTCTGTCTTGACTCTTGCGCAAGTCAAACATTTGCTGACATATGTTGCTATGTGGGCCTTCATGCCAGGCCACCAGTATGTAGTCCTCAAGTCGTGGTACATCTTATCCGAGCCAGGATGTACTGAGTAGCGGGACTTGTGGGCTTCGTCCATCACGAGTTCACGTAAATCTCCATAGAGTGGGACCCAAATGCGCCCTGTTACATAGTAAGTGCCATCTTCTTTCTGTTCTAGTCATTGTCTCGATCCTCGCAGGGACTCAGCCCTGATGTTTTCCGGTTTCAATGCTTCGAATTGAGCATTTCGGATCTGAGTAGGGAGGTTAGACTGGATGGTAAGTTGCAATGCTCGCACGCGCTTTGGTATAGTGTCCTTTCGGCTGAGGGCATCTGCCACGACATTGGCCTTGCCCGGATGGTACTTGATGGCGCATTCGTAATCATTTAAGAGTTCGACCCATCGACGCTGTCGCATGTTCAACTCCTTTTGCCTAAAGATATGCTCGAGACTCCTGTGATCGGTGTAAATGGTGCACTTGGTACCGTACAGGTAGTGTCTCCATATCTTAAGAGCAAAAATCACTGCTCCCAGTTCCAAGTCATGCGTAGTGTAGTTTCTTTCATGCGTCTTAAGTTGTCGAGAAGCGTAGGCAATAACTTTCTCGCGTTGTATCAACACGCAACCGAGCCCATGGATAGACGCATCGCAGTAACCCACAAAGTCGTCAGTGCCTTCAGGCAACGAGAGGATAGGAGCACTACAGAGGTTATCCTTTAGCCTTTGAAAGGCCGACTCCTGAGCTTCATTCCACTTGTAAGCAATGCCTTTCTAAGTGAGAGTCGTGAGGGGTTGAGCAATCTTTGAGAACCCCTTGATGAATCTGCGGTAGTATCCTGCCAATCCCAAAAATTGGCGAACTTCGGTTGGAGTCTTGGGCGTAGGCCAATTCTTTATCGAGTCGATCTTAGCGGGGTCGACGTGAATTCCGTCCTTATTGACCACATGCCCAAGGAAATGGACCTCTCGAAGCCAGAAGTCACACTTCGAGAATTTGGCGTACAATTGCTCATTGCGTAAGAGTTCGAGGATAAGGCGTAGGTGTCGTTCATGCTCTTCTTGACTTTTCGAGTAGATCAGGATGTCGTCGATAAACACAATCACGAATTTGTCGAGGTAAGGCTTGCACACTCGGTTCATGAGATCCATGAAAACCGCAGGTGCGTTAGTCATTCCAAAAGGCATGACGAGGAACTCGTAATGACCATAACGAGTCCTAAACGCAGTCTTGGAGATGTCTTCATCACGAACTCTCAACTGATGATAGCCCGATCGCAGGTCAATCTTAGAATAGTAGCTCGATCCTTGCAACTGATCGAATAGGTCGTCGATGCGCGGGAGAGGGTAACGATTCTTGACGGTAACTTTGTTCAACTCACGATAGTCGATGCACATTCGGAATGTGCCATCCTTCTTCTTAACAAAGAGTACTGGTGCTCCCCAGGGTGATGAACTAGGACGGATAAATCCTTTATCCAATAGTTCCTGTAATTGCGTAGAGAGTTCCTTTAGTTCTGCAGGGGCTAGTCGATAAGGCGCACGAGCTATAGGTGCTGCTCCGGGAGCTAGCTCGATTTGGAATTCGACCTAACGATGGGGAGGGAGTCCAGGTAGTTCCTCAGGAAATACCTCGGGGTAGTCACGTACTACAGGAAAATCTTCAATCCTCTTTTCCTTTTCGTGAGTGTCGGTGACAAGTGCTAGGATAGCGGTGTGCCCTTTTTGTAAACACTTCTGGGCTTTTAAAAGCGAGATAATGCCTGTGACTTCTCCGCCTTTGTTACCTTGAATGATGAGGGGTTTGCCAGAACGACGAGGAATACGAACTGCTTTCTCTTGACATCGGATCTCAGCGCGATGTTTGGATAACCAATCCATACCGATGACGACGTCGAAGCTTCCAAGTTTGACAGGGAAAAGATCGATACTAAACGTCTGACCAGACAATTCTAGTTTGCAGTCGTGGATCACGTGCGAGGCCTCGATGTTCCTACCATTGGCTATCTTGACGACGTGCTTAGAACTTAATAATGCAGGCGGGTGCTTAAGTTTCTTACTTATACGTAGGGATACATAACTAGCATCGGCTCCAGAATCAAATAACACAGAAACATAACGATCATCAAGTAGGAACTTACCCGCCACGACGTTGGGGTCATTCCTTGCTTCTCCAGCTCCAATCACAAAAGCTCTTCCTCTTGCACCATTTCCAGCATTGTTGTTTTGTTCATGGTTCCCAGCTCCCTGGTTGTTGTTGCGATTCTGATTCAGTTCAGGGCAATCCTTCCGCATGTGCCCTGTTGCCCCACATTTAAAACATCCGCGGTTGTTTCCCTGCTGCTATTGCTGTTGGGGTTGTTGCTGATTCTGCCTTGCTGGGAACTGACTTCTACAATCCTTGGCTTCATGCCCCCATCTTGTTGCATCGCTGGCACTGACCTTTGTTACATGCCCCATTGTGGTGCCTGTTACACTTGTTGCACTTAGGGTAGCTTCCCCGGTAGCCACCCTGTTGCTGAGTGCCTTTGTTGTTTTCAGTTTTCCTTTGCTGGGCTGGGGCCTGAGTAGAGTTAGCATCCTTGCCCTGATTTCCATCCCACTTTCGTTTGCCATCACTAGAAGTTCCTTCCGCAACACTGATCCTTTTGGGCAACTTGCCCTCTTCCACAGCCTGGTTGGTGAGTTTGTGGGCAAGACGAACCACAGGCTGTATGGTAGTGAGGTTGGCCGAGGTCACATGGCTCCTGATCTCTGGGACTAAGCCTTTGATGTACAATTCGATCCTTCGATACATGGGTCGGGACATGTTTGGGCAAAGTGCAGCATAGTCGTTGGACAGCTTGGTGTAGGTCTCAATCTCTGACCCAACCATCTTGAGACCATAGTACTCGTCCTCGAGTTTGTGGATGTCATCCCTGTGACAGTACTCTTCCTTGATCAAATCCTTAAAATCTTCCCACGCAGTAGCATTAGCAGTCTCCAAACCAAGCATTTGAATTTGCGCCTTCCACCATGAAAGCGCGCTTCCCTCAAGGGTACCAGTAGCAAACTTTACCCAATTAGCTGGGGGACATTCGCAGACAGCAAAGACAGCTTCCACCTTCTCGATCCAGTGCAGTAGCCCTATGGCACCCTCAGTGCCATTGAAAGGAAGAGGTTTGCAATCCGTGAAGGTCTTGAAAGTACAAACACGTGGTTGCACAGGCGCATGCTGACCTCCAGGGTGAGCTGCGAAAGCTGCAGCCACCGTGTTGATCAGGTTAGTGAACTGAGCCTGAGTAATGTTGACGTTTCCTCGTCCGCGTCCACTCATTGTCTTCATAGCCAGAAAACATAGTAGGAGTGTGATGTCGTAACATATCGAGAATGAGATAGAAGAGGGGAGGCATATCTATCTAATTAGGCAAACTAGTACGTATAGTAGAGCAGAAGGCATAAGACAAACAAGCAAGTAAACATGGGTCCGAGCTATGAGGTCAGATAAGTCGAGTCTTGCACTTGGAGTGTAGTGTCGTTACGAGTCACGGGTTATAGTCTGGTTTTTCTCAAAAGATTTTTCCCTTTTTTTAAAACCAAGTTCACTATAACCAATGGCTCTGATACCAATCTGTCACACCCCCAAATTCCACCTGCGGAGTATCATCCGCTTGAGGGCGTGACCGACCAGGATCCAGCCACCAATTATACTGAGCATTGATTGATAGTAGAAATATTTGCTATCCAAAGTAGTTAGCTACATCGTAGTTTAAGTTCGATAATTAGTTGAAACAAAACAGCGGAAGCATAAACCAAATGGTTTTAAAGACAGTTTATAGTTCAAGATAATTAAAACCCAACACACGGGTTTTGACGACCACTACACGTTCCCAAGCAGCAAGCTCCTCAGTCACTGGTTACCTGCAAAGCATGCAGTAAGGTGTCAACAATAATGTTGAGCGAGTTCACTAGTTGTCCAGTTTTAATTACCAAAAACTTGTTTCACCAGTTAATTTATCCGTTTATACATGCCATGGGGAGCTACCCCAAAAGTTAGCGACTAAACTGTTTTTCCAATACCGAACACTAGGTAACCGTTGCGTTTCCGCAGGATGCCCCGATGTCAATGTTCTATCATCATTGACGGATGCCTGAGTACATTAGTTCATGACCGATCCCATACACGGGCACGGTGTGAGGCTGGTAAAACCTAAATAGCGCTATCAACTAATAACCCGTTCGCCTGGCCCCGGCGACTAATCGGTATTATGTAGTAGGGACTTGAGTGATAGAGTTTCGTTTAGTGCCGTTTGTTGCAATCCGTATAAACAGTAATTAACTAAAGGTTCCCAATAACAAGGGAAGAAAAGTAAGTTGTATCCCCCATAAGAGGATAGTGTTGTTTTTAGTTCCGTTTCCCAAACCACCGGGAACGCATGCTTTAGGTTGTGAACTCACCTTGGGTTGCTTGGTAGATTAAATACCCGGTCAATCACGTTGGTCACCACGTCCTAGCATGGTTACCAAATATAGGTCAAGTTGGGGTACAAGTAATCACGTATAGCAAACACGTATAGACACACTTAGCATGCATACATTCAAACAGTTGGGGTTATTGGGCCTGCCCTAACATTTTCACAAACAAACAGTAACAGAAACACATGCAGCCCAGTCAACAGATTGCCCAACAAGTCGTGGCCCAATAACATGTAGGCAGCCCAGTCGAGACAAGGGTGGTCTCGACTCGAGAATACACGGTCTCGAGTCGCAACCGGGAGATCTCGAAGAATCACGCTTTGGTCTCGAGTGTGCTGCTTGCGAGTCGCAATCTCAGGAGTCTCGAGCCCAGTCTCGAGTCGAGATCATGTCGTCTCAAGTCGAGACTTAGTCGGTCTCGAGTCCCTGAAGCCCGTCTCGGTTCATCATGCTATGGTCTCGAGTCGCAACCAAGGGTTCCGACTCGCAACCATGATTACGTGCACAGAGATCTTCTAGAACCTGTCAACATGTACTATCCAATAGAATTCTGTTTTCATGAAATTTTGTACTAACCAACCATATTGCACTAACATGTTTCTTTGTCTAAATACCAAGCAAAACGGATCAAAACAAGCATCTTTGAATGTTCATATCATGTTCATCTAGTTCATCATTATAGGGTTTTCAACCTTTAACAAAACCTCCTATGTTGCATCGAATTATTAAAACAATGATCACCAACCGGAAATGCATTCAAGATCACGTATTTTGAATCACATATTCATTCAAACTCATGTATATTGCAAGGCATTTATTCATTTCTACATTTACAAGCCAAGCTAGTATGATAACCATCAACATCTGATGCATCAAAACCTTAATCATCACATAAGCATCATTTAGTAACAAGTAACCATTTTGTTTATCAAACAATCACTTTCATCATCAATAAACAACAATAATAACATCAACTGTACAAGGAAAGGCATATTTGACATGCATATGATTTAACAAGCCAACATATACAACATTATCATCTCTAAAATGCAAGGAATCACTAACCGGTTAGATTTCAAGGTGTGAGAATATGATGAATAAGCTTCCAGTTAGGATTCGGAGCTAGAACCGAGAATCCTTGGTTGAATCCGAGAGAGAGAAGGAGATGAGAGGAGGTTGATGATGATTTAGGGTTTTAGGGTTTTAGTGAAGGAGAGAGTGAGTGAGGGAGAGTGTTTACAAAAATGGTAAAGGTTGGTCACCCTCAAGGGTTTTATACCCGTCTCGAGTGGGTTGAGGGCTACCGAATGGGCTTCTCAGTTGCATGGCCCAACCGGCCCGCTTGTTACTGTTCACTCGAGACCGGAAGTGGTCTCGAGTCGGATCCTTGGGGTCTCGGCTCACTTGTAACACACACATACATATAATATACATACATACAACACATAATAACAGATAATTCATAGTTTTCATTTAATAATATACGTACACGCAATGTTACATCAAGAAAGTTGCCCAGGAAAACCCGAAGTGTCACAGTTCGGCCTATATGACCCAACATTTTCATATGTAACAAAACATGGTTTTTAATTACCAAACACACATCCGACCATTTCTGATTTTCTCACTAGATCCTTTTTCTCCTAAAGTCATTTCTTATATTTTTAACCCATTCGGCTTACGCTATGGCTGTCCTTTTAACTTCAAATTACTTTAGTCGATACTTGACTAAATTTTCATTTTTACCCCCTTTTTCTCGTTATTAGTTACACTATAAAGTAATCTTAACGGAAACTCATTAATTCTTAGTCGTTACATGACTAAATTACCGTTTCGCCTCTTTTACAATAAACCATCGTTTTTAACATTTATATTTGTTCCGACCTGTATCATTCGCATCGGAACCCATATTTCAGATATTACTTTTGTCGCATTTATTGTTTATAAAATAAATATGTATCCTACAAAAAGGTGTAAGCTTTACTTACCTCGCATCCAAGTCACGCTTTTCTCTTCATGCTTGATTTGTTTGACTCGCTTCCTCCACAAGCTTCACCTAGCTTGTTAAGCGTCAAACTATCATCATAATTCGCAAGATCGTTAGTTTAGTCATTGCTAATCACGACTATTTCACCTCACGCATTTTCTATCAAAATTATCATTCAATCTTGTTAATGGTCAGTTTGACTTTTCAAAAGTCAACTGTCCCTTTTTAATGTATGAAATGCACACTTGAGTTCAACGAACCCACTTAAGCATTTCTCCGACTATTCGGTTGTCGCTATTTTCACTACAAGAAAATTAATCTAATGCAACTCCAGTAAAATGTTGCATTAGACCTTGAAAAGGTTGCATTAGCCCTAATGCAACCCTTTATCAAAAGCTGCATTAGGTGAAGTTGCATTAGACCTAATGCAACCTTTTTGTTAGATAATGCAACCTTTTTTAAAAGAGTTGCCTTTACTATTCAAATGCAACTTTTTTATATTGCAACATTTTTTAAATGCTAATGCAACTTTTTTTTACTTTTATATGCTACTTTTCTAACACTTAAATGCAACATTTGCTACCTCAAATGCAACCATTGTTACACTAAAATGCAACCTTTTTTACTTCAAATGCAACACTTTTTTAAGATTTTAGTTAGAACAAATGCAACCTTTTTTTACATTCAAATGCAACTTTCTATAGCCTCATTATTTGAATCATTAAAAATTCTATTAATATGCAATAGTATTTCAATTACACCAACACAATAATAACATAAACATAATAGAGAATCTTATATCATAGTTTGATATATGTCCAAACTCCAAATTAATAACAATGTCATCAAAACAAATCTGTCAATTACAATGATAATAAGTAACGGAAACCACCTACTCATATCTAAGATTCTAAAGCACTCCAATAGGTAGTTTTTCCATAATTCATCGCATCATAGCTTCAAAGTTTGCTCGTTTGCTATCAAAACCTTCCTGCATAGCTTCCACCTAAACTTTTCTTCCATTGATGGTCCTCTTCAATTTTGTTTCACATTTCGAGTAACTGTGTTTTTTCAACTTCAAAGCTCGCTTTGAAGTTCATACAACCGCACAATAATAGACCAAAGCACTTCCATCTTCTAGAGGTTTATAGTTCTTCATTTGTTCCTTCAAAACAGAATTAGAAAATATTTTAAAGAAACAACAACCAATAAACTAGCAATACAAGTTGCCAGTTAAAAAGAATAAAAAACAAGAACAAGCAGCTAACTTTCAAAATTTAACACATATGGGATACATTACACAAAACTCTCAAAAAAAACTAGAAGGTACGTACAATTTTCGTTGTAGTGTCAGCAAATATGCATGTTCTTGAACAATAAAAACCACAAGTCACAAGAAAAATAAAGACATTACCATATCTTCACAAATTCTAGCAAAACTTTTTCTGGATTGTGTACATATTTTTTTGAGACATGTGGATTTCCTTAGCCCGCAAACAACGCCTCTGAATACACATTAATATAAACGAATCAGCTAATAGAATAGAAAACTCTATACAACAAATAATAGTAATATATAAATTGTGTAGAAAATTACTGCCACATCTTTATTACTCCAAAACATCAATAATTATGAGAAAATATTGTCTGGGATGTTTTACGTCGGTTCTCCCATCATGTTTCGTTTTCCTTATGTTGATAGAAATGTTTCTTCTTAAACCAACATTTCTATACCTTATACGACTGTCCAATACTCTGTAAAACCCGAGTTTTAGAAGCATGTGGCACAAACTGATGGTATTACCGAACCCAATAAAAACGCAGATTCGATTATGACTCAATAGAAATTTCATCAAACATTACGACTACTATAATGAATAGGTCCATTACCATCCACACCTTTTTACCAGCTTTTGAACTCAGTCTACCACTAGCTCCACGCTACCTAATGAAACTGAATAACGAAATAAATGTCAAACATAAAGCAAAGCAAAAAAACATTGCATAGTATCAGCAGGTATGCCTCAAGCAGGTATAAAAGTGGCTGAATAAGGGTGTTATACCTGAGTTTTTTTTTTTTTTTTTGAATGGTTGATTTAGATTAGAAGAAAACTTACATGCAAGTTCATTTGGGCTAACTCAAATTGTGTAACGGGTCAAAATGTCACTATAGAGATGCTTGAACAAATCAAATAACCACATCATATAATGGGATGTCTGTTTTGAATCTAAGATGATACTCGAGCATGTTATTATAAGATTTAGTTCAATTATTATTAACACAACAGAAAGCACATAACAAAAAGATGATGTCAAAAATCTGAACCAACTGAATGATCTTTTCCACAACATTTCATATTCATGCTTCTAGGAATTAGGGGTGAACATATAACCAAATAACCAACTTAAACAAATAGAACAATTATCCGATGGTTCAGTTAAAACATAAATTGCATCAGAGACTAATTAAAAGTCATGATCATAAAGTAGCCATCTAAATTACATCAAGGACTAATACAAATCACCATACAGTAGCTATCTAAATTACATTAAAGTCTAATTCAAATGTAATCAATTTTGACTTCTTCTTCGTAAACACTGGGCTACAAATATCATTTGACTAAATACTAATTACATATCAAACCAATAAAATGGAACAATAAATGAATTCCATAAGAAACACCCACAAAAATATCTGAAAAACTCAGCATCAATTTTGATGCATAATTTAATAATCACATGGTTGGTCTTTTTTAAAATAAGAAGACCTAATACCAATCTATTGATTCAGATAGATAATGAAGGCAAAATACCGATTAACGATTTCTGGAATCAGTTAGTGCAGAATGCAGACCGCTGAATACGAAGATGCTCAATTGCTTGAATCTAAGAAGGAGATTAGGGGCCACAATAATTGAAGATCGATTGTGATAACTGATTAGGATTGGGGGAATACAAACTAGGAGGGGATTTCTAATTTTTTTTTGAAGTGAAAAAAGAATTGAGGCGAATACAAACTACTACGAGGGAATTTCTAATTTTTTTTTTCAAGTGAGAAATTAAGAGGAACAGCCAACTGAAGATCCGATCACAATTAGGATTGGGGGAAATCCCAATTAGGTTGAAATTTCTAATTTTTTTAGGTAAGAAATTAGGAGGGAATAGGTAATTAAAGGTAAATACTTAAATTAAGAGAAATTCAACATGAACTAAATTCAAGATTCAAGATAATTTCTATATAAACTAGATTGTTGCCCTAGGCGCGTGTTGCGGCGGCGACGTCCTAGTTGTTTATGGTTGCCGACACATTATGTGATCGTTAATTATATGAAAACACGTGTTTCGACGTATCCGATTTAACTCAATGTAACCTATATAAGTATTGTGGTTACAAAAGAAACGGAATCGAACCTAGGGTGGTTCATTTAGTGAGGATTCCACTTAACCACTACATCACCCTTACATTTGTATCAAGACCTTGCGCCTTCATAATGTACACTAAAACAAATATATATTGTCTAATGAAAACGTATTTTATTTGACCTCGCTCGTTTTCGAGAACAATTTAACTAAAAAACGTAGACCAACCAAAAGGTACACAAAAATAAGTACGAAAACGTATTATATTTGACCATACTCGTTTCAAAAAAAAAATTATGTCGAAACTTGAATTTATGTCGTTTGCGTTGAAACGTGAATTTACACCCACACATAATAATAAACATGAGAACATATTATATTTGACTCGACTTGTTTGCATAAAAGATAATGTCGAAACGTGAAATTATAATGACATGTACGTAATAATAACTGAGTTAGAGGCGGGGAGTAAAATGGTAAAACATAGTAAACTATTGGGGAAAATGGCTATTTTTTAAGGATTTGGGCAAAACCGTTAAAACAACCAAACCGCAAAGAGCAAAACGGAAGTTTACTCTAATTCTTATGAGCTATAACATATTTAGCTTATTAGATTTTAATGTTGAAAGTTAAAAGTCTCTAGTGTTGGATTCCGTGCACATGTTTAAAACATAAATCCTTTTTATGCATGGAAACACACATGTGTGTACGAAACTTGCATTTAAATTTTCACAAATGCAACCTTTTAAGAAAAAAGTTGCAGTTTTTAGAATAATTTACAACCTTTAAATAAAAAAGTTACAAATTCAAAATAATTTTGCAACCTTTAATTAAAAAGGTTTCAAATCTACTATAACTTTGCAACCTTTTATTAGAAAGGTTGCATTAGATCTTCTAATGCACTTTGCAACCTTTTATTAGAAAGGTTGCATTAGATCTTCTAATGCAACCTTTATGTTCCACAAAGTTGCATTAGAGTCAAATGCAACTTATTTGAAAATGGTTGCTTCTAAAAGGTTGCATTAGGCGTATTTTCTAGTAGTGTTTTAGGCAATTAATTTAACTACATTATTAACATAGTTTATATACATCATATAGTCATCTAATTATATAAAGCTCGTTCTTTCATTACGCAAATTCTACGGGTTCCGTCTATAAGCGAAACCCGTTTCATCATGTCATTGGTATTCATTTGGTTACCTATTCAAATTGTCACGGCCCCCGACCCGGTTTGACCCGTTTCAGGAGCCGCGGGACAGAAAATCCCGTGGTAATTATTTTTATAGCGGAAGTCTTAACATGATCGTTTTAAATTTGAAAAATGCCCGAGTATTATTTATTTACATTTCAGGATAAATCCCATAATCCTCATAATTTCATTATTTTACAAACATGTTTATTTATTTAATTGAGCCACTATTTCAAGCTTGATGGTGCTCCGTAGCACGTGTACTGAAATCACAGTAGGTCACCTGAAACATGTTGTAAAAAGGTTTTGTCAGCGGGGAAATACTGAGTGAATCACTCATTTTGATAAAAACGACACATAGTTATAAATTATAGCATAAGAGCGATTACTATGGCAGTATCTTAATTAATATCTGGTCTTGCCACCCGTGTGATGATGGTCATACCACTATTGGGTCCAGTCACCCAATTAGTGACGTTTTGTCACTGTTAGGTCTTGTAGCCTAACCCTGTTAGGGCTTATTGCCTAACTGTGAGAAATTAGTAATGTGCACAATAACCCACTAACCAGCGGTCAAGATAACCACGACTTAATCCCTGTAATTATAACTTTGAAAATAATTTGGAGTATTGTAAAACAGTTGATAAAAAGAAGAATGACTCACATTGCAGATTTAATGGGCAAGGTATAAGCCTACTGATTAGCCTTGATTTAAGCTAATTTAATAATAATGCACACACAATAGGTTAGTAACTTAATACAGCAGTTACGTCAATTCACGAGATTTAACCCTCACAATGATTAACAAGTGCAATACTTAATAATTCAATCGGATTCACAATGAATAACAGAGTATAGTCCGAATTCGAACAGCACTCAGATATTCAAGTCGAAATCACGACGAATAATCAAAGTAGAAGCTCAATTTGAGCAGCACTCGGACAATCGTTGGATAGTTATAATCGATCGGACGTTGAATCGTAATAGCGATCGAGTTATTACCCTGATTGCGGCAGCACCTCGTGATTTGTGTGTGTTGTGAACTGATTTGTGTATAACTCGCCGTACGTTCAGAGAATTTCCGTCGTTTCAAGCACAGAAATCAAGTGCCAATGTCTGCTATTTATACACGAATTTGGGATTGCTTACGGACCGTAAGCCTAACCCTTTACGGTCCGTAAAGGGTATAAACCGACTATAGGTTGCCACGCGTGGGACTAGCCTAGCTGAGTCAATGAAATTGACCAATCAGATCTACACAACGTTTAATTTGGATAAACGTCCAACTAGGGTTTACCCCCCTTGAGTTTTAGGGGTCCTGATCCTGATTCCGATTGTCCTGAAAATTTTAAGGCTAGTGCAGAATTTATTGGGTGTCTCAATTAGGGTTTTCTTATTGACTAATTATTATCCTAATTATCGATTTTAGTGACAGTTGTTACACAAATCAAGTTCTATATTCAAACTAATTGATAACATGGTTTCAAACATCCATATTCATGAAATAGTTTACCAATTTCATTGCAACATTCAAAAACCCATCTCAATCATGTATGAACAAGTACTCAATCATGTAATTTGTTCAAGTGCCTTGTTTCCTACTATCAAATATGATGATTTTAAACACAAACTTATCATCATCTTCTCTATTAAATCAAAACCCACTTAGTTAGGTGTGGTAATCCACTTAAACACTTAATCATGGAAATTTTACTTCAAATTTCTACTTAGGGTTGGTTCCTAAGCAATCATACTTCATTAATTCGGCCATAGCTTCTACGATTCATACATAGATCGCATCATGCAAAGTTAACTAATTTTCACAACTTCATGAATGTCAAAAATTCGACATACCTTACGATCCCCTTGACTTGGTGATCGTTTATATATATTCCAATCCGAATTTGGCCTTCGTTTGATCATCCAATTCGAAGGTTTTGTTGAATTTAGGGTTAGACTCCATGGGAGCTTTCTCCTGCTCGTTGTCACGCACACGCACTAATTGTGTGTGTTGTGTTTTTTTTTTTATTATTTGTTTTAGTAAAACTATTTTCCTACTTGGTAACATTAATACCTATAGTTTTCAAGAAATTACAAATGGAACTATAACCCATAGTTTATCATTTCATTATCCATTACTAACTAAGTTAATTCTACCCAGTTAACTTAATGGGTTCGGGATGTTATAACCCGTTTTATTTTAAGCCCTATTAACTCGGGCCTCTTAAAATCTTTATTTTCTCAAAAGCTTTTATTTTCTTTTAATTAATATTAGTTTTATTTATTTAAATCCTAATATTTACCGCGTTAGTTTTACCACTAACGGTACTTTACCCGTCTTTTAGTATTAACGTGGTTTGATTACCAAACCCGTTTTCGGGGTGTTATAGTTACCAGTCTTGGTGGTCAAGTAAAATGGCAGTTTGATACGTGGAGGGTTGGTCATGCTGCCCTACAGGTGACATTTCTTTCATTTATTTACTTATAAACGTGTCATGTTAATAGTAATATTAGATTATTAATGAAATGATATGTTTTTTTAATCATATAGGCCACATGTTCTATCGGTGATGATGATCTGAAGCCTTGGGTAAATGCAGAACCAGAAGTTACCGATACTGTACTTTCGGATGATGATGAGTATCTGTATGATGTGTTTTAGTCTCTTTTCACTGTATTATTTGCAACCTGTTATGATTTTAATGTTTTACCCAAAGTTAGTATTTTTCACTTGTTTGGTTATGAACAGATCAATTTGGTATTAGATCAATTTGTTATTTAACCCGCATTTACTATAAGAAATTCCATAAAAAGAAATGGTCTACGTATTTCTTGACGTGTATGTGGTTATTAGTTTCTTTTTTTTTTCTTTGGTAGGACCATGTTGCAAGTTGTCTTGATGAGAAAGAACGTGTTACCGGTCTTGGTGGTCAATTCAAATGGCAGTTTGATACGTGGAGGGTTGGTCCTGCTGCCCTACAGGTGACATTTCTTTCATTTATTTACTTATAAGTGTGTCATGTTAATAGTAATATTAGATTATTAATGAAATGATATGTTTTTCTAATCATATAGGTCACACGTTCTATCGGTGATGATGATCTGAAGCCTTGGGTAACTACAGAATCAAAAGTTATCGAGACTGTACTTTCGGATAATGATGAGTATCTGGTATGATGGTTTTTAGTCTCTTTTCACTGTATTATTTGCAACTTGTTATGATTTTAATGTTTTACCCAAAGTTGGTATTTTTCACCTGTTTGGTTATGAACATATCAATTTGGTATTAGATCAATTTGTTATTTAACCCGCATTTACTATAATAAATTCCATAAAAAGAAGTGGTCTACGTATTTCTTGACGTGTATGTGGTTATTAGTTTCTTTTTTTTTCTTTGGCAGGACCATGTTGCAAGTTGTCTTGATGAGAAAGAATGCATTACCGGTCTTGGTGGTCAAGTCAAATGGCAGTTTAATACGTGGAGGGTTGGTCCTGCTGCCCTACAGGTGACATTTCTTTCATTTATTTACTTATAAACATGTCATGTTAATAGTAATATTAGATTATTAATGAAATGATATGTTTTTTTAATCATATAGGTCACACGTTCTATCGGTGATGATGATCTGAAGCCTTGGGTAACTGCAGAACCAGAAGTTACCGAGACTATACTTTCAGATGATAATGAGTATCTGTATGATGTTTTTAGTCTCTTTTCACTGTATTATTTGCAACCTGTTATGATTTTAATGTTTTACCCAAAGTTGGTATTTTTCACCTGTTTGGTTATGAACAGATCAATTTGTTATTTAACCCGCATTTACTATTAGAAATTCCATAAAAAGATGTGGTTACTGGATGTACTAAACGGACTTAAAATTTCAGGTTTGCCACATAACCGATTAGTACTAAAAGTGGGAGTTCCTGTAATATTATGAAACATTGATCAAAGAAATGTATTATGTAATGGGACTCGACTAAAAGTCTTAATGCTAGGATCGCGTGTTATAGAAGCTGAAGTAATATCTGGAAGTAATAGGCAAGCGTACTTTCATTCCTAGAATTGCTTTAACACCATCAGACAAGAAGATTCCATTTAAGTTTAAAAGAAGACAGTTTCCTATTGTTGTATGCTTCGCCATGACGATAAATAAAAGTCAAGGTCAATCGTTATCCAAAGTAGGTCTTTTTTCAGACAACCAGTCTTTTCTCATGGTCAGCTTTACGTTGCTTTGTCTAGAGTTAAAAGCAGAGATGGACTCAAACTCGTGATTGTTGATAAAGATGGTAAACTTACGAATACGACATAGAATGTTTTATATAAAGAAGTTTTTAGAGATTTGTAATTTGTGTTTGTATCTATAGATTTCTTAGTTGTGATAGTAAATATGATATGTAATTATAAATAAAGAATTGCAATTATAATATGTATTTATTTTTTATAACTTTTTATTTCAGCTTTTCATGTTACTCAACCCCGTGTACCACACGGGTTTTAACCTAGTATATATATATATATATATATATATATATATATATATATATATATATATATATATAGACACACACACCTAATAAACAAGTAAGTTGTTGGGCCACATGTCAAAATTTTGTGAGTCCAATATTCTTTTTACCCTTTCTCTTATTTCACCCATTTGTATTATGTTTCTTAATTAAAAAAAATGCTAGTTAAAAAGCCAATACTAATTAAACATAGTATATTAAATTGTTTGTTTGTAACTTCGATCAGATGTTTAATTATCTCTTTTCATATTCAATATTCTTGTTTTTTTACGTGAGTTGCTTAGGCATGGGGCATGGGTATTATAGGGGCTTCAAAGGGTTTCATAACGCCCCCAACATCATTCCCCTAGGAGCAATGTTGTAGAGATCGTTAGGCGCTAGTCTGACGGTGGGGTACCACCTATGGATTAATTGAATTGAACTTTTCATATATAATTTTACATTCTTTTTATAAATATGTAGTTAACTTTATACCTTTTATATATAATTTTACAAATTTAGGAACCATATGTAAATTAGTGAAAGATGAAAGGGGCTAAATATTAAAATACCCAAACTTAATATAACCTAATACCTACCCACGCTCATTATAAGCCGCCTCTTCCTCATCTCCATCGTTTTCATCAAACACAAGAAGAAAACACATACTCTATACCCAGTTTCACTTAGGTTATTATGGTTGATTGAACTTCAATGTTGTTCGATTTTGCACAGTAGAGACAAGTGCAGATATGATTTAGGATCGAGTCAAGGTAAGGAACTCGTCCTAATTTGACTGTATTCTTCCGACTTCAATCCATTTTGATCTAGTTTTAACCTAATATTTGACCGACTAGATCCGATTAAAGCGACTTTCGACCGATTTTTACTAGTTTGACCGATTTTTACAAGTTTGACCGATTTTGAACATTACCGCCTAATTTGGCCGATTTGGCAAAATCTCGACGATGGACCTCGGATTACCGTCTAGGCGCCGATTAATCGATCGCCTATGCCGATTTCTTCAACACTGCCTGGGAGTTATAGGAGTATGAAGAGGGAAGAACATGCCTAAAGAGGGGGAAAATGGAAAATATTGAATGAAATTGACATTAAGGGGCATTAACCGTTACACATTTTTTAAAAGGACATTATGTTCCTTATGTGGCGTAAAATACCCCTTAAAGCCATTAAACATTAGACGGTGTTATATACAATTTCAATTATATTATATTAAAATGTTAGTTGATAACTTTTTTGAGATATTTAGCTATCTCTTTTCATATTCAATATTATAGTTTTATGACGTAAGTTACTTAAATATATTTTTAGTCATATTTTATTTAAATGTATCTTTTTATAATTCCTAAATATTCATTACCAACCTAGTTAAGATAAGAACTACAAAGTTACGAGAAAACCGAGAGATCACCACTATCTAACAATCAATTTTATTTTTTGTATTTTTTTCTATAAGGTTAGTATTGTAAATATTAAAAACATACATGTAACTCGTAAGTACGTATAGGTTACCGGGGAATGCACATATATCTGGCTAATACGATGTGTGCGTATATATATAACTTATATGGAGTTCACGAGCGGAAAAAAGAAATAAAAAATTAATTAATTGATTGTGTTTATCTTTGTTTTCAAATATATTTATAGTTCTCACAATGATCAATTCTTTCTTTATATGTGTACGCGTATGTCATCTAAACTATATCATAATGCATAATGCATGAGAGAGACATTTTAAGATATAAAAAAATAAGAAGTTTTACACTCTTAATTTATAAATACATATTAAATTGGTCTTTTAAACAATAATTATATTTTAGCCCATCATCTTATTACACTTAAATCTTTTAGTTTTAACATAAATATGGTTAATTAGATACACCCCCCCCCCTCCCCCTCCACAACAAACTTATAATTCTTTTACGTATTCTTCTCATATCTTAATATTCAAAAAAATCCAAAAGTATCGTGACGACCTACTTATTTTGTTCGACGTTTCGATAGTTGTCTTAGTTAGTATGGACGTGTGGATTAAAAGATACAAGTAGATGATACCTTAGTGTACAAGTAATTAAATCCCAACGTATTTAGTCATTATCTCAAAATGTTTAATAGCTACAGAATGTCAAGTGATTAAATACCGTCAATTTAATCCTCTCATCTAGATTACACTCTAATCCCTTATTTTTAAACAAAATTATAGACAATTAGTTAGTAGTTACACTTTATCCACTTATAAAAAACTAACTCCCCACACGATTTTTAAACGATCATAACTTTTTGGTTGGGGTATGCATGGTTCGGTTCGGTTTTTGGGTGAAATCGAAAAGCGAAAGTTCCGTTTTCGGTTTTTTAAAACTATTTGGTTTCGGTTTTTTTGGTTTTAGCAATGGTTCGGTTCGGTTCGATTTTTGAAACAAATTACGTAAGATTCAAGAATAAAAGTAGTATAAATCAAAGTTTAAGAATCTTTCTTAAATATAAAATGTTCACATATTTAGTCTTTTTAATTAATACTGTTCACATAAATCTAACATTCTGATCTATTTTAATGTTTCTCCAAAGTTTTTATTAAGACTTTTTCTTTATAATTGTTTGAAAAATCGTATTATTTTTATGTTAATTTTTGTAAACAATGGCTAAATCATTTAAATGATAAGTAAACATGTCAATATTCTTATTATAAATATTTAACAATCAAGAATAATTAATAGCTTAAATATGAAAATAAATGAACTTGGCCTACTTTTATAACTTATTGGTTTGGCTCGGTAATTTTTAATTATTGAAAATGGTTATCCGAAAATTGAATCGAAATTTTCGGTTATTAAAAATCTGAAAATTGAACCGTCGGTTTTTGTTTCAGTTCTGTTATTTCGGTTCAGATTTTTCTATTATGGTTTAGTTATTTCGATTTTCTACTCACCCCAACTTTTTGGTACGTCGATATTGTTTTAAAATTACACAATATAAACGGGTATTTTATTTTCTTTAATTTGAGTGAGTATAATATTGCTATAGTGTTTTTTTTATTAAAAATTTGATATTTTACGTGATTAACAGTGGCTAAAGGTGAGTAATAACTGAATCCTTAACCGAAATCATCCAAAAACTGAATTATCTTAAAACTGATTAACCGAAACCCGAATTAACCAAAAACGGTTATCGAATTTTTTTGTACCCTTTTAACCAAAATTAACGGAACCGAAACATTCATATATTTCTAGCTTTTATAACTTTAGTTCATGTATTTCATATTTATACCCCCATTTTATACATTCATTTCATGTATTTATACTTAAATTTCATGTATTTCTAATCAAAAGTTTTAGCACATGTTTGGTTTTAGCTATTAACCGAAATTAAATTAATCAAACCAAAATCGTCAATCTAATGAATAACCCAAGCCGATTAACTCAAAATGGATTGGTTAATAAATTAGAATAATCAATGACCTTGATTTCGGTTGAGGATAATAATCTAACCAACCGAACAATGCACACCATGGCAACCTCTGTGTTTCGCGTCGTATCACGCTCGCACCTGTCGGTTATTAATCAAAACCGGTTAATATCGGTGAGCAAAAGCTAAATTAACGAAAACCGGTTATCAATTTTTTTGTACTATCGTTTAACTAAAATTAGCTGAACCGAATCGAATCATTCATATTTTCATATAGTTCTAGATTTTATACCTCCAGTTCATATATTTCATAATTTATATCTCTTTTTCATATATTTATACTTTCATTTCATATATTTATACCTCAATTTCATATATTTCTAAGCAAAAATTTTAGCACAAGTTTGGTTTTTGGTATTAACTGAAATTACATGAATCAAACAAAAATTCGTCAATCTCACAGAATAAACCATAGTGATTAACCGAAAACCGATTGGTTAATAAAATAGACTAACCCAGACTTTGGTTTCGGCTTTGGTTGAGGATAATAACCGAATCGACCGAACCATGCATATCACGATGAAATAGATTACCCGATTACTTCGCTTTTGATGTATATCTATCACAATGATGCTACAATAATTATTATATGAATAAGAAAACTACTACGAGTATTGTAATGCGATATGTCGCTCCCGTCGTATCGCGCGGATATTCTAATAGTGTGTATTAATGTGTGTATATGCATATATCATATATGTACGTATGCCTATAATAATTAGAATTGATCTGAGGGTCGTAGAAGATGGGGATGAATAAGGGGGTGTCAATTCTTGGAGACAATCATTCGAATAGTTTGCCATAAAATATGTCGTAGGCCTTTAATGACATGTGCAAGTAGGGTTCTTATAGTTTACGTCCTGAAGCCGTTGATGTTACATCTTCATAGTTATATAAACTCCTGAACTTTTGTCTAATCCTGAAGCCGTTGGCATTATTTTCCATTCAACTTTCCATATGATGGTGACATTATCAGTGCTATACTTTAAAGTTAATAAATCTTGTTTATGTATTGTGACACATAAAAAAGTGCCACTAATATAGGTTTCAAAAACATACCAGATGGAGTTTAGTGCAACTTTTTAACAGAATAGAAGTATTTGAGTCTTTATTCTTTTATCTTTATCTTAAAATTATAAGAGAAATATAAAAATGTTCACTTTACAACTCACTATTCATTGCTTATGGTTTTTTACTACACTTATGCGCCGCTCGCGTTGTGGGGAGTTAAACCGAATATTTCTTAGTTTAATAACTTGTACGCCTTTATGTCGGTTAGTTATACATGCTACTTATAACATGATATAAAAAAAATACATCAAGTTAACCAATTAAAGAAAAACAGTACCATAGTATGATAAAAAAATAACTAAAACGATGACAAGCGTGTAATTTAGAGTTGGGGCCAAAACAATAATTTGTCAGGAATAATTAGCGAGTGCTAGGCAGCTGTTTGGCATGAATAAAAACAAATTGAGTCAACCAAGTAAAATAAAACACTACCATGGTTTTGCAAAAAAAAAAAAAAAAAAAAAAAACATGGCAAGATTGCAATTTTAGCTGAGGTAAAATCGTAATTTTAAAAACGGAGGTAAAATAATATTTTGAACTGATGGCAAAACCATTTTTTTATTTTGAATTAGGGGGCAAAATCGTAATATTTTAACTGCGGGCAAAATCGTAATTTTTAGTTGGAGGCAAAATCGTTATTTTAAACTGGGAACCAAATCGTAATTTGGCAGGACTCTGGCGAAATTGTATTTTTTAACTTAGGACAAAATCGTAAATTTATGCCGAGAGCAAAGCATAAATTTAATTTCGAATTGAGGGCAAGATCGTAATTTCAAACAGGTGATAAAATCGTAATTTGGCATAACTTATAAATAACTATTTTATGTAAAAAAAAAAAAAGTTGGCCGCCACTTTTGGCCAACCACATTTGTTCACTATTCCCGCGACAGCTTAGAATGTATGTATTGTAAATAAATGTGAGTATTCATGTTAGGTTTTTTATCTTTATTTCTCATCCATAAAATTTAAGGAAAACTTCAATTAATCCATATATTTACAACTTAATATTCATTACCTATGTTTTTTATGTGAGTGGATGAGAGAGAAAAAGTGGTAAATATTGATTAAGTGACCATTTATTTAATTGAATAAAGATAGATATATAAGGAATCAAATGTGAGGTTTTTGAAAATCTTTACACTTATAAGCGAAATGTGTTGTTTAGTTAAATTTTTAGGATATGGATAAAAACTCAGATATGAATACGCTCTTACAACACTTTTTTTTAACTATTGTATGCATGTATTAAGTTTCAATTTCATTAACACGCTTTTTTGGGTCACCGAGGGGAGGGGTACTCAAAGGTAGTACTCTTGCCTCAGCCAACTATGAGGGTGTTTGGGGTTGAGTTTTGAAAATACATTACGCGTTTTGAATGATCAGAATCAGATAATTAGCTATAACAAAACGTGCCGCAGAAAGATAGTGTTTAGATTTGATTATGTTGTTTGATATCACAATAAGCAAATAATCAACTATTTGAGTGTTTGGTAAAGATATATATTTTAAAAAATAAATAAGTGAAATGACAAAAATAATCAGATAATCAACTATTTATGGAATCTCGTTTTCCTGCAGTAAGGGGTGACCTACTTTTGGATTATTACGTTTTGATCTAAACGTAAAAAAAATCAATTTTTATTATTTTTTTTACTAAATACTCATAATAGATTTTCTTACGATTTTAAAAGACAATAATCAAAAAGTCAGGTTGAAAAAGTAATCCCAAACACACCCTATAACCCACCATGTTAATTTTCTTTAAAAGTACCCTTTGCTATAAACTATTTCTTTAATTTTAATAAAGTCAATGGTTAGGTAAAAATTAAACATCATTATATTATATTATATATATTAAAAACAGAAGCTAATGAGTAGTAATATATATATTAAAAACAGAAGCTAACGAATAGTAATATTAAAAACAGAAGCTAACGAATAGTAATTTTAATATTAATATATATTTTTAATACTTTTATTATTTTAATATTATAATAATAGTTATTTTCTTTATTTTTTAACTTTTATATTTTTTTAATATCACGGGTTAGGATAAGCTTGGTGTCAACCGGTATCGAGTCAGTACTGGAATTGAAAATACCGGTACGGTCCTATTTGGTATCAGTACATGAAGGGTAAAAACCGACACTAATACAGAAAACACCAAAAGTTGGTGGCGAATTGATATTGGAATCTTTTGGTTCGGGAAATTCAGTGCTGCTACTCGGTACTATTTGCTCATCTCTGATCATGGGTACCGTACGAACAACAACGGTATCGTACAACTTTTTTTTTGTTGATTTTCTTCAACTTTTAATTTTTTCTTTTTTTAGTTTCAGGGTAGGGATGAGCTCGGTGCCAACTGATACAGAATCGGTACTGATACCGAAATACCGGTTACGGTACCGGTATATGAAGGCAAAAAAACGGTAATGAACCGGTACCAGTAACGCCAAAAGTCGGTACCGAATTGGTACTTAAGATCTTTTGGTTCACCAAATTTGGTACCGGTACCCAGAACCATTTGCTCATCTTTGACCACGGGTTTCATACGAACAAATCGTTACCATACAAGTTTTTTGGTTGATTTTCTTTCGGTTATCTTTTAGTGTTTTTTTTTCTACATTTTCTTTTGAGTTAACTGCCATTTTCGTCCCTGTGGTTTGGTCACTTTGGCCATTTCAGTCCATTTTTCAAAAATGCGCCATTTTCGTCCCCCACGTTCTGGAAAGGTGTCATTTCAGTCCAAAAATCATAACCCAGTTAAGTCAGTTAGTAAATAAGGACTGATTGTGTAAATTTGTAACATAAAGGACCATTTAAGAAAATATTAAACACCACCACCACTAGCCCTGCCACCACCACCACTCCGCTGCCACCACCACCGCCACCACAGCCCTGCCACCACCACCACTCCGCTGCCACCACCACCGCCACCACAGCCCTGCCACCACCACCACAGCCCTGCCACCACCGCCACCACAGCCGGTTCATCATCATATCAGACGAGAGAGGGAGAAAGTCGGAGAGAGAGAGAGAGAGATAACGAGGCGGGAGAGAGAACCGGCGACGGTGGGGCTGCCTTCCCCAGATGATGACGATGATGACGTTGATGGTGGTGGTTCCGGCGGCAGCGGTGGTGACCATGCTACTGTTCATCGTCTTCCCCAAAACGGTCAACAGAAGTCAAACGGCCTAATTCTCGATCAATACCGGATAATATTCAAATTAAACTTGCAGAAACATTGTACAAGTATAAACATACCGATTGGGTGATTAAAACTGATCCGGTATCGCGTGCAACGGCGTGGCGACAGTCTCCGGCGACGGGTATTCCGGCGAGACTTGCAGACGATGAACAGAGGGTATTTTCGAATGGGTAAGGGATTTTGAAGGGTGTGAGAGTTTCGTATGGGTTCAGGGACTCTAAATAACACAACAATTTGACACTTAATCGACAAACTTCTGTGGATTAATTCCACTTTGAATTTTTTATAAAAACTCCGATTTCACGTGGTGTCGGGCATGCTTATTGAACAATTACAAAGCGTGGGGAGTTGTTTACGATCTGTGAGAGTGGTGGTGGCAGCGGAGTGGTGGTGGTGGCAGGGCTGTGGTGGCGGTGGTGGCAGGGCTGTGGTGGTGGTGGCAGGGCTGTGGTGGTAGGGCTGTGGTGGTGGTGGCAGGGCTGTGGTGGCGGTGGCGGTGGTGGTGGTGGCAGCGGAGTGGTGGTGGTGGCAGGGCTGTTGTGGCGGTGGTGGTGGTGGTGGCAGCGGAATGGTGGTGGTGGCAGGGCTAGTGGTGGTGGTGTTTAATATTTACTTAAATGGTCCTTTATGTTACAAATTTACACAATCAGTCCTTATTTACTAACTGACTTAACTGGGTTATGATTTTTGGACTGAAATGGCACCTTTCCAGAACGTGGGGGACGAAAATGGCGCATTTTTGAAAAATGGACTGAAATGGCCAAAGTGACCAAACCACAGGGACGAAAATGGCAGTTAACTCTTTTCTTTTTTATTTTTGTCAGCATTTCTGTTCGCAACGTGTTCGTAGTGATTTCAAAACACATGTAAACACAGACTAAATAACAAAAGAAATTCACCGCAACGCGGCGAACTTCTTTAAACCTAGTTAAGATAAAAACAAAAATACATAATTCAAAGTAAACTAATAAAATAAAAAACACGATTAAGAAAATAGAAAACCAATAAAAAACAAACTACTCATCGTCTTCCCCCTTGAGGTACGGTAGATCTTGAGCGACAAGATGGACCACAAGATCATTTCTAAATAGGAAATGTGTATCTCGATCTATTAACTCCCCAAGAACTGTATCATCAAAAACGGGTTCGCCTACTCGATCCTAGATGTGACTGGTGAGAACGCATGCCCATCGTCCTTTAAGATCATATCGTGCAGTATCATGCATGTATACGTCATGCTAATAATCTTGTCCACCGTCATAGCACACATGGGTCTCCTAAGTATGCCCCCATTTTTCTTTTAACACACCAAGAGCACGCTCCACGTCGTTTCTTGCACCTTCTTGCAATTTAATGAATTTCTTTTCACTCGGGTTGACGAAAAATGGATACGTTTTCACAAACATTGACCAAGTAGGGTAGATCTCGTCCGTTAAATAGTATCCACGTTTGTTTGTATGTATGTATGCCCACTCACTTGAAAAGGACACTTAGGTGCGGTTCCATTTCGTTCAACGAGATATATTGGAGATTGTTGGACCACATTGATGTCGTTCAGTGAACCGGACGAACCACAGTAGGCATCCTAAAACCATAAATCTTGTGAGGTGATCGCTTTGACCATGACCCTTGGGTATTCGTGATCTCCTCTCATATATTGGCCTTGTAACTCAGTGGGACACATCCTCCAAACAAGATGCATACAATCAATGCTACCTAACATCCCTGAAATTTGGTGTTTTTCCTCGTGGTTTTTGTACAAATTCATTACGTCGGTGCTTGTCGACCTACGCAAGACCTTATCGGCGTACAATTGATTCACGTCGTTACAAAAAAAAATTGTAGGCACTCCCTCGAACTCCTTTCGGATGTAACTTTTTTTATCATAGTAAAACACTTTTTGAACCGCCCATCAGATCCCTCTTGAAACCAAGGATTTGTGCTTCCACGTCACCAACAAATTTTAAGAACAATTGTTTTGACATACGAAAACGGTAACAAAATGTTTCATGATCATATTTTGGTTCATCAACAAAATAATCATTCTATATTTTCTTTACCTTGTATCTGATCACGTTTGACGATTTTTTTTGGAACGCCTGACGACGTTGCCATGTCTACCGTTTTGGCTTCCTCAAGCTTTTCCATGAAAAAATGTAAACTACTATCAGTTGAAAAATCGTCTTCAAAATTTTCGAGCGTCAAATAAATACCCAAGTCATCGTTAGCGAAGTCATCGTTAGCGATTGAGAAAAATGAGATTGATTAAAGTGAAAATGATTTAAAATTTGAGTGAGAATAGTATAAGATAAGAGGTGGTTATTTATAAGGTAAATACATAAATGAAATATATATTTTTTTATGTTAAACGGTCATATGACCGTTGGAAGTCAACAAAAACATTGAACAAAGCACAATTCAACACGGGTTCCCCATGTGGCTAGCCGAACCAGCCAGCCAAACCGCAAAGGTAGCGACGGTGTTCTGGCACTGGTTCAAATCCAGAAGTGGGTTATCCGTTAGTGCCCGTCCGGCCTGAAGGTGTAGTTTGTGACATAATTAATTATGCTTGCTAATATAACCGTGCAACTATTTTCCACAGATAAAAATTTGAAAAATATTACCATAAACTTCATCTTAATCAACTATTTTCGACAATACTAATGCCCTGTCTATGCTTACATTTTATAATAATAATAATAATAATAATAATAATAATAATAATAATAATAATAATAATAATAATAATAATAATAAAAATAATAATAATAATAATAATAACAATAATAATAATAATAAAGTAACTATTCAGAATTATTGACGTTCAAAAAACAAAACCTGTTCAAAGTTATTATTTATCCAAATAAAAACAGTTAATTTCCCAACATTATATTCTCCTATAAATGTTTCAGTCAAATTCTTATATGTTATAAAAGGATTAATGGATGCTAAATTCTTATAAATTCAGATCGTTAGAGAGAATTTTTAAAAATTGATATCATTATCGGCCAACAGGTGAAACTTTGAATTATTAAAATCCAATAACCCTATAAAAAACCGGTATTGAATTAATCGGTTCGTTCCTGAAGACTTGGGTGGTGTTTGTTTTTCTATAAAAGATCTGTGCAGACTCTTCTGTCTGCACCGCGCAGACCATGCACAGACATTGTCATCTGAAGACTATTTGTTTTTCTAAAGACGTTTGCGTGAGATCTTCTTGGTCTAGACTTGGCCTAGCAACTTCTAAGATCTAACAAGGTCTGCAGAGGGTTAAACACCAACACCCACCACCACCCAACACCGTCCATCACCACCACCACTATCCACCACCCATCACCGACCATGACCATGACCACCACCACCACTACCGTCCACCACCCACCACGTCGATCACCACCGTCCACCGCCCACAACCACCACTACCACTACCACTATCCACCACCATCCACCGTCCACGTCCACCACCCATCACCACCATCCGTACACCACCACCAGTTTATTTTAGAAGTTTACATACGTTAAATATAAACAATCTTCTTCTTGCAGACTGCAGAGGTTTAGTCCACCTGTTCTACAGATGTCTGCATATGTGGTCTGCAGACTGCAGACATTTTACCTCTTAAAAAACAAACACCTTGGTCAATCCATTCTAACTTCTTATCGTTCCAACTAGTACCTTACAATTAAATGCTTGAGATCAAGTCAGTTGTAAGATGATAAAAAAAACAGGAAGTTAAAAGAGGGAAGGGTTCATTGGGAACACTATAAAAGTGGGGAACAGACTCAAACGAACTCTAATTGAACTCATTCCACCGGCATTGGAACCCCCTCGTTGAACCTTAACTAGGATATGTGAACCCTAAACACTAAATTCTAAACACTAAACTCTAAACCTAAGCCCTAAAGATAAACATAAGGCTAAAATATAAGCTAAACTATAAACCCTAAAGGCTAAATCCTAAAGACTAAAGCTAAACCCTAAATAGTAATAATTAACCCTGAAACTAAACCCTAATATAAGACCCTAAAAGCCAAACCATAATATATTTAGGGTTTAGGGGTTAGGATCTAGGGTTAAAAGATCCTAGTTAGGCTTCGATGAGCCAATTTAAACGCCATTGGAATGAGTGCAATTGGAGTTCGTTTGAGTTCTTGTGACACACACAAAAAAAGGATGAAGTTAGCAATAAACAAACAAGCTCATCAAAAGAAACCTTGTTTGAAAAATGCTTCATTAGAATAAAAAAAATAAAAAAAAAAACAAAGTGTTTTACGAAAACCGACGCTTTTTACGCTTTTTCGCCCTTTTCTACTAACCACTAACCCAACCACCTACCTTTAATCCAAGCCTAACCCTTCACCCAAAAGTCCTCTTGACATTTACAAAGGTATATAGTTAAAAAGAAGGAGGATTGATTGCTTGGCAAGCTTATGGTAGGAGTAAGTTCCATGCCGCTCTCGAGTGTTTCACAAAAATATATCTTCGGCCGATTGTTGAGTGATCCCCCGTGAGGTATGTGAACTTGTATATAAATAGAATTTTAAAAAGGCATGTTATGCCCAAATAAATAATTTCTCTTATGAAAAGTTCAAAATAAATCATAACGAATAGGATTGTAAATAACATAAAAATAAAGCCTAATAAAGAATCTTGGATTCCCGACACGCTAGACAAGCCCAAAACTTCTCTTCTACCCATTCCATTTGGCCGTGTAAGCCATATTATAAAGAGTTTTGCTTGAGGACAAACAAAGATTCAAGTGTGGGGGTATTTGATGTGTGTAAAATGCAACATATAAATTACATCAAATGAGGCATAAAACTAACCCTTTTTTAGTACTAATGTTGGAAAAAGTATTCTTTTGTCTTCCTTTTGTATTTTCAGGATCAAATGAGCTTAATTGAGCAAAAGGAACAAATATACAACCAAATCTAACATAAATACAAAGAAAGGGGATAAACGTGGCATGCCTGACCCCTCGACAGCATCTTCCCAAAGCAAAAACAAGAAGAAAGCTGAGCACGGGGCTGTGCCTAGCTGAGCATGGGGCTGTGCCCAGCTGAGCACGAGGCGTGTCCAGCTCAACACGGGGCCGTGCTCAGCGAGCACGGGGCCGTGTCCAGGATGGTCAGCCCTGGCAGAAAAGACAAATTGATAGAATGTTGCCCACTACAGGGCCGTGCCCAGCGGACACGGGGGCGTGGTCAACTTCCTGCAGGCGCATTTATTGGAATTGCGAATTGCAATTAATGAAGAGAGAGATTCGGATGGACACGGGGCCGTGCCCAGCGGGCACGGGGCCGTGCCCGAGCTTCTGTTCAGTCTATAAATAGGAGTGTTTGGAGCTCTTACAACTCATCCCTTGGCACACCACCTCTCTCACACTTCACCCACCACCACCATAACACCATCATCCACCACCATCATCCATTGTCCATCATAGAGTGTGCGAGTCATCTCGGGATCCAAGATTGATCGTAAGAGTTATTGACAATCAAAGGCTATGTTTGCCTAAGTCTCTTACATCACTTGGTGAAGACAAGTGTTTAGTGTAATACTTTTTATTTTTAATCTTTTGTACTTTTTAATTGGTTATGTATCAATGACTTTAGTAACTAGTTTCTTATGTTGAAGGTGATTCTTCCTTATCGTTTGTCCGTGGTGTCTTGGCATTATTTTACTGTCTATATAAAATAAAAGATTTTCACCATTCATATCTCCACGGTCTATATGGAGGTATGTTGGCTACCTGGTCGGGGGTTAAGGGAACGGTTTGATAAGAGTCTAGTCGTTGTTCAGCGTTTAGAGATCCTGCAAGGGACCTGGGTCAAATTTAGTAGGACCTCCTTCAATACCCAAAGGTATTAGATGGCGGGGATCCGAACTCTTTGATCCCCTCATAAGTTAAACTACTATTAAAACTTTAAACCAGCTACTTAGGACTGTATCCCTGCTGACTCAGACTACTTAGCTGAGGGTAACGTCGCCTTCAAAAGAAGGGCCTACCACATTATGCATTAATAACTTAATTAATTATCTTTCAATAATCCGACCCTTTAGGATTGTATCCTTGCTGACTCAAACTACTGGGTTGAGGGTAACGTCGCCTTCAAAAGAGGGGCCTACTACAATAACTAAGATAATCTCTTAAACAAGTGTAAAAGTGCGAAAATAATCAAAGGTTACACTAACACACGAGTCGGATCCAAGTGATTCATCTTGTCTATCTGTTTTTATTTTATTTTTCAGCATTTTAGTTAGTTTTATTTTCTTAATTTAAAAATATTTTTCTAACATTTTGATTTAATTAGACGTTGAGGATAAACCGGTACTAAAAGCTCTTGTGTCCTTGGACGACCTCGGTATCTTACCAACACTATACTACGTCCACGATGGGTGCATTTGCCCATATGTGTGTTTAGTGTTAGTAAATATTGTGTTTTATAAATTTAAAACTTGGCTAAAAAGTGTAAAAGGGCTTAAAATATATACCTAAAATATAACACACTTCACGCACATCACCGTTAAAATAGCTTAACGGAGTTAAGTTTTTTTCCGAGTTACAAACCGATGTTTTAGGGCTTTTGATCAGAACGAGGATACGAGTCGATTGATGTAAAACTTACCTCGAAATATTGCCCCAACCCATGAAAACGGTGCTTCAATTCGGGTGATTAAACTTCCAATTAACAAAAATTAAGCCATTTCGAGCACAATTTCAAGGTAAGTTTTACATTATGATGACTCGTATCTTCGTTCTGATCAAAAGCCCTAAACATCGGTTTGTAATTCGAAAAAAAAACTTAACTCCGTTTAGCTATTTTAACGGCAGACTATTTTACATAAGAAATTGACCAGTTCGGATTATTATCAGCCAAATTGAGTTAGGGAAATTATTTATTTTCAATTCGCCTATTTAATTTTGATGCAATATAAAATTATAACACTTTTTATACATTTATCATTAACTTTTATTTCTCCTCTGTTAATAATCATTTTCTAAAAATATTGATGGATTAGATGTGAATACTCTAACTCAACAGATACATATGCATTCGCCCAATAATACACATATTGCATTCTGGATACAGTGTACGAGTAAAAAATCAATTCTTACACACACATATATATTAGTTGTAACATAGTTTTGTATTATTATTATTATTATTATTATTATTATTATTATTATTATTATTATTATTATTATTATTATTATTATTATTATTTCTATATACAGGTAGCTTTCAATGTTATGTAGTTGGGAAGATGTACATAATGAAAATGGCATTGTAAAGCTTTTATGATACTAATCAGAGGCTATTGAGAGCTTTAAAAATTTGTTCTTTCTTGTTACCGGAAGTCCAGTTTACTGGCCATCAAAGAGCAGAGAAGAACAATAAGTACGGTAGAAAAGTTGGTAACTTGCTACTTTGACCCATTGAATTGGTCAAACCCTTAAATTATTAGCTGTCTTTAATTATCACAAACAAGCTTTATTGGTAAAAAGTTAAGGTATATTCTTGTACGGGATAATAAATTTCCCAAAAAGTAAAACCTAAGTTGAACACCCCCAAATTGTTCGGAGTAGTTAACGGAGCTTAACCAAAAGTTTCGAGGGGGCGTAAAGTGATGGGACCTAAAAAATTTTTTCCTACCGTTATGTTTCGGGTCGGGTTGGCTATAGGGCTGTTCAAATCGCTCGTCGCTCGCCGCTCGCTCGACGCTCGTTCGAAAACTGCTCGGAAAATGCTCGTTCGATTTGACGCTCGGTTGTAAACGAGCCGCTCTGCTCGGTTCGGTTTGTAAACGAGCCAAGCATGAGCAAAGGTCCGCTCGGCTCGGTTCGGCTTGAATTATTATTTTAATTAGTATACATATACATATACCTATACACATACATATATAAACATGTACACACACATATATATACAAATATAAATTATACATAATACACACACCCCTATATATATACACACTTACACATACATATATACTTAAATATAATTTATATTTTATATGTACCACTCTATTAGATTTTGGTCAATGATACACAAATTTACAACTATATCTATACGTACTAGCCCAACCACGCCAACAAAAAAATTAACATTAAAACTAAAAGTTAAACCCTAAACCAATAAAAGATAGTTTGTTCATCGCCTCAATGTTTCATGTCGTTACCCTAAGTTGATCGTCTCCTGCTCTCAACGTAATTGTTCGTGCAATATGATCATCGGCTCGTCAGTCACAACATTGTTATTAATAAGAAAAATATTGTGCCATTAAATGTGCATATTTTTAAAGACATAAAAACTTGAGACCCAACATTGTCACTATCTCTCTCAGCAAATTTAAATCGGGCGACACCGTTGTCCAAATCGCTCGAATTTCGCTCGACGCTCGCTCGGAATTTTTATTGCTCGAAAAATGCTCGATTGATTTGAGGCTCGGTTTTAAATGAGCCGCTCCGCTCGGTTCGGTTTGTAAACGAGCCAAGCACGAGCAAAGGTCCGCTCGGTTTGGCTCGGCTCGTGAACAGCCCTACTATTCGATTTAGGTCGGATCAAATAATAATAGTTCCAAATAAAACAAAAAAAATTCATTCATTCAAAGTACCCGTTCTTGCATATATAAATGGGTAAGCTATTTTTAGTCATTTTTGGTTGTGTTCACATTGGTTCTCGCGGTTCTCACAATAAAGGATGGTTCCTAATGGATCTTTGTCCTATATATATATATATATATATATATATATATATATATAAGATTGAGTTCATTTCAGAATTCTAAATAACTACAAAACTTTCAGAACTCCTAATAAACAATCATTTTATATATAAGTTTTTGTATTTAGAATCTTTTTATCATCTATTATATATATTTCTTTGATTACATACATGTTAAAAGTAGTTTACATATGTTTAATTGCCAAAATTATATATATGTGTCATAACTAATTACATATATGTAAAAAAACTAGTTTACATATGTGTAATTATAAAATTACATATAAAAATGATAAAATTACTCTTGACATGTATGTAATCGTAAAAATATACATAATAAATGATAAAATTATCCAAAACATAAAAATATATAAATAAAAAGATTGTTTATTAGGAGTTCTGCGAGTTCTGTAAATATTTATGTTTCTGAAATGATCCTGGCCCTATATATATATATATATATATATATATATATATATATATATATATATATAATGATACGAGATAAATGAAATCTGGACGAAGAATTACAACTCAGCCCGGCGACCTTTAAGATTTTTGAATTCATCAATTATGTATTCCGAATCAAACTTATCAGCAATTTCTTTTTCTATTTAAATCATCAAGCTATTTGTGAGATATTAAGTTTATTGTGTGGTAGGTAATCTAGGGTTAAACAAATAAAATAAGAGTTAAAATATATCTACCAAACTACCCATCATCTAGGAAAAATAATCGGAGGGGCGATGCTATATAATTTTAAAATTTTCGGACAAAAAATCGGACGATATACACTTCTAACCGAAACATTGGGGTGGGCGGCAGTGGCGGACTTATAGTGTTAATAGGGGTAGCACGAGCTACCCCTCAACCCCGTCTCCGTAGTGTAAAAATACCCCTTAACTCCATTTCCGTAGTGTAAAAATACCCCTCAACTCTGTTTCTGTTATTTAAAGGATACCCCTGATCCTAAAAAAAAATTAAGATACCCCTAACTTTTTGGGCTAGTTCCGCCACTAGTGGGTGGGTGCACCCCCAAACACCCATTATACTTCGCCCCTGGTTCGGAGATCCCTCTATACGACATGTATAAGGCTATATGTGTCGCATGTAGAGCTATACGTGTCATATAGAGTTTCAAAGCATTAAATGCATCACATATACGACACGTATAGCCCTATATGTGTCGTATATGTACGATGCACGAGCTTTTTTAAGAAAGTTGCTGACTTTGCAGGGGAGTAGTTTGTAAAAATAAACCATATGATGCGTATAGGGCTATACACGTCGTATAGGATTTTGGTAGTTGATACATTAAACCTTATACGACACGTATATACCTATACGTGTTCGCGTTGTATAGGTCCAGAAATTTGTTATAAATCCAAGTATACATGACCATTTGATTCAAACGAAAATGCACAAACAAAATAGTCTGATCAAAGTGTTCGTATCACGATGTTGTCTTGGGACATTAGTTCGTATCACAAAACAGTTATACGTCTTCGAAAGCGTTTTCAAACCCAACATTGAACGAGGTGAGGAGGAGGTTGTATCCGTGGTTTGTTTTAATGACGGGAAGAGTGTTCCCCGATTTGAACCAGGTAAAAAATCTATATAAGATGTGATGTCGTTTTGGTTACCAAAGTCTCACCATTAAATTGTTTTAGGAGTCCGTTGATGAAGCAAACCATCTTACGTGGGACAAAGATATCCGTAGTACGCATACGAGACTTACCATACGCATATGAAGAACAAAACAATAACGAGTAGGAGAAAGGTGCTAAGGACTTCGAGGAAGGTGATCACGACTTCGAGGAAGGTGTTAAAGACGAGGAAGATGCTAACGACCACGAAGAATCTAACCCGGATGTTTCTTTTGAAACTAATCAGGCATGACATTCCCGCCACTTACGTGTTATTCAATATATATAATAATAACATTTTGTGTGGCAATACATCAATTAAGATTGTGTAGTTGATTGTCTAGGAGCATGTATTAGGTAACTTTCTCTAGGGTTAGGGTTTCAGTGTAACATTTTAGATAGTGAAATCGGGGCTATAAATTAATTTTAGAGAGAGAAATTTGATTTGTATAATTGAATTATAACTTATAACTAGATTTTAGGAGCATGTATTAGGTGATTTTCTCTAGGGTTTCATAGTCACATCTTTGAAAGAGAAACTAGGACTATAAATAGATTTTAGAGAGAGAAAGTTGATTTTTGTATAATTATATTAGGGGCTATAAATAGATTTTAGGAGCATGTATCAGGTTACTTTCTCTAGGGTTTCCATTGTAACATTTTAGAGAGAGAGAGAGTGGGGCTATAAATAGATTTTAGAGAGAAAAAGTGGGTTTGTCATGTAATATTTTATTAAATAAATACATATAATTCTAATGTATCACTGTTTCAAGAATTTATGAATCTTGAAGAGTTGAAGGCTTGGGTTTACAAAAGAGGAGTTGAGAGTGGTTACATCTTTGTCACCCGACGAATGATAACAAAAGGCGAAGGGCCGTTAGCGAGGACCGTGAAGATATAGTTGAGATGCGATCGTGGTGGAGAACATAATAGTATTGCTACAATTCAATGTTCTGGTAGCAAAAGTTTGGTTGTCCTTTTAAATTGGTAGGGAAACTAGTAGAAAAGAGTGGTTCTTGGAGGTTAGTGATGAAGGAAAGTCAACATAACCATGAACCTACTGACCATCTCGAGGGTCACATGTTTGCCATGAGGCTTACCCGGACGAATGAGATATGGTTGAGAAGCTTTATTTTCAAAACATGGAGCCAGTAAACATACATTTATTCATATGACAACAAATCGACGGAGCGCGTGCATTCTATGAGACGTACACAGCATGATAAAAAAGATTAAACACAAAATGCACGTCGATTGAACTCCAATGCAGAACTAGAGAACATGTTGCTTAAAAACAAGCATAAACAAATAAGTATAAACTTCCTTTTATTCATCGTTACTCGTAAAATTTGTGGCATGCCCTCCCACATATGGTGATGAGACGCTACCTACAAAACGAATGAGTGTAAACTTCCCTTTGTTCAAATTGTGGTGAGACATCGACACACAAGTCGTTTTGTGTTTCTCATGCATTTGTCTCAACAGAAAAACAGGAAAACTTCTTATGGGTCCTACAGAGGCTTAGAGACTTGCCGCACAAGTGTATCGTGTCATGTGTGATAATAACAGATAAATATCAAGCTCTGATGAATACTTGCGATAATGTATTCCCAAACGCTTCCAAGTTACTATGCACGGGGCACATCTCACAGAATATTCTAAACCACTGCAAGGAAAAAATTACAGACGGTGACTAGAAAATGTTTAAGCTTTCTTGGTCTCGACTGTGTATGTCTCTCACTTCGGAACTATATGATTATAACTTTGAGCAGCTCTATGTTCGACTAAGTGACGACAAACGATCAGGCACATATTATATTTATTTACATGCATACATACATACATACATACATACATACATACATACATACATACATACATACATACATACATACATACATACATACATACATACATACATACATACATACATACATACATACATACATACATACATACATACATACATACATACATACATACATACATACATTACATACATACATACATACATACATACATACATACATACATACATACATACATACATACATACATACATACATACATACATACATACATACATACATACATACATACATACATGCATGCATGCATGCATGCATACATGCATACATACATACATACATACATACATACATACATACATACATACATACATACATACATACATACATACATACATACATACATACATACATACATACATACATACATACATACATACATACATACATACATACATACATACATACATACATACATACATACATACATACATACATACATACATACATACATACATACATACATACATACATACATACATACATACATACACACACACATACACACACATACACACACATACATACACATACATACATACACACATACATATATATATATATACATACACACATTACCGATTGGTATATTCTATTTTTCAAGAATTATAAACTATATGTATCAAGTCCGGCTGAATGATTATAAGGAAAAGTTTGTTTCAGCATGGAGTAACAGAAACCCTAACTTTAGTCAACATACAACCAACAGAGTTGAGAGCCAGCATGCTAACTTGAAAGGATACCTTAAGGGGCCTAACAACTCGCTCCATAGACTTGTGTGGCTTGTAGATTAAATTGCAGAGGCACAACACGTATCAATAAACCTAAGTTTTCAAACTAGCTGGTTCAAGCAAATGGGTGACCACAAAATAGCATTTGTTTAATTACCTACGTGGTAATGCTTCCCATAAAGATTTAAAGTTGTTGCTCGTCGAGTTAAAAAAGTTAGATGGGTTGCGGTCAGCAAAAGGAACTTGTGGCCACCAGTTTTTTATGGGTTGTGGGTTGCCATGTGCTTGTCAGTTGGAGCGATATAAAAATACATGTAATAAACACAAGCTTCTACCATTTATGTAACATCCGTAAAAAACGAATCCCTAAAACTAGGCCCGTATTGTAACCAGACCCGAAGTGTTATCAATAAAAATGAGAAATTTTATTTTTTGTATTTGTTTTTAATATTTGGGTATTAATCTAATTAGTGTAAGTAATTAAGAATATAAAAATATCAATTTTATAAATAATATAAGTTAATTCCCCTAGTTTCGTTAAACTTTATAAAAGAAATCATTTAACTAAGTTAGGCTTGTTAATTAAATAACACGTAGCCTCAACAACCCCCACTGGGCCATCGCCTATTTTGCTGATAGATACCAGATTATATTTCACTTATAATCAAATTGGGGCGGAACTAGGTTTCATCTTCCCCAAACACTATTACGCGACCCAAACGCAAACAATAGCTCTGACCTCATTCCGGCTTACCCCTAATCCGTCTTTTGGTGTTCCTTTTGATCCCAAACAATTTGTAGACATGTAGGGTTCCATTTCGCATCATTTATTTGATCATTACAAGTCATAATGTGTAAATAAATCTTAATAAAAGTTTCCTCTTAACTCCATTAATGAATGTAAAGAACCTAATTTAATTTGATCAAATCCTTGAGCCTTAGTCTATGGACATCATTCGGTCCTAAACGCCATTACACAACATTTCCTATACTCAAGACCTGCAAATTCTCACTCAAAATCATGAATTTAACCACGAACAACAACTTGGGCTTGTAATTTTGATTTATCATATCTTCTTCATTCTTGCACCGAATCAGGTAATTCCACAGCCCATTCTTGTTAATTTTTCGTGCTCTACAATATCCCATTCTCAGTATCTGCATTTGTATACTTTTAGAATCTGAATTGAATTCTTGGATAAATTCGAGTTCGTAATTTTTAAAAATTAGGGCTTTTGATCCTAGACTTACGATTTGATAAAATTGATAGTAGGGTATTGCTCCTCATCATGTTAGAATAGTTTGTAGAATTTTTGGACTTCAACTAGAATTGCTGTGAATTTTTAACCACAATATATAATATGGAAAAATTATATATGTTATAAAACAATTCAAATAAAGTATCAAGAATTTTTTTTAATTTATATAAATTAAATATAGCATGGAGTTTTATAGATTTCAAGATCTATGGATTTATTTTGTAATAAAAGGACTAGTAAAATATTAAACATAAAAAATTAATCTTTTTGAAAAAATATATGGTTGAACATCTAAATATAAGAAAGATGACTTTTGATATATATATATATATATATATATATATATATATATATATATATATATATATATAGTGGAGAATTTAAATGAGAAGAAATTTTTTGTAAGAATAAAAAAGAACAAACTTCAACCAATAAGAATGCTTTATTTTACTTCATTTAATTTTTGTATTTAATATGGGTGTAAGGGTATATTGGTAAAATTAGATAGATCATTAATTGTTAGTCTTCTTTTTTAATAGCTAACTAAATTAAATTTGTAACTTATTTTCAAAAAAATATATTTTCAAAGAAGAAAAAAATTAATTTAAAGTGTAGGATAAATTATCAGGTGTGTAGGATGAATTACGAGTTGTGTAGGATAAATTTCAGTATGTGTAGGATAAATTTCAAAATCGTGTAGGATAAATTTTGATGTCTCTAGGCAAAAATTTTAGTGTGAAGGATGATAGTCTTTATGACTAATTAATTAGTCAAAAAATAATATTGTGAGATGAATCTCTAATAATTTTGTTAATTGGTATTTTTGAACATATGATAATATAAATTGTTATCATCATATTAATATTATACTCATTATTAATATTATATAAAAATTTACATCGAGATAGTTGGTAAACGGGCAACAAGCTGCGCTGCTACCCCTTTTTGAATAGCAAAACTAAGCCTTTTAAAAACTACGTCCATAGATATCGAGGTCATAACATTACTATGCATGACCCTTTGAACTCGACTAAGTATGTCCACAGCCTCTGGCGCCAGGAAACAAAAAGTATCAAAAGCAAATGGGATAAACACGTGCTGGTTGTCAAGGCACGCTTTCTCATGCTTGATCACTTTACCCGAAGCAGCCTTTAAAGCAGCCTGACCCACTGTGAAAACACTACTCCCTAAGCCCACAAGCGGGAAAACCCCTGTTAGATCCACACAGGCGTGTTTTCCTCCTACCCATCCAAAGGCCAGAATGTCGGCTGGTCGAAGGGTAGATCTCCCTTCCAACGGGTCTGTTAAGAAATTAACGGGTGCCTCTTTCTTAGCAGAAATACCAGCGCACCTGAATATGTCAAAAAGGACATCCCTAACCAAATCATGTCGGTATTTGAACCCCGGGAGCTCTCTACAATGAACTGCATGCTCACCAAAAGAATCCAAACACGCCTTATGACAAACTGGGCATATTTAAAATTGAATTTTGGACTTATTTGATATAACTCGCAAATTTGTCTAAATTATAGATTTTATTGTTCAGTTGGAAATTGGATTAAATTAGATTTAGCATACATCACAATATGTAAATATGGACTTAGCTATTTTTATACAACTATTGTTACAATATGTCACATTATTTAATTAGCCCCAAATACAAATTTAGTGTTTTAAATAGAAATATCATAATTAATTTATAGGTTATGTATAAGCCAAAAATCAGCACAATGTATGTTTATAGATTTATTTTTATTATTGGTTATTTAGTATATTTTTTCGCTATTCTTTATTGTCACACCCTGATTTTTTGGTGGGCCCGGACTTGGGGTTTAAGCGTGACAAATTGATATAAATATTCACAATAACACAGCGGAAGTCTTGTGAGTATAAAATATTTATTACAAAATAAATTTGTCAGAAAGTTCAAAATAATATACAGACCAACGTGTATAAAAGATCCACAGGCGGATCGAATATCAAATGATTACATAAAGACCACTAGGCTTCTTGCATGGAGTTGCAAATTCCACTTAAGCAATTACCGGGCAGCTTCCAGCCTATTTACGTTCTTTGCAACTTGCGCTTACTCTTTTTAAGATACGTCAGTTTTCACTAGTAAATACAAATAACCGAAACATTTTGAAAATATTTCTAAATCATTTATATATACCATTTAGTATATTAATTTTCATAAATAACTTGGGACAAACTATACCTCTTGTTATCAGTATTACATGCTTGTCAATACATATGGGGCTCGGAACTATGCCGAGAACATGATTAACCGACACACCACTTTAATCCCCTTATTGGGTAAACCCATATTGGGCAAGAAAAATATTTTATTATAGCATTAGCATCTGTCAGGTGTATGCCTACACCCCGTGCTTAGGTCGTGGCCATTTGCAATTAAATGAGCCCAGTATATCCAAGACACGGTCGCATTAACCTCTAATGTTTAAGTTATCAAGCAATACTAATTAAAACGGGTTATTCGGACTTTGGACACATTGGTCATTGATCCCATACCCGACCAAGCGGTAATAATTTACCGTATCCCAAGCCCGTATAGGGAAAATAGGTTTAGAGTATTTACCTGAGCTTAAATCTTCACAATCCAAAGATATTTATAAGCACAACCAATTAAACAAAACAACTAGCAAGGTTGCAATTTACTGGACGCCCTTAGTCTGGAATAAATGTAATTATTATCCATTATAATGTTAATGGGTCTTATTCAATTCATATGACTTGGACCGGTTAACTAATTTTAAAAACGGTATGGTTCGCTAAATTAAGCGGAGACCGGATAGAATGTGGTTTGAACCCTCACAAGTACTATGACTTGTATAATATGTGTCAAACAATAATATATTTTTATTAGAAGTGAACTTGAAGGAAATTGACCCAATTCGGTTAACTTATAGAAACTAAGCTATATAAGTCAACCGTACGCGCATAGGCGGTATTGGGTGATCGGATGAGTCAATGTCAAGTTCATTATGCCAAATCAAGTTTAATATATTACCACATCAGTAGGTATTGACCCAATTTATGCGCAAAAAGGCATTTTTGGTATTTTTAAGGCATAACACATGAACTTGCATAAAACCCGACAAATGATGATGATCAAATGGTATAACCTCTGATTCGTGTGTAGTGTAATATATTTTAGATGTATATTTAAGCCCCTTTTTACACTTTTAGCCAAGTTTTAAATTTATAAAACACGATATTTACTAACACTAAACACACATATGGGCAAGTGCACCCATCGTGGACGTAGTATAGTGTTGGTAAGATACCGAGGTCGTCCAAGGACACAAGAGCTTTTAATACCGGTTTATCCTCAACGTCTAATCAAATCAAAAAGTGAGAAAAATGTTTTAAACTAAGAAAAATAAAAACTAACTAAATGCTGAAAAATAAAATAAAATAAAAACAGATAGACAAGATGAATCACTTGGATCCGACACGTGTGTTAGTATAACCTTTGATTATTTTCGCACTTTTGCACTTGTTTAAGAGATTATCTTAGTTATTGTAGTAGGCCCCTCTTTTGAAGGCGACGTTACCCTCAACCCAGTAGTTTGAGTCAGCAAGGATACAATCCTAAAGGGTCGGATTATTGAAAGATAATGAATTAAGTTATTAATGCAAATTGTGGTAGGCCCCGCTTTCGGCGGTGACGTTACCCTCGGCTAAGTAGTCTGAGTCAGCAGGGATACAGTCCTAAATAGCCGGGTTATAGTATTAGTAGTAGTTAACTTATGAGGGGGTCAAAGAGTTTGGATCCCCGCCATCCAATACCTATGGGCATTGAAGGAGATCCTACTAAATTTGACCCAGGTCCCAAGCAGGACCTCTAAACGCTGAACAAGGGCAAGACCCTTACCAAACCGTTCCCTTAACCCCCGACCAGGTAGCCAACATACCTCCATATAGACCGTGGAGATATGAATGGTGAAAATCTTTTATTTTATATAGACAGTAAAATAATGCCAAGACACCACGGACAAACGATAAGGAAAGATCACCTTCAACATAAGTAACTAGTTATTAAAGTCATTAATACAAAACCAAATAAAAAGTGCAAAAGATTAAAAATAAAAAGTATTATACTAAACACTTGTCTTCACCAAGTGATGTAAGAGACTTAGGCAAACATGGCCTTGATTGTCAAGAACTCTTACGATCAATCTTGGATCCCGAGACGACTTACACACTCTATGATGGACAATGGATGATGGTGGTGGATGATGGTGTTATGGTGGTGGTGGGTGGTGGATGAAGTGTGAGAGAGGTGGTGTGCCAAGGGATGAGATGGAATGAAACCAAGCACCCCTATTTATAGGCTGAACAGAAGGCTGGGCACGGCCCCGTGTCCGCTGGACACGCCCCCGTGCCCGTCTGACATTCTCTCTCTTCATTAATTGTAATTCGCAATTACAATTAATGCGCCTGCTGTACTTTCACCACGCCCCCGTGCCCGCTGGACACGGCCCCGTGGTGGGCAATGGAAGCTTCTACTGGTTTGTCTTTTCTGCTGCTTCTTGGGCACGGCCCCGTGTTCGCTGGACACGGGGCGTGTTCAGTCTTCTGTTTTCTCTTCTTTGCCTTGGGAGGTGCCGTTGAGGATCCGGGCAGTCTACTTTTATTCCTTTTCTTGTATTTATGCTAGAATTAGTTGTCTTTTTGCTTCTTTTGTGATTTTGAGCTCATTTCATCCTGAAAATACAAAAGGAAGACAAAAACACTCTTTTTCCAACATTAGTACTTAAAAAGGGTTAGTTTTATGCCTTAATTGATGTGATTTATATGTTGCATTTTACACACATCAAATACCCCCACACTTGAACTTTTGCTTGTCCTCAAGCAAAACTCTTTTAAATGTGGCTTACACTCCCAAATTGAATAGGTAGAAGAGAAAGTTTTTAGCTTGTCCTAGAGTGTCGGGAATCCAAGGTCTTTGTAAGTTTTATTTTTATTTATTTACAATCCTATTCGTTATGATTTATTTTGAACGTTTCATAAGATAAATTACTTATTTGGGCATAGCATGCCTTATTAAAATTCCATTTATATACAAGTTCACATACCTCGCGGGGGATCACTCAACACTCGGCCGAAGGTGTAATTTTTAGTGAATCACTCGAGAGCGGCATGGAACTTACGCCTTCCATAGGCTTGTCAAGCAATCAATCCTCCTCCTTTTTAACTTTTTACCTTTGTAAATATCAAGAGGACTTTTTTGGGGTGAAGGGTTAGGTTTGGGTTAAAGGTGGTTGGTTGGGTTAGTTAGAAAAAAGGGCGAAAATCGTAAAAAGCGTCGGTTTTCGTGACATACCTTGTTTTTAGTGACTTTTTATTTTGAAGTATTTCTCCAAACAAGCTTTTATATATATATATTTTTTTTCATAAAAAGGCGAGTTTACGAAAAACCGAGCTTGTTACTAAAATAAAGGGTGAAAAATAAAAAGGGTTTTTGGTGGGTAAAAAGGGTTTTGGGGTAATGAAATGAAAGGTTTAGGCTCAAAGGGGCTATCTAGGGGTATTTTGGGTAGGTGGTAAAAAAAATGAAAAATAATGGTTTAGAAAGAAAAATATGGTTAGTCCTAATGCCTCCATCACTTACTTACTTGGGTTTAAGTTGGTAAGGACCGGGAATGTATTGTCGTGGCAAGTTCTAGAGTTGTAAGAACCAAGCGGCTATTCACACAAGAAACGAAAAATGAGCATTTAGTCTAAATATGTATATTTTTATGCCTAAGAAAGGCTCAAAACTCACTTTTGTGGGAATGGGTTTTTAATGTGATCAAGTATATATAATCTAATTTTTAACTAGACTTGTTATGCCGTTTCGTAATTTTCTTATGTTGGTTCTTTGTTATCACGACGCTATCAGTTGTAAATTTGTAAAAATATAACCTTTTTAGAACTTGTTATTCCCAACTTAAACTAAGACAAGCAAATGACAAAAAAATGAAAAAGTTTTTGAAAAAATTTGGGGTGTTTAGCGGTTCCAATAGAGTTTTGTGTAAGGCTTGTATTTAGGATTTGCAAAATTCAAGGTTTTAGCATCCCCCCACACTTAAATTACACATTGTCCTCAATGTGTCCAAAAATAAGGTTTTTGGTTGATTAGAATGTGTAAAAGTAGGTTAAAAAGCAAAGATTTATGTTACTGGCAGTCTGGACACGGCCCCGTGTCCATTGGACACGGCCCCGTGGCGAACTGCCAGTAATGAAAACTTACAGAATATGAACACGGGGGCGTGTTGGGTGGACACGGCCTCGTGTCTGGCAAATAATTGCAGGTCAGTAACCAAACAGCAGGTCTGAGAGATGAACACGGGGGCGTGTCGGCTGGACACGTCCCCGTGTGGACAGTCTGTGCGCCTAAAAAACAGGTTTTGTCTCCCGGTTTCTCCATTTTGGGGCTGCAAGTGCTAATGTTTAGCACTTTAACCCTTGCATTGCACCTGTTTAATCACTCAATACCAAACCAAACAAACATAAACCATCCTAAATTACCAACATTAATTGTTTCCACGCATAAAGTAAAAATAAAACAAAGATGAAAAAAAAACAGTTAAAGAAAGTAAATTGTTCAACAAGCGGCACGCAGGCCGTAAATTGTTCGATAGAGAAGGGTACTTAAACCTGTGGGCTCATCACCAACCTGCCCCTTGTTCCTTCAAGCCTCCTACTCCATGTCTTCATCGCTACCATCACCTTCACCCCCATGCCTCGCCATGTACTCCCGGATGCTACCGATATCATCTTGTATATCGTTAATGTTGCGCTCGATAGCTCCAACCCGGTGGTACGTGTTGTTGGCGAGATTGTAGGTGTTCCTGGTGCACATGAGGTTTTCCTGCAAAAGATCATGTAAACTTTGAAAGTTAGGAAAACCGCCTCCTTGAGAGGAGGATTGACCCGGATCGCCCTGGGGTTGGTACTGATAATGGGGAGGTGGTGCATGAAGAACTAGAGCCTCCTGCGGGTTCCATGCATAGCCTTGTGTCCTTTGAAAGCTCACCGTCCCGTCTTCCGCCTCATAAAGTAAGTTCATGGCTCGGCAAATGTGGTAGTTAACTCGTCCTGACCATGGACTCCTTTCAAAGGACCTTGGGATATTCGTGAAATTCTTGAAAAGACGGTACACCCATCCCCCGAAGAAGATAGGTGTAGGAGCGTGAGCAAGGCGATTTAGGTGCATGTTTCGTAACAAGAGATAAGGAACATCGAGAGGCTTCTGGTTGTGGATGCAGTGAAGGACAACCAAATCTTTCAACCCTACAACGCCACTACTGTCGTGACGCTGGTTCAGCGAGTAGGTGAGGAGCCTGTGAATGTAGCGGTAAAGCGGGTCCCTCAGTTTGGTACTCTTGGTGCTGCTAGGGTTGTAGATTCCTTCACCGATCTGAGCCCATGCGGCTTGACGTTCAGTTGCATCCAAGTCTCGTAATCCCCCAGTATTCTCTTCATTCCCGATTCCTCTTCACTATATAGCCCTATGATAGATCCAAACTGTGCCATGGAGGTTGTGAACGTGGTCCCTCCACATCGGAATGTGACCGCCTCATGGTCAAACGGTTCACACCTTGAGTTGAAAATGAAAGTACTGTAAAACTCCATTGTGCATTGATGTACCGACCGAAGCCGGGTGTTCAATGCAACTGCCAGTGGACCTCTCACGATGTTGTTGAATCGGTCAAGTTGATTCACCATGGTTAACAAGTCGGTACATGCCCGCCTAGGGTACTCCTCCGGTCTTGTTTGTAGTATCTCGTACCGTGCCCTAGCGTCAAGTTCGCTTGCGTTGAACCTCGTGAATTTTGACATCTGAAAGAATACATCAAAGGTTAGTATGAAACAAGGATATTTGAAGTGAAACTGCAAACAGTGGGCTGGACACGGCCCCGTGTTCAGCGGACACGGCCCCGTGTCCAGGCGTCTGTAGCCCAAAAATTTCATTTTTCGTCCCGGTTTCGAAAACCTGAAAATTTTTAGCCCAATAGTAGCGGTTTCCCCCGAAAATGAAACCCTAAGTGTCGTTTTTCCCAAAACAAACCGTTTACCCTTTCAATTTCATGTTTTTCGGTTCAAGAACAAGGGTTTGGGGTTTTAGTTGGAAATCGAACGAATCTATCAACAATACATGTTTATTTACTTCCTACTATACTAATCTAAACTACTACTAACAGATTTCATCAAAAATTTTGAGTTCGATCCGGATGAACATGTAGAACCCTAGATGTTTCCCCAATTTTTGATGTTTTAACTACATGCAAGTAACTAATCTAACTACTAGAGATGATAGAATCATACCTTGACGTTGTTAGACTTGGTAGTGACGTCGGAAAACTGCAGAAAATCGCCTGGAACCAGAGCGTTTTCGGCTATACGGGGCGTGTGGAATGGTGTAACTGATAGGAAAAGAGGGTTTTATCCCGACAGTTGCCTCGACACGGCCCCGTGTCCAGCGGAGTTTTTTGATTTTTTTTTTTTTTACGATGTGCTCGTGTGCATGCCCCTTATTTCCAAAAATGGCTAGAAGACTTACCGGTTTTTAAACGTACACTTACCTGTAACATGTCGGGTATGAGTTTATTTGTTAACCGTTTGAAGTGAGATCTCCTCTTCCTCATCCTCAATGGATCCTCGGTAGAGTTTTAGCCGTTGGCCATTGACTTTAAATGGTATCCCATTTCGAGTTTTAATTTCTACTGCACCGTGTGGAAAAACATGGGTGACGGAAAAAGGTCCTGACCACCTAGATTTTACCTTACCAGGAAATAATCGAAGTCGTGAATTAAACAATAGAACTTGATCTCCTACCCGAAATTCATTAGATTTAATATATTTATCGTGTAAATTTTTCATTCTTTCTATATAAATTTCGGAGTTAGAATATGCATAATTCCTTAGCTCGTCTAATTCATTTATTTGACAAAATCGATTTTTACCGGCATTTTCTAAATCTAAGTTCACGTTTTTTATTGCCCAGTAGGCTTTGTGAGCTATTTCTACTGGCAAGTGACAACTTTTTCCATAGACAAGTTTATATGGGGTTGTGCCTATAGTTGTTTTATAAGCAGTTCGAAAAGCCCATAAAGCGTCGTCTAATTTGTCGGCCCATTCTTTTTTATTTATTCCTACGGTTTTTTCAAGTATTCGTTTTAAACCTCGATTAGTCACTTCGGCTTGCCCATTTGTTTGAGGGTGATATGCTGTTGAGACTCGGTGATAGACCCCATATCTTGTTAATATTTTTTCGAGTTGATGATTGCAAAAATGGGTACCTCTATCACTTATTAAAGCCTTTGGTGTCCCGAAACGAGAAAACAGTTTTTTCAAAAATTTTACCACTACCCTTCCATCATTTGTTGGAAGAGCCTCGGCCTCCGCCCATTTAGACAAGTAATCGACTGCCACAAGTATATATTTGTTTCCCTTTGAAGGTGGGAAAGGTCCCATGAAATCGAGTCCCCACACGTCAAAGATTTCACAGACGAGAATGCCATTTTGAGGCATTTCGTTTTTGGAAGAAATATTACCTGATCTTTGGCAGGCATCACATGTCTTTACAAGGTTTTGTGCATCCTTGTAAATTGTTGGCCAGTAAAATCCTGAATCAAATACCTTTCGTGCGGTACTTGCGGCACCATGATGTCCTCCGTATGGACCTTCATGACAATGACGGAGAATTCTTCGTGCTTCATTACCATGGACACACCTTCGGATGAGCTGGTCGGCACACATTTTGAAAAGATAGGGGTCTTCCCAAAAGTAAAGCTTTACATCAGCAAAGAATTTCTTTCTTTGATGATGTGGCCATCCTTTGGTGACTATACCGCTAGCTAGGAAATTAGCGTAGTCGGCATACCATGGCTCTTGTCTACTTTCCATCATTTCCAAGGATTCCGTGGGAAATTTCTCGTTGATTTGCTCGTCTCTGGTTGTCTCCAAAGCTGGGTCTTCTAAGCGTGAGAGATGATCTGCAGCAGTGTTTTCTGCTCCTCTTTTGTCCTTGATTTCGATGTCGAATTCTTGGAGGAGTAGAATCCATCTGATCAAACGGGGTTTTGCGTCTTGTTTCTTGAAGAGGTACCTGATGGCTACATGGTCTGTATAGACTACTGTTTTAGAAAGAACAAGATAAGAACGAAATTTATCAAAAGCAAATACCACTGCTAGTAATTCTTTTTCTGTAGTTGTATAATTTTCTTGTGCATCATTAAGAGTTTTACTAGCATAATAAATTGGGTGGAAATGCTTTTCTTTTCTTTGTCCCAAGACTGCTCCAACAGCAAAGTCACTTGCATCACACATGATTTCGAAAGGAAATTTCCAATCTGGCGCTATCATGATAGGTGCATTGACTAGCATTTCCTTAAGGGTTAGAAATGCTTGATTGCATTCCTTGTCAAAGATGAAGGGTGCATCTTTTTCAAGTAATTTTGTTAGAGGCCATGAAATTTTTGAAAAGTCCTTTATAAACCTTCTATAAAATCCGGCATGTCCTAGGAAACTTCTGATCGTTCTTACGGAGGATGGAGGAGGTAATCGAGAAATAGTTTCTATTTTTGCTCGATCAACTTCCATTCCTTCGCTTGAGATTTTGTGACCAAGTACTATTCCCTCTGTTACCATGAAATGGCATTTTTCCCAGTTAAGGGCGAGGTTAGTTTCCTCACATCGGGATAGCATTCGTTCAAGATTATCGAGGCATTGGTCATATGAGTCTCCAAAGATGGAAAAGTCGTCCATGAAGACTTCCATTGTTTTTTCTATCATATCATTGAAAATGGCCACCATACAACGTTGGAATGTTGCAGGCGCATTACATAGACCGAATGGGATGCGTCGATATGCGAAAGTTCCGTAGGGACATGTGAAAGTTGTTTTCTCTTGGTCTTCTGGTGCTATCGGTATTTGAAAGTAACCTGAAAAACCATCTAAGAAACAATAAAATTTATGACCGGACAATCTTTCTAACATTTGATCAATGAAGGGTAAAGGAAAGTGGTCTTTCCTTGTTGCTTCATTTAATCGCCTATAATCTATACAAACTCTCCATCCTGTGACGGTTCTTGTTGGTATTAATTCATTTTTCTCATTAGTTATTACCGTCATACCTCCTTTCTTTGGGACTACTTGAACGGGACTTACCCACGGGCTATCGGAGATAGGGTAGATTAGTCCGGCGTCAAGTAGTTTGATGACTTCATTCTTAACCACTTCTTGAACATTGGGGTTCACTCTTCGTTGTGGTTGAATTACCGTTTTGTAGTCATCATTCATTAAAATTTTGTGCGTGCACATGGAAGGGCTTATTCCTTTAATATCTACAAGCTTCCAAGCGATCGCGTTTTTGTGTTTTTTAAGTAGGCTAATTAATTTCTCTTTTTCTACGTTACTTAATTTAGATGAAATAATTACAGGTAAACTACCATCTTTGCCTAGAAAAGCATATTCCAAACCTTTAGGAAGTTCTTTGAGCTCAATGGGTGGGTCTTTAGAAGACACCTTATTTTGTGGCTCATCTAGATTAAGAACCTTAAAGGTTTGTTCTATGGCTTTCTCTTCTTCGACAAAGTGGTCTTCTTCGTTAGTCGTATCGGGTGGTTCAGCTTCATCTTCAATTAGGGGGTCATTATTGCCAAAAGGATATTTCATTGAACGCTCAAGGTCTATGCTCCTTTTGAATGCCCCTAACTGAAGAGGTAGATTGTTGAATTTCCGGTTTTTCAAAGCTTTATGAGTTTGTACAAAAGGTTTTCCCAAGACTAGTGGAGCGTCATCGAGGATGACAAAGTCGGTTGGGATTATCAATTGATTTGTTTGAACCAAAACATCTTTAACTACACCGATTGATTTTATCACTTTTCGATCGGATAGAAAAATGGGAATTTGAAGTGGAGTAAAATCACTAATACTTAATTTTTCAAAAATGTAGTTAGGCATCATGTTAACACAAAGATCTTTATCAATGGTGATATTGCTAATAAATGAATTTTGAAAAAAACATGGAACCGGTGTAATGTTAATTTCAAAAGGGTCTTCTTTTATTAGCGAGGTTTGATCATTAGTTAACTTAACACTTACTAATTCTTTGATTTTAGCACTAGTGTTTAACTCTTTTAAAAACTTGGCATGAGGGGTTACTAAACAATGATTTTCGAAAGTAGGTGACAAGAGAATAATTTCTTCAAAATTAGATTCTTCTTGAATTTTAGCGTTATCGGACTCACCTTTTTCATTGTTTAACTCATGTGTCGGTTTTTCACTTTCTTGTTCTTCCATTTTTACATTTTCAACTACCGCTACGTTATTATTACAATTTAATTCTTCTCTTGCGCGGGATTCCTCTTCCCTTGCGCGAGATTCTTTCATGTAACGTTCGATAGTTTTAATGTGTTCTAATATCCTATTGGTCACTTCGGTGAGAGAAAAAGAATTTGGATCCTCAAAGCTTGAATCCGGTTGTTCGATCCTTGGTTCCTCATAATACTCATATGAAGTAGATGGTTCACACCATTGTTCTTCATTGTAAGTATATGATGGATAAGGGTCAAAACTTTGTTCTTCATAGTACTCATATGAGGTGGGTTGTTCATGCCATGGTTCCTCATAATAAGAATATGAAGGTGGTGGCTCATATCTTGAGTCTTCAAAGTATGAGTATGAAGGCTCATACCTTGGTTCCTCAAAATATGAGTATGAGGGAGGAGGTTCATACCTTTGGTCTTCATAGGATGTGTATGAAGTTGATGGCTCGTACCTGGGCTCCTCATAGTAGTCGTATGAATTGGATGGTTGATATGAGTTATTATATTGAACCGAGCGTGCGTTACGACAATTAGTGCAATAATTACCCCTATAATCATCCTCATCATAGGTGTAGTTGTAACCTCTTGAGTATTGATCCATAAGAATCACTCAACAGACCACAACTGAGTCTCGGGACCAGAAAACAAAAATAAGACGGAAACAGAAGCTGGACACGGCCACGTGTTCAGTGGACACGGCCCCGTGGTCAGGGTCTGTATCTGGGCGTTTTAATTAAAGTTACTGGTCACGTTGAGCACGGGGGCGTGTTCAGTGAGCACGGCCCCGTGTTCAGACTCTGTATCTGGGTATCTAACTAAAAATATGCAGCACGGGGGCGTGTTCAGCGAGCACGGCCCCGTGTTCAGGCTACTGTAAATGCAAACTAAACTAAAATGCAGAAAAATGTGCGCGCGTTTTGAAAAGGTTTTGAAAAACTGATTAGGCCGTCAATTTTAAGCTTTCTTAAAATCCTTGTGTCCCCGGCAACGGCGCCAAAAACTTGATGCGTGTGTAGTGTAATATATTTTAGATGTATATTTAAGCCCCTTTTTACACTTTTAGCCAAGTTTTAAATTTATAAAACACGATATTTACTAACACTAAACACACATATGGGCAAGTGCACCCATCGTGGACGTAGTATAGTGTTGGTAAGATACCGAGGTCGTCTAAGGACACAAGAGCTTTTAATACCGGTTTATCCTCAACGTCTAATCAAATCAAAAAGTGAGAAAAATGTTTTAAACTAAGAAAAATAAAAACTAACTAAATGCTGAAAAATAAAATAAAATAAAAACAGATAGACAAGATGAATCACTTGGATCCGACACGTGTGTTAGTATAACCTTTGATTATCTTCGCACTTTTGCACTTGTTTAAGAGATTATCTTAGTTATTGTAGTAGGCCCCTCTTTTGAAGGCGACGTTACCCTCAACCCCGTTGTTTGAGTCAGCAAGGATACAATCCTAAAGGGTCGGATTATTGAAAGATAATGAATTAAGTTATTAATGCAAATTGTGGTAGGCCCCGCTTTCGGCGGTGACGTTACCCTCGGCTAAGTAGTCCGAGTCAGCAGGGATACAGTCCTAAATAGCCGGGTTATTGTATTAATAGTAGTTAACTTATGAGGGGGTCAAAGAGTTTGGATCCCCGCCATCCAATACCTATGGGCATTGAAGGAGATCCTACTAAATTTGACCCAGGTCCCAAGCAGGACCTTGACGTGATGTCGTGGTCACGCAAATTTAATCCCAATAACAACTATGTAAATAGTGGCAAGTGGGTATCGAACACAGGGAGTTTGTGGAAAATGTGCTATTTGCGATGCTTCTCTAAGTTAACTAAAATAAACTAATTGCAAGAAAAATAAAATTCATGAGTTGTTTTGATTTGTTTGGTTTCAAAAACTAAGATTAATTAACTAATTTGCAAAATGAAGATTTGAAGTTGTAAACAATTTGGAAATAAACGGCTATCTTTAGTATCCGGTTTGCTTCAACTTTTGTGTTAACATTCACTAGAAAGAACTACATAGACATAGTTCATGTATAACCAATTGCAGTGATGAAGGGGGACGAAGTACTCAGATTCCGAGAACGTGAGGTTATCACCCGATGATCAATCAACCCTTACCCAAACCTAACTATACCCATGATATCTCGATTGCCAACGGCACCAAGAACGTATGGTTTCCAATTAGTTCAATGTAAGAATCAACACGTTACTAACAAGCAATTATACACCATAACAATCAATTCAAACGAAGAGGAATTGTTATTCTAGAAATATAGATGAAAACACAAAAGTTTACCACAAACCTTCAACATAAGATAACCATTCAAGTATCTAGCCACTCATGGCTTTAACACACATAATGCAAGCAATTGAAAAGGAAATAGTCTTCACAAGTTTCACCAACAAAAACTAAATGAAAAGCTAAAGATTGTTTGATAGGTGATCAAAGATTTAGTGAAAGTTAGTTCCAAGATATGTTTCTTAGCTCCCAAATGCTCCTTATATGCTCTCCAACTCGTTTTCCCCAAGTAATAACCGAAAACACATGATGAGACATCATAATTCTCCATAAAATGGCCTATAAATGCGGGAGTTACAAAGTTGGAGCAGTCGGCGCCGTAAGCTACGCCGCCTGCCGTAGCTTACGGCACCCAGCGAACAAAACCAAAACCATCAGCACCGTAAGATACGGCAGGTTGCCGTAGCTTACGGTGAGCATTGATCCTTACGCCGCGGAGCCCCTGTCTTACGGTGCATACTTTTGACATGTTATAGGTGCCGTAAGCTACGGCCTGGTGGCGTAGCTTACGGCTCCGAGTGATCTTTTGCTCTCATTTTCTTCAGTTCCCTTGGTTCCCACGCATCTTGATCATGCCAGCTTCTAGCATCCGTTCAAGCTCCTTAAAACCCGCATCTTGCACACTTTAACACCTGCATCAACATCATCTTGTGATTACCTAATTCACGCAAATAAACGGATAAAATGTAGAATGTGCATTATGTTAAGCCTTTTAAGGGTTGTCCTACGGACCACCCGTCACATCCCCACACTTACCCGTTGCTTGTCCCAAGCAACCACTTCAAAAACTATTTTTTAACCATAAGCGACCAATCGTGCAAACCAAACCAAAGTGCCGTCCTTTTACTAGCTTTTTATCAAACCACAAGACACACCCCTCACAAAACTCTCGGTGACAAGAAAAATTAGCAAGTTATGCTAAACCACTCAATGCATATATGTGTGTGTGTGCGACAATAAGCTTGTATGAAAATCAAGTTGCCTCCTAATCAATATCTAACATGCTCTTGAATCAAAGGAACTTACGGGTTGTAACGGGGCTAGGTGGTAGGAAAAGGAATATATATGTAGTAGCGAAGGACTTAACCGGTCTTTTATTACATAATGAAATAAACAAACAAACAAACTTAAACTTATATACAAGATAACTCAACATCACTTCTTTTTTTTTTCTTTTTTTTTTTTCTTTTTCATTGTTTTTTTTTTTTTTTTTTTTTTTGAACATTCAACATAACATTGAACGTATTTACACACTACTAAAATAACTACTAACACTATAAGACCGGGTCAAGTCGGGTAAATTTTTAGTAAACTAGCTAAGGGGTAACAAATGATAGGCTTTAGGCACAAAATTGGGCAACTAAATGTCCAAACCCCCGCCCCTCTCGCAACCATGCTCATATATATAATTAATGAGGTCCAACCCCCCAAATCCCACACTCACACTCACCTAGACGAGGCATCCTAGAAGTCCCCTATCATCTTCAAAAGCATGTTGACTCTAAGATTTAACAAGTATTCACACACAAGTTCTATTAACACACAACACACACCGCCACTCAAACAATGAAATATCAATATCAATCATGCGTGGCTCAATTCTCACCAAGAAAAGATTAGAAATGGGTGTCGGTGTGTCAAGTGGAACAATATCAAGTTTTCAATTTTTTTACACTTTCGCTTGGATTTGCAAAAATTTTTGAATTTCTCAAAAATTTCCCCCATCCCCACACTTGGGATACATTGTCCCAATGTATGGTTTTAAGGGAAAGATCGCTTTCAACAAGAACATCCCCAATTGCTTATATTCTCAAACCCATTTTTTTTATAAAGACACCACCAACTCTCACAACCCAACAACGTATTAACACAAACACCACCCAACCTCCCAACCGCAACATAAACATAAACACATAGACATATATACCAAAATGTACAAAGGAGCGAAATACGACCTGGCTAGTAATACTTCGGCTGTGGAGGTCCAAAGATGGATGTCATCATATCCGTCCACTCACTAAAACCAAATGCTCCACCGCTACTACTGCTTCCTTGATCACTGCTTGGATTTGCTTGTTGATAACTCATGGCATGCGGGTCCACCCATTGAGAATGGTGCAATGGCAGGGTGGGGTATGACACACTACCATCATATGGTGGCAATGTGGTGTAGTCCACAATGGGTCAACCGGGGCTTCGCATCCTTCTTTTCCATCAAATATCGGACCGCGCTATGATCCGAATACACTATCACCTTGCTCCCCCAAATGTAAGATCTAAACTTGTCCAAGGCATACACCACCGCTAATAATTCTTTTTCAGTTGTGGTGTAGTTGAGTTGCGCCTCGGACAAAGTTTTGCTTGCATAGTATATCACCACCGGCTTCTTATCGACCCTTTGACCCAAAACCGCTCCAATGGTCGTGTCACTAGCATCACACATAATCTCGAACGGCTTTGACCAATCTGGTGGTTGCAAAATAGGAGCCTTCACCAACTGTTCCTTCAAAATATGAAACGCTTGCAAACATTCGTCAGTAAAATCAAAGGGAACATCTTTTAATAACAAGTTACATAAAGGTTTTGTAATTACACTAAAACCTTTAATAAACCTTCGATAAAATCCCGCATGTCCCAAAAAAGATCTCACCCCCTTAACATTCTTTGGTGGGGGTAAAGATGAAATTACCCGAATTTTTGCTTTATCTACCTCCATTCCCCGGTCCGAAATGACATGCCCCAAAACAATACCCTCTTGAACCATAAAATGGCTCTTTTCCCAACTTAGTACCAAGTTTGTCTCAACACACCTTTTTAAAACTTTTTCTAATTCATTAAGACACGAGTCAAAACTTGGACCAAAAATGGAAAAATCATCCATAAACACTTCAAGAGATTCCCCAACCATGTCCGAAAATATACTCATCATACATCTTTGGAACGTGGCGGGGGCATTACATAGTCCAAATGGCATTCGCCGAAAAGCGAATGTACCATATGGACATGTAAACGTGGTTTTGTGTTGGTCGTCCGGGTGAATAGCGATTTGGTTATATCCCGAATACCCATCCAAAAAACAATAATATTTTTGACCGAAAAGTTTCTCAATTATTTGGTCAATGAAGGGTAACGGGAAATGGTCTTTTGAGGTAGCCGCGTTTAATTTCCGATAATCAATACATACTCGCCACCCGGTTACCGGGCGGGTGGCGATTTGCTCACCTTGTTCATCTTTCACTACTTGGATGCCGGATTTTTTAGGCACTACCTGTGTCGGACTTACCCATGCACTATCCGAAATGGGGTAAATGATCCCCGCATCCAACCACTTGATGACTTCTTTCTTCACCACCTCTCTCAAATTCGGATTTAACCTTCTTTGTGTTTCATGGGTCGGCTTTGCATCCTCACTTGTAATAATCTTGTGCATCACAATGGATGGACTAATACCTTTTAAATCGGCTATCGTCCACCCAATCGCCGCCTTATGAGCCTTCAACACCCGCATCAATTCTTCCTCTTGAGCTACCTCCAAGTTGGAAGCAATGATCACCGGTAAAGTGTCATTCTCCCCCAAAAATGCATACTTTAGGTGCTTTGGTAGCTCCTTCAACTCCACACTTGGTGGACTTTCCAAAGAAGGCTTGGTGCCCGAATCAATTTCCACCGGTAATGTATCCGTTTGGTAAGTCCATGGTGGACTTCCTTCCTTCACCGCGAGAGCTTCTTGCTCTTTCTCTTCTACCTCTAACTCACATGTGTGAACCTGCAAAGACATATCACAAACACAAGAACCCAAAATTTCTTCTTCGAACACCTTCGGGTCGTAACCATCTATGAAATCTGCTAAGAAACACTCATCACCATACACATTAGTACCGTTAGTAAAAACATTTAATCTCATTTTTCTATTACCGAATGTCATGTCAACTGTGCCATAACGACAATCAATAATAGCATGTGCGGTGTTCAAAAATGGCCGACCCAAAATAACATTTTGTTGTTGAATTGGGTCCGCGGATGAGTAATCTAGCACAAGGAAATCAACGGGATAATAAAATTCATCAACTTTAACTATAACATCCCGTACGATACCCCGGGGAAGTTTATGAGACAAGTCGGCTAATACAACCGTTGTCTCAACCCGCTTCAATGGACCAAAATCGTATTGGTCATATAACCCCCCCGGTAGGATACTTACTCCGGCTCCAAGATCCAATAACGCCCTTGTGGTTTGAAAATTTCCAACTTGAATGTTTATTAGGGGCGTTCCCGGATCTTGTAACTTAGGAGGAAGGTCCCCTTTTAATACCGCACTTACCCGCTCCGTCAAGTCTACCAATTTAGGCACTTTTTGTTGCCTCTTTTGAGTATACAATTCTTTTAGAAACTTGGCATAAGCGGGCACCTGTTTAATAGCTTCAAGTAAAGGAAGATTAATTTTAACCTGTTTGAATACCTCCCACATTTCCTCTTTTTGAGGACCCCGTTTTGAAATAAAATTTTTTCTACCCGGGTCTAATAAAGCCGAAGGAAACAGTACTTCACTAGACCCCTCACCCTCATTTACTTTTTCTTTTTCTTTAATAATTTCGGGTTTTTCAAAATTGGGTTTTTTAGAAGAAACAATGGGTGGTTCGTTTTCTTCCTCACTTTCTTGACCCGTTATATCCTCAACCACCCCTTCAACCAAATCCGGTGAAGGATTGGTTTTATACTCTTTCCCACTTCTCAAAACACTCACATGATGAATATTAACATTGTTACCTCTTGACGTACCATGGGATGGATTTACCTTAGTGTCGCTTGGTAATTGACCTTTACCCTTCTTCAATTCGGACACTTCGGTTGCAAGTTGACCCATTTGAGTGGTCAAAGTTTGGATTGCTTTGTCTCGCGCCTCATCCTTTTGTATGCGTGCGTCATCCATTTGGTTCCTCTTTTGCATCTCCGCTTGCATACTCTTCAACATTTCCATCATTTCATTTCCACCCGAAGACCCCCTTGTTCTTGACCCGCTTGGTATTGCCTTTGGTATCCTTGGTTGTTCCCACCTCTATATCCACCTTGATTATTGTAAGGTTGGCGCGAACCATAATTTCCTTGGTTACCTTGAAAGTTCAGGTTTGATTGATTCGAAGGGTTCCCATAACGAAAATTCGGATGATTTCTCAACCCGGGGTGATAAGTGTTAGAATTCATATTGTAATTTCTACCACCCCCTCCTTGACCTTGAACGGCATGAACTTCTTCAAATTGCCCTTCCACCATTCCTTGGCAATTTTCCGCCGCATGACCTATTTCATTACACAATGCACAAACATCATAAATTTTATTAGAAGTTTGTATGTTACCATCATCAACCGCATGCACTTGTGTTCGGGTAACGGCCGGTCGTGCTCTCCTTGAAGCTTGAGCCTTTCTCTTTGAGGTGATCGCCATTTGTTCCAAAAATTCCCAATCCTTATGCTCATAGTTTGTGCCAAATGTCCCATTTGTAATGGACATCAAATCTCGTGCATCTTCGGCACACAACCCTTCATGAAAAGCGTTCATTAACTCCCAAAGCTCAATCCCATGGTGTGGACAATTTTTAATCATCATGTTCAAACGCTCGAAAGCTTCATGGAACATTTCGCCTTGTTGTTGTTGAAAGCTCCTCAATCCTTTTCTCGCATCATTGGTCTTTTGGGCGGTATAGAATTCGTCTAAGAATGTTTGTTGCATCTCCGCCCAAGTATAAATAGATGCCGAAGGCAAAGTGTAGAACCACTTCTTTGCCTTGTCCTCCAAAGAAAATTGAAATAGTACCAACTTGATATCATCGGCCGAAAAACCTTGACTCCCAAGAGTATTGCAAATTGAGTCATAGGCCTCCAAATGGAAATAAGGCTCCTCCGTTGCTAGCCCCTTATATTTCGGCAAACTTTGTAAAGAATTGGTTCTTACTTCAAAAGTTCTCCCTTGGTTGTTATGAGGAATAACCACCGGTGAAGGATTGTGTGTTATCACCGGTCTAAAATGTGCTTCAATTCCCCTTGCATTTTCCCTCAGATGCCTCCTTGGCACACCAAATCGACCTCTTGGACGAACTTGACCCATTGGCCTTTGCATGGGCCCTTATGGTACCATTGGTTGTTGAATTGGCCTTTGAATTTGCGGTTGCACCTGTTGTGGTCGAACTTGTTGCAAAGGAACCGGACGTTGCAATTGCGGCCCTTGTGGCCTTGGCCTAATATGTTGAGGTATGAGTTGTTGTTGTTGAACCCCACCAACATTTGGAATCACTTGTACTTGGCCTTGCGTATAACCATACTCCCCTTGCTCTCCATCACCCCCATAACCGTACCCATCTTCATCAAAACCTTCAAATTCCTCATAACCTTCATCATACCCATCTCCTTGAATTCCCGATGATTGCCCAAATGGAATAGTCGAGTATTGGAAACCCGATTGATTTGGTGGTCGATATGGTGTGCCGTGGACAATAGACGAAATTGGTGCCATAGTATGGCTCGAATATGACGGACCCGCACCCGGGAAAAAATGGGATAATGGTGGTATAGTAGTGGAAGGGTTAAATTTGACGGTTGGTTCTTCTTGGGTAGTAATGGGCTGTGTGGTGTTGGTTGGTGTAACCTGTTGAAGTATGATGGGTTCGGTAGTATTTGGTGGAATAGTAGTATTTGGTGAGGGTTGAGTGGATGTTGGTATGAATGATGAGGTGAATTCACCCGTAGTGGGTAGTGCTGGTGGTGGATCCATGTATCGAAGTGGTGTAATTGGTGTAATTGGTGTTGTTGGTGAACTGCTGATTGTATTTTCCCTTAACAAAATTCGGTTTGCTCGCAAAGTTCGCTCGATTTCCGGATCAAACGCCAATGGTGATAGCTTGTGAGAGCTTCTAGTACGCATGCACCTGTCAATACCTGCGCACTAACACACCCAGCATAAACCAGAAAAATAACAAACTAAAAAGGATCAAAAATAACACACGTTGCGCACTACTCCCCGGCAACGGCGCCAAAATTTGACGTGATGTTGTGGTCACGCAAATTTAATCCCAATAACAACTATGTAAATAGTGGCAAGTGGGTATCGAACACAGGGAGTTTGTGGAAAATGTGCTATTTGCGATGCTTCTCTAAGTTAACTAAAATAAACTAATTGCAAGAAAAATAAAATTCACGAGTTGTTTTGATTTGTTTGGTTTCAAAAACTAAGATTAATTAACTAATTTGCAAAATGAAGATTTGAAGTTGTAAACAATTTGGAAATAAACGGCTATCTTTAGTATCCGGTTTGCTTCAACTTTTGTGTTAACATTCACTAGAAAGAACTACATAGACATAGTTCATGTATAACCAATTGCAGTGATGAAGGGGGACGAAGTACTCAGATTCCGAGAACGTGAGGTTATCACCCGATGATCAATCAACCCTTACCCAAACCTAACTATACCCATGATATCTCGATTGCCAACGGCACCAAGAACGTATGGTTTCCAATTAGTTCAATGTAAGAATCAACACGTTACTAACAAGCAATTATACACCATAACAATCAATTCAAACGAAGAGGAATTGTTATTCTAGAAATATAGATGAAAACACAAAAGTTTACCACAAACCTTCAACATAAGATAACCATTCAAGTATCTAGCCACTCATGGCTTTAACACACATAATGCAAGCAATTGAAAAGGAAATAGTCTTCACAAGTTTCACCAACAAAAACTAAATGAAAAGGCAAAGATTGTTTGATAGGTGATCAAAGATTTAGTGAAAGTTAGTTCCAAGATATGTTTCTTAGCTCCCAAATGCTCCTTATATGCTCTCCAACTCGTTTTCCCCAAGTAATAACCGAAAACACATGATGAGACATCATAATTCTCCATAAAATGGCCTATAAATGCGGGAGTTACAAAGTTGGAGCAGTCGGCGCCGTAAGCTACGCCGCCTGCCGTAGCTTACGGCACCCAGCGAACAAAACCAAAACCATCAGCACCGTAAGATACGGCAGGTTGCCGTAGCTTACGGTGAGCATTGATCCTTACGCCGCGGAGCCCCTGTCTTACGGTGCATACTTTTGACATGTTATAGGTGCCGTAAGCTACGGCCTGGTGGCGTAGCTTACGGCTCTGAGTGATCTTTTGCTCTCATTTTCTTCAGTTCCCTTGGTTCCCACGCATCTTGATCATGCCAGCTTCTAGCATCCGTTCAAGCTCCTTAAAACCCGCATCTTGCACACTTTAACACCTGCATCAGCATCATCTTGTGATTACCTAATTCACGCAAATAAACGGATAAAATGTAGAATGTGCATTATGTTAAGCCTTTTAAGGGTTGTCCTACGGACCACCCGTCAGACCTCTAAACGCTGAACAAGGGCAAGACCCTTACCAAACCGTTCCCTTAACCCCCGACCAGGTAGCCAACATACCTCCATATAGACCGTGGAGATATGAATGGTGAAAATCTTTTATTTTATATAGACAGTAAAATAATGCCAAGACACCACGGACAAACGATAAGGAAAGATCACCTTCAACATAAGTAACTAGTTATTAAAGTCATTAATACAAAACCAAATAAAAAGTGCAAAAGATTAAAAATAAAAAGTATTATACTAAACACTTGTCTTCACCAAGTGATGTAAGAGACTTAGGCAAACATGGCCTTGATTGTCAAGAACTCTTACGATCAATCTTGGATCCCGAGACGACTCACACACTCTATGATGGACAATGGATGATGGTGGTGGATGATGGTGTTATGGTGGTGGTGGGTGGTGGATGAAGTGTGAGAGAGGTGGTGTGCCAAGGGATGAGATGGAATGAAACCAAGCACCCCTATTTATAGGCTGAACAGAAGGCTGGGCACGGCCCCGTGTCCGCTGGACACGCCCCCGTGCCCGTCTGACATTCTCTCTCTTCATTAATTGTAATTCGCAATTACAATTAATGCGCCTGCTGTACTTTCACCACGCCCCCGTGCCCGCTGGACACGGCCCCGTGGTGGGCAATGTAAGCTTCTACTGGTTTGTCTTTTCTGCTGCTTCTTGGGCACGGCCCCGTGTTCGCTGGACACGGGGCGTGTTCAGTCTTCTGTTTTCTCTTCTTTGCCTTGGGAGGTGCCGTTGAGGATCCGGGCAGTCTACTTTTATTCCTTTTCTTGTATTTATGCTAGAATTAGTTGTCTTTTTGCTTCTTTTGTGATTTTGAGCTCATTTCATCCTGAAAATACAAAAGGAAGACAAAAACACTCTTTTTCCAACATTAGTACTTAAAAAGGGTTAGTTTTATGCCTTAATTGATGTGATTTATATGTTGCATTTTACACACATCAACCTCAGAGGGTTATTCCATACTTTAATATAATCATAATACAACTTCAAATCAGTAGCTAACTTAGCTAAAACGGGTCAGAATCAAAAGTCAAAGTAGAAGTCAAACTGCTTGACTTTCGGTTGTGAACCGGACTATAAAAAGGAAGTGACGGGTTGAACACGATCTAACATGTTCTATATGTTATATTAACTGATATAATGTCAAAAAAATATGTGTTTAGATGTTTAGAAGTTCATTTAACTTAATTTTCGAAAAACTGCGTTTTGACTTTTATTTTAATATACCTTTGACCCGTCATTTGACCAACTTAACGTGATCTTCAGGAGGTTCCCTCTTAGGGGATTATCACCTACCTTATTACGATCACGTAGCCATGTTCGATTTGAACATTGGCTCGACCATAATGGTCATAACCGAAAGTCAAAGTAAAAGTCAATTTGCTTGACTTTCGGCTAATTAGCCTAAAAATAAAAAGGAACTATGAAAGAACACTTACAAGTGTTCTAGGAGAAGTTTGAACTTAGTGGGAGGCCTCTAAGGAGAAGCAAACTCCAGTTGAGAGATTAGAGAGAAGAAATGTTAAGGTGCAAGGAAAAATGGTGAACTTGGTGTGCTATTTATACTTGAACAAGATCACCATGATCATGCCAAGTGTTATCAGGGCTCTCCAAATGTTGATTAGTGTGTCATGAGTTGTAAGAAATAGGGAAGGAGTGGCAAGTCGCGACATACATGGCATAACATGCAGGCTGTAATGGCAAACTGCCATTTCGGCTAACTGCACCCCTTACGGACCGTCAGGGGTGGCAGCTTATGGTCCGTAAGGACCCTTCGCGCCCACAGTTATAAACCACTTACGGTCCGTAAGGGACTGCCAGATACAATATAATATTTGCCTTACGGTCCGTAAGGCTTTAAGCCTTGCGGTCCGTAAGGGTCACTCAGAGGCCAAATTTTTGGCATGTTGACACAAATAGTCCCTCCACATCCAATCTACCACAAATTTACACAATTTGTCCATCTCGTCCAAATACTTGGAATATTTGAGAGTTGATTGGACACGTGTTGTCATATGATTCAATATAATTTTCCGAAGTGTTACATCCTCTTCCTCTTAAAAGAAATCTCGTCCTCGAGATTTTATTAAAAAAGATAGGGGTACTTTGTCTCATATTAGACTCAACTTCCCATGTATATTCTGGACCACGCCGGGAATCCCATTTGGCTTTCATGATGGGGATCATTTTCTTTCGAAGCTTTTTAACCTGTCGATCCTCGATCGAAATCGTTTTCTCAATGAACCTAAGGTTTTCATCAATCTGCACATCATGGTGCGACATTGCTAGCGACTCATCGGCTAGACATTTCTTTAAATTGAATATGTGGAACACATCATGGATTCCACTGAGTTCCTCAGGTAGCTTAAGTTTATAAGCCACGGAAACGACAACTTCAGTTATTTCGAATGTTCCAATGTATCTCGGGCTCAACTTGCCCTTCTTTCCAAATCTCATCACGCATTTCTAGGGTGATACTTTTAATAATACTTTATCCCCAATTTGGAACTTAAAAGGTTTGCGCCTCTTATCAACATAGCTCTTTTGCCTATCACGGGCAGCTTTGAGCCTGTCATGAATTTGAATAATCTTAACTGTGGTCTCCAGGACTATCTCAGGTCCTGATAGTTGGTTTTCTCCAACTTCAGCTCAACAAACGGGCGTTCAACATTTTATCCCATACAAGGCTTCAAATGGAGCGGCCTTGATACTCGTATGATAACAATTATTGTAGGAGAATTCAATTAGGGGTAGATGATCATCCCAACTACCACCTAAATCAATGATGCATGCTCTCAGCATGTCTTTCAATGTTTGAATGGTACGCTCACTCTGTCCATCAGTCTGTGGATGGTAAGCTGTACTGAAATTTAATCGCTTGCGCAAAGATTGTTGGAAACTTTTCCAAAAATGAGACGTGTATCTAGTATCTCTATCAGATATTATGGATATTGGCACTCCATGTAAGGACACAATATTGTCCACATATAATTTGGCCAATTTGGCGGAACTATAAGTTTCCTTGATTGGCTGAAAATGGGCTGACTTAGTCAATCTGTTGACAATCACTCAAATCATGTCATTGCCACATTTGGTCTTTGGTAACTTGGTAATCAAATCCATAGTTACCATCTCTCATTTTCATGTGGGAATTTCAAGTTGTTGTAGCAGTCCTGACGGTTTCTTATGTTTGGCTTTAACTTGCGAACACGTCAGACATTTAGCTACATAAGTGGCTATGGATTTCTTCATACCCATCCACCAATAATTCTTTTCCAGGTCCTGGTACATATTATGTGTCTCCACCACTGTGTGAATAAGCTAGATAGAGCGTGTGTTGAATATTGTATAGGTTAATGTGACATGCATGACATGAACATGCGCAGGAGTCCTACGCACGTAGTAGTCCTACGCATGTAATGAGCATCGGGGCCATGTCTATAAATAGTAGTGTCATGCGCTTGAGAAAGCAAGTTTTGGATTCGAGAGGAGAGAGCCTGTGTGGTCTCTCCTAGTTTTATATGATGTATACTCTTTTGGTATGTTTTGTAAGCTAATACAAATAGGCTGATTTAAACGTTATGCTACCTAAATTTTTACCAAATTCGTATTCTATATTTAAACTTCTGTCGAAACACATCGAATCCTACACTTTCAATTGGTATCAAAGCTACGGTACCGATTCAATTAAACTAACCATCGATTGAGTTATCTATGCTCATGATTTATGTGTTTTAGACATAAAAATCAAAATTTAAGACCAATTCATGGATGAAATTTCAAACTGAAGATATATTCTTGTTCCGAATTGATTTTCGCACATTCCTGTTGGTGGATTCGTCATCAAACTCGAAAAATTGAAGATCTTGGATTGAAAAATGTGAACAGCAGCTCCGGAGCGCATGAGTCCTGCTCGCGCATCACCTGGAGCACGGAGCTGCTACGCGCGTAGTAGCTCACATGCAAGACTCATACGCGCGCAGGAGAGCAAACGCATAACACATATGCACGTAGGAGTCATACACTCAGTGGGAAGAGCCATGCGCACGCATGTGTTAAAAAACCAAAAAAGGCATTTTTGTTCGTATTGTCGAGACGAGTGTCCAGGAAAAATTTGGTGATGGAAATTATTTTCGAGATTTTAACGACAAATACTAGTTATTCAGGGACACGGTAAAGGATTCAGAGAACTATTAGAGATGATGAAATCACAGAGTGTTGATAGATAGTAGGGTAGTCATGGAAACTTATTCTTAAGGATTATCATTTGGTGGAGTGACTGTTAATGGGCCAAAACATAAAATTCTGCATTTATGAAAAACGGACTTTTGTGGAATAAAATGTCAAATATTCTGCAAAGTTGAGTTTTGAAAGATAAGAAAGACCAAAATTTTCTAAGTAGAGGGGAAATCCTTGGAAATTCAGAAGTGATTTTGTAGAAGTCAAATTTGCCAAAAATGAGGGGGATAAAAAGTTCATAATGTCATATATTGAAATTTAAGCATTTTTGGAAATTCATACAGAAAATGACAGAAGATATGCAACAGTATCGGGTGGTTCTGACACGAATTATATGGTAATGCATAAGTATCACAGCTTCTTTAGTTCATGATCATAGGAAGTTCGGATTCTTTAGTTCATGATCAAATTGAAGTCTCATCTTCGTACATGCCAGTTAGTCTGTGATCATAGGAAGTTCGGACTAAGTATCACAGCTTCTTTAGTCTGTGATCATAGGAAGTTCGGATTCTTTAGTTCATGATCAAATTGAAGTCTCATCTTCGTACATGCCAGTTAGCAGGATTGTGTGTCAGAGTGGTGATGCGTCAGATTTGTGATACTTAAAAGATGTCAGAGAGCTTTCAAGATACACGACAGCGCTGTGATCATTGGAAAGTGTCAGAATGGTTAATTTCCAAGCAAATGAGTTATTTTCTAGACTAACTACCGAAGAATGATGATATTTGAAGATTAATTTGTTGTTGGGACTAACAGAGAAGATTATATATTTGCTATCATGACTAAAGGGAAAGAACATGAAATTGATCACTGGAGGATCGTTTCTTGAAGATCAGGGTGTGTTACCAGATGATTTGTGATCTGATGAAGATTTGTTGATTGTAAAGATTATCGTTTACACTGACCAGTCATTGAAGTTGGTGAAACATAACGTTGATTACGTAAAACGGGATTTCAAATTTTCATGGGCATTCGCTGAATTGAAGTTGATCATTGTGGTACTTGAAGTTTCTTTCAATTGTCGGTTGGGTTTTTGAAGATAGGGGGTCGACCAGGGAGTGCGTTAAAACCGAACACAGATGTCGTTAATGTTGAAATGGAGAAGCTGCATTACTTAGTTTCAAGTTTGTGAATGGTAATGAAGATTGCAGTTTAGCAAATTAGAGAATTGCGTCAAGAACTGTGCAAATAAAGACCTGAAGCAAAACTTCAGGGGGAATACATTGGATCAAATGCAAGCCCGAATCATCAATCAAGGGGGAATTTATTGAAGATATTCAGAACACTTGATTGAAGTTGTAGAATGTTCAAACACGGCTCTCATATTTGATGATCAAGATTCGATAGTGACGTACAAGGGGAATTTGTTGGTGCATATTATGTCTGCCCGCCATTGTGCGAATAGGCTAGATAGAGCGTGTATTGAATATTGTATAGGTTAATTTCTTTAGGACGCGCATGACAAGAACCTGTGCAGGAGTCTTACTTGAGTAGGAATCCTACGTGCACAGGAGTCCTATGCACGGAGGAGTCCTACGCATGTAGTGAGCGCAAGAGCCATGTCTATAAATAGTAGTGTCATGCGCTTGAGAACATTAGTTTTGGATTTGAGACAAGAGAACCTGTGTGGTCTCTCCCAGTCTTATATGATGTATACTCTTATGGTACATTTTGGAAGCGAATACAAACGAGTTGATTTAAACGTTATGCTGCCGAAATTTCTATCGAATGCATATTCTTTGTCCATACTTTCGTCTAAACATACCGGATCATGCACTTTCATGGTAGGTAATGCATGCAGAGGTGGGTGTAGTATAATGCGCTGTAATTGGTTACACGTCACTTTCCAAATGTACTTGTTATCTCATCAGCCCTTAGTTGTTAGTGAAGATTGTGGAGCAGTGGAACGATGCATGCTGATGTGTGTAAAATGCAACATATAAATCACATCAATTAAGGCATAAAACTAACCCTTTTTAAGTACTAATGTTGGAAAAAGAGTGTTTTTGTCTTTCTTTTGTATTTTCAGGATGAAATGAGCTCAAATTCACAAAAGAAGCAAAAAGACAACTAATTCTAGCATAAATACAAGAAAAGGAATAAAAGTAGACTGCCCGGACCCTCAACGGCATCCTCCAAGGCAAAGAAGAGAAAGCAAAAGACTGAACACGCCCCGTGTCCAGCGAACACGGGGCCGTGCCCAAGAAGCAGCATAAAAGACAAACCTATAGAAGCTTCCATTGCCCACCACGGGGCCGTGTCTAGCGAGCACGGGGGCGTGGTGAAAGTACAGCAGGCGCATTAATTGTAATTGCGAATTACAATTAATGAGGAGAGAGTGTGTCAGACGGGCACGGGGGCGTGTCCAGCGGACACGGGGCCGTGCCCAGCCTTCTGTTCAGCCTATAAATAGGAGTGCTTGGTTTCATTCCATCTCATCCCTTGGCACACCACCTCTCTCACACTTCATCCACCACCCACCACCACCATAACACCATCATCCACCACCATCATCCATTGTCCATCATAGAGTGTGTGAGTCGTCTCGGGATCCAAGATTGATCGTAAGAGTTCTTGACAATCAAGGCCATGTTTGCCTAAGTCTCTTACATCACTTGGTGAAGACAAGTGTTTAGTATAATACTTTTTATTTTTAATCTTTTGCACTTTTTATTTGGTTTTGTATTAATGACTTTAATAACTAGTTACTTATGTTGAAGGTGATCTTTCCTTATCGTTTGTCCGTGGTGTCTTGGCATTATTTTACTGTCTATATAAAATAAAAGATTTTCACCATTCATATCTCCACGGTCTATATGGAGGTATGTTGGCTACCTGGTCGGGGGTTAAGGGAACGGTTTGGTAAGGGTCTTGCCCTTGTTCAGCGTTTAGAGGTCCTGCTTGGGACCTGGGTCAAATTTAGTAGGATCTCCTTCAATGCCCATAGGTATTGGATGGCGGGATCCAAACTCTTTGACCCCCTCATAAGTTAACTACTATTAATACTATAACCCGGCTATTTAGGACTGTATCCCTGCTGACTCAGACTACTTAGCCGAGGGTAACGTCACCGCCGAAAGCGGGGCCTACCACAATTTGCATTAATAACTTAATTCGTTATCTTTCAATAATCCGACCCTTTAGGATTGTATCCTTGCTGACTCAAACTACTGGGTTGAGGGTAACGTCGCCTTCAAAAGAGGGGCCTACTACAATAACTAAGATAATCTCTTAAACAAGTGCAAAAGTACGAAAATAATCAAAGGTTATACTAATACACGTGTCGGATCCAAGTGATTCATCTTGTCTATCTGTTTTTATTTTATTTTATTTTATTTTCAGCATTTAGTTAGTTTTTATTTTCTTAGATTAAAACTTTTTTTCTCACTTTTTGATTTGATTAGACGTTGAGGATAAACCGGTATTAAAAGCTCTTGTGTCCTTGGACGACCTCGGTATCTTACCAACACTATACTACGTCCACGATGGGTGCACTTGCCCATATGTGTGTTTAGTGTTAGTGAATATCGTGTTTTATAAATTTAAAACTTGGCTAAAAGTGTAAAAAGGGGCTTAAATATACATCAAAAATATATTACACTACACACGCATCAAGTTTTTGGCGCCGTTGCCGGGGACACAAGGATTTTAAGGAAGTTAGGAATCAACGGCCTAATCATATTTTTATTTTTCTTTTTAATTTTTAGGATTTTTCTTAATTTTTCAGCTTCTGCAGAGCTCAGCACGGGGCCGTGCCTGCTGAACACGCCCCCGTGCTCAATCATTGGAACTGGCAATCCTGTTTTAAGTCAGACAGTAAGTTGAACACGGGGCCGTGTCCACTCAACACGCCCCCGTGCCCAAGATTCTCTTACTGAAAACAGAACCGTTAGATCCCGGCGGTTGGTAATTTCTGACACAAACATGAGTGATAGTAATTCTTTTTACTTTCGGCACTCTTATGGTGTGTGGTGTCGATTATGTGGAGGCGAACATGAGGAATTAAAATGTTACTTTCTAAATTATAGGCCCCACTATATAGACCCACCGATTCCTTGTAACCTTAAGAGGGGCGAAAGTAAAAATAAGCACTATCTCTCCCTCGAATGCGCCCAGCCAGATATTCTAGGGGAAGTGCTCCTTGACGAGTTATTTCAACTAGAAGAACTAATTCTCAATTGGTCAGAAGAACTTAGGAAGGATTTTATTGATCCGCCCCAAGATGATGACCATGAGGAAACGTTGGAACCGCATTCCGACAACCTCGTTGCTCCCGAAATTACCTTCATACCTAGAAAAGACTTGGACGATAGTCGTCCCTGTGCTGATTGTGCCGTGAAGGACTCCCCATCGACTTCGTTCGATGCATACATAGACCTGAGCGATTCGGCATACACCTTCTTTAACGAGAGCCCGGAAAAGGGTTGGACTTGTCCACCTAGAATGAAAATAGGAATTACCCTCACCGATAACCTCTTGCGTTCTCGCCTTAGTATAGGACAATTAAGGTATCTTAGGCACTTTGGGGTTGTTCCAACAAATCAAGAACCACCCGATATAAATAAGCTCCTTAGGAGCAACAAACTTCATAAAACAGCTTCCCGACACGGGGCCGTGTCCGGCCAACACGCCCCCGTGTTCATCAAAAGATTCCTTTCTGATCAGAACGTCAAAATACGGACAAACTGTGTCAGAATTCCATCTGCACACGGGGCCGTGTCCAGTGAACACGGGGCCGTGTCCAGAAAGCTGTCGTTTTCTATAAATGCAGCCAAGAATTCTGCACATTTGGACCAACTTGGGACAGAGATTTGAAGGAATCTTCTCTCAAACAATCCTAGGTAAGTCTAAAAGAAGGTTCCAACAACCCATCTTGTCCTTTCCTCTTCTAGACATTTCCTTCTTTTTTCATATTTCTCCAAGAACTACCATCAAAAGTTTGAATCCTTCAACCTTTATGGTAGAAAATAATGAGTTTTGTTCATGGAATCTTGGTAAAAACATGTTGTGTAACATTGTTTAAAGTTATTTATGACCAAAAAGCCTACATAAATTCAGAAAATAACTTAAAAGCCCGAGATTCCTTGCTTCAAAAATTCTGCAGAAAGATGAACACGGGGCCGTGCTCAATGAGCACGGGGCCGTGTCCAGAAACTGTTTCATCACATAAACTGCTTTTTGGTTTATTTTTCGTAGAATGGCGAGTGAAAACAGCGAAACATCATCCGTTCATTCCTCAAACAGCCGAAGGGGAAGAAGGCCCTCCGTTGAAGCTACGCTTGTGCACTATGTAGTAGCATTGAGGGAAGCTCTCGACGAAATGACGTCAGTAGAGGAGGTCCTAATTGACCGTATTAACGATCTTACGATGGGACTCGAAAGTAGCTTTCAAGAAATTAACCTTTTGCACCAAAGGTTAAACATTCTTGTAGCACCTCCAATGGAACCAGTCCTTCCACAACAGGACTGGAACTTGGCACTCGGGGTTAACAACCCTACCGGGTGGGAAGACTTTCCCGCGGAACCTCCCATGGAACACCCACAAGAAATTCCAGCGGAAGTCGAGACTCCTCAAACTAATGCAAATGAGCCCTCTTTTCTCCTTCCAAGGGAGGTGGAGGAGTGGCTCGCCGACATATGAGGAGGACCACGCCCGGAAGAAGGAGTTTCTAAAAGCCTTATCTAACCAAGATCAATAGCTTCTTGGAAATTTTGCTAATTAAAATAAAACATAGGGCTAGAACTCCACGGCTTAATATTTATGTAATTTTTATTTTTAGTCTTTATGTAATGTTTCTCTATGTTTGCAATGATATGATGGTTTCTAAGATTGGTGGTTATTAATGAATAAAACACACTCATGGTGGTAATGGATGAAAGAGGGAACAAGAAAAATGGACCCATGCACAAAGAACAGAGCAACCCGACACAAATCTCCGTCACAGAAGGCTCAACACGGGCCGTGCCCAACCAACACGGCCCCGTGCTGAGCCACCTGCAGAAAAACACCCAGTTCAGGTAACTGGACACGGGCCGTGTTCAGCGGACACGCCCCCGTGTCCAGGCTTCTGTCTTAACTCTTTAATTTCTGTTACTGGCACCTGACCACGGGGCCGTGCCCGGTCACCACGGGGTCGTGTCCGGGAAGCCAGTAACATAAATCTTTGCTTTTTAACCCACTTTTACACATTCTAATCAACCGAAAATATTATTTTTGGGACACATTGAGGACAATGTGTAATTTAAGTGTGGGGGGATGCTAAAACCTTGAATTTTGCAAATCCTAATTACAAGCCTTACACAAAACTCTATTGGAACCGCTAAACACCCCAAATTTTTTTTCAAAAACTTTTCGTTTTTTTTTTACTATTTGCTTGTCTTGGTTTAATTTGGGAATAACAAGTTCTAAAAAGGTTATATTTTTACAAATTTACAACCGATAGCGTCGTGATAATAAAGAACCAATATAAGAAAATTACGAAACGGCATAACAAGTCTAGTTAAAAATTCGATTATATATACTTGATCACATTAAAAACCCATTCCCACAAAAGTGAGTTTTGAGCCTTTATTGAGCATACAAATATACATCTTTAGACTAAATGCTCATTTTTCGTTTCTTGTGTGAATAGCCGCTTGGTTCCTACAACTCTAGAACTTGCCACGACGATACATTCCCGGTCCTTACCAACTTAAACCCAAGTAAGTAAGTGATGGAGGCATTAGGACTAACCATATTTTTCTTTCTACACCATTATTTTTCATTTTTTTTACCACCTACCCAAAAATCCCCCTAGTTAGCCCCTTTGAGCCTAAACCTTTCATTTCATTACCCTAAAACCTTTTCACCCACCAAAAACCTTTTTATTTTTTACCCTTTATTTTAGTAACAAGCTCGGTTTTTCGTAAGCTCGCCATTTTATGTGACTTAAAAAAAATGATGATGAAGTCAAAAACAAACAAAAGCTATATAAAAGCTTGTTTGGAGAAATACTTCAAAATAAAAAAGTCACTAAAAACAAGGTATGTCACGAAAACCGACGCTTTTTACGATTTTCGCCCTTTTACTAACCACTAACCCAACCACCCACCTTTAACCCAAGCCTAACCCTTCACCCAAAAAGTCCTCTTGATATTTACAAAGGTAAAAAGTTAAAAGGAGGAGGATTGATTGCTTGGCAAGCCTATGGAAGGCGTAAGTTCCATGCCGCTCTCGAGTGATTCACTAAAAATTACACCTTCGGCCGAGTGTTGAGTGATCTCCCGTGAGGTATGTGAACTTGTATATAAATGGAATTTTAATAAGGCATGCTATGCCCGAATAAGTAATTTATCTTATGAAACGTTCTAAATAAATCATAACGAATAGGATTGTAAATAAATAAAAATAAAACTTACAAAGATCTTGGATTCCCGACACTCTAGGACAAGCCAAAAACTTTCTCTTCTACCCATTCCATTTGGGAGTGTAAGCCACATTTAAAGAGTTTTGCTTGAGGACAAGCAAAAGTTCAAGTGTGGGGGTATTTGATGTGTGTAAAATGCAACATATAAATCACATCAATTAAGGCATAAAACTAACCCTTTTTAAGTACTAATGTTGGAAAAAGAGTGTTTTTGTCTTTCTTTTGTATTTTCAGGATGAAATGAGCTCAAATTCACAAAAGAAGCAAAAAGACAACTAATTCTAGCATAAATACAAGAAAAGGAATAAAAGTAGACTGCCCGGACCCTCAACGGCATCCTCCAAGGCAAAGAAGAGAAAGCAGAAGACTGAACACGCCCCGTGTCCAGCGAACACGGGGCCGTGCCCAAGAAGCAGCATAAAAGACAAACCTATAGAAGCTTCCATTGCCCACCACGGGGCCGTGTCCAGCGGGCACGGGGGCGTGGTGAAAGTACAGCAGGCGCATTAATTGTAATTGCGAATTACAATTAATGAGGAGAGAGAGTGTCAGACGGGCACGGGGGCGTGTCCAGCGGACACGGGGCCGTGCCCAACCTTCTGTTCAGCCTATAAATAGGAGTGCTTGGTTTCATTCTATCTCATCCCTTGGCACACCACCTCTCTCACACTTCATCCACCACCCACCACCACCATAACACCATCATCCACCACCATCAGCCATTGTCCATCATAGAGTGTGTGAGTCGTCTCGGGATCCAAGATTGATCGTAAGAGTTCTTGACAATCAAGGCTATGTTTGCCTAAGTCTCTTACATCACTTGGTGAAGACAAGTGTTTAGTATAATACTTTTTATTTTTAATCTTTTGCACTTTTTATTTGGTTTTGTATTAATGACTTTAATAACTAGTTACTTATGTTGAAGGTGATCTTTTCTTATCGTTTGTCCGTGGTGTCTTGGCATTATTTTACTGTCTATATAAAATAAAAGATTTTCACCATTCATATCTCCACGGTCTATATGGAGGTATGTTGGCTACCTGGTCGGGGATTAAGGGAACGGTTTGGTAAGGGTCTTGCACATGTTCAGCGTTTAGAGGTCCTGCTTGGGACTTGGGTCAAATTTAGTAGGATCTCCTTCAATGCCCATAGGTATTGGATGGCGGGGATCCAAACTCTTTGACCCCCTCATAAGTTAACTACTATTAATACTATAACCCGGCTATTTAGGACTGTATCCCTGCTGACTCAGACTACTTAGCCGAGGGTAACGTCACCGCCGAAAGCGGGGCCTACCACAATTTGCATTAATAACTTAATTCATTATCTTTCAATAATCCGACCCTTTAGGATTGTATCATTGCTGACTCAAACTACTGGGTTGAGGGTAACGTCGCCTTCAAAAGAGGGGCCTACTACAATAACTAAGATAATCTCTTAAACAAGTGCAAAAGTGCGAACATAATCAAAGGTTATACTAATACACGTGTCGGATCCAAGTGATTCATCTTGTCTATCTGTTTTTATTTTATTTTATTTTCAGCATTTAGTTAGTTTTTATTTTCTTAGATTAAAACATTTTTTCTCACTTTTTGATTTGATTAGACGTTGAGGATAAACCGGTATTAAAAGCTCTTGTGTCCTTGGACGACCTCGGTATCTTACCAACACTATACTACGTCCACGATGGGTGCACTTGCCCATATGTGTGTTTAGTGTTAGTGAATATCGTGTTTTATAAATTTAAAACTTGGCTAAAAGTGTAAAAAGGGGCTTAAATATACATCAAAAATATATTACACTACACACGCATCACATGCTGATTGGCCACACGTCACTGTTACCAATACTGTTTGACCCTGTTACCAATACTGTTTGACCCCTGCACGATGTAGCATCGTGGGGATCTTTAGGTTCAGTAGTTGGCAGACGTTGATTGGCTGCAAATACCTTCCACCTTTTACTATTTGTCTCATGTACTGGCATAGTTGCGCACCCGCAGGAGTAGCATGTGGGGGAACCTTAGAACCAGCTAAGTGTTTTGAAGTTTAAGTATGGGTATGGTCCTGCTCATACAAGGGTTGAGTCGTGGCCTGCACATCATTTGGGACCCTTCGCTCGCAATACTTATCTAAATCGTTTATTTTGTTATTAAAATTGTTTTGGTCATTATTACATAATTTGATTGAAATAATTTTAAGAAAAAAATTATTTTATTATATTTGTTTGCAATGTCTAGTATGTATTTACAAAAGAATGAAAAAATACTAAGGGTTATTGTTTATTTATTTTTATGGAAAAGTCACCAACATGAAAAACCGTTGCTAAGTTATCCGTTTTGATACGTCACCAAATGAACTGTTGCTCTATGTCGACGAATTTGTCACGGTTGCCTGACAATGACTCTCGGCAGTGATCCATAAGTGATTCTTCAGTCAGCAATGCCTCGGTGAAATTCGTGAGCATCTGTCGGTGAAGTCTTTACCCACGATCATTTTCTCGATGAACCTTTACTTACCGATGAACAAAGATTACTACCTTCACCGAGGACCACCGGTGGCGTTGTCCGTCAGTGAAGGCTCTCTGGTTTGTGATGATGTTATTAAACATATATTTTATTATACAAATAAAAAATTCTTGCAGCTTAAACTCAAGCTCATTCAAATAAAACTTGCATATATGCAACTCTTAGTTGTAGAGTTTAAAAATCCAAACAAATTAAACACCTAGTCCTTTTCTTAACATGTAGTCATGTACATATCACTTCTAAAACTATTTACAAAGTATAAATACAATTCAGAGTGTACTGTGTCAGCTTCACTATGACAATATCACAAGAACTTTACTTTAGTTGTACATATCATTGATAAGTTCTTTTCCTATAGGATAATTTGATATAAATGTATTGTGCCATTATTTTATATGAATTGTCATTTTCGATTTAAATTTATTATTGCATTTGGTTGTCAAGTAAAAATAGCGAACGGACAAAAGAAACATGTTTAATAATAAAAAAAAAATTGAAAAATTAATCACACACAGGAAATAATATACATTTCTGTATAATGTGGTTATCTGTGTGCCACCTCAAACTTTTTATTATTTAACGTCACCATCTTGATATTAACCATTATTATTCCATTAACATTATAAGATTAATGACAATGATCACTCACACTATATATGTTGAATGAAATCAATTTATATTTGATACAATTACGTATATGTGAGTAGTATATTTCTTTCACTATACATGAAAAGGTATTTCGTACATGCAAAATAACATATAGTGTCACCAGTGGCATATCTAGAAGAAAAATTTAGGGGTAACGTAAAAAATATTTTTGGACCTAGGGGCAGGGGCGGTGATAAGGGTATGTGGGGAGGACCACCGCACAGAGCCCGTAATTTCGAGGGGCACGTGTTTTTTAAAAAAATCTGATATACACATGTTAATTTTTTTAAATAGTATACACATGCTAATTCTAATATAGACTCATTTGCAAATCAATTTTTTATGGTTTAGAAGTTAGCCCATTAGCATTAGGTTTAGTAAGTCCAATACCCATATGATTCTAAAAATTTAATAATAAAACGTTACGGAAAGGCAATTTTTTTAAACTCGAACAGGGTACATGAATTCTCAGAGACGCCACTGCCTAGGGGTATCCTAATATTTGCTAGGGGTAGCGTAAAAATATTTTGCAATGTTCGCACCTGTGGACCTAGATGGGATCCGAGGTGTGTTGACTCAACTTTTTATCTGTAAGAGTATTCAACATGATTGTTTTTATTCAAAAATATTAGATCACTCAAACATTAAATACAATATATTGTGTTGTATAAACACTCGTCATTTCGAAATGTATAATAATTCAAAGACTTGAAAAAGTTTCAAATAATCAATCCTTAAACATCAAATTCATACAAATAACATATAAACACTCTAACTTGCAGTGTTCAAATCGGCAAACCAGCCAAACCTATACGGGATCGGAGGTGCGTTGACTCTTTTGACTTTTTATCTGTAACCTTTATTTTTTTGAACGGGTCACCAATGGGATTTGAACCCCCACCACTTAGAAAAACAAAGTTTTATCTAACACCTTGATACTGCTAGACCGAAGGCCCTTTGGTTATACACAACAAACATCAAATAAATGCATAATTAAATCTAAAAACTTTAGCCCTTTCAAAAAATATTGAAATAAAAAAATTTCCAATAATTTAAGGGCCACAAACAAATTTTGTCAAAATTTATAAAATCGAAAATATACTAAGAAAAATAAGCACAAATTCATTTTTGAACGTCCTCAATAATGTTGCCATGAATACTCGTCGGTAAGAAAGGTGCCGGACTCGCCGGCGAAATAACCGCCGCCCCAATCCGCTGCGAATGCTGTCGTCGACGAATAGTACTCCCACCCCGAGTCGACAAACACGTAGTCGTTTCTCGACTCGGCCGAGTCATACCCCTCTCCCAAAATCGGTAACTCAACTATCTCATCCAACTCATCCTCCCGTGGTGCCCCAGTTGACACCTCATCTGACGTGGATGTGGATGTCAACGTGGACACCGCGGAGTTCGAGGATGATGTTGATGACGTGGAAGGTGTGGGTTGCATTGGGATTGAGTTAAGGTGGCTCATGGCAGCAGCTTTTGTGGCTGCTGCTTGAACATCACGTGGGGAGCACGTGTCGGGTCGTGGCAAAACGGCGGCGAGTTCGGGGAAATTAAGGATCGCCGCCGACCCTTTTATTGTCAGTGCTGCTACGTCATGTGCACGTGCTGCCATTTCCGGGTCGGCAAATGTACCTAGCCAGATCCGAGATTTTTTTTTGGGTTCTCGGATCTCGGATACCCATTTGCCCCATGCCCGCATCCGGACTCCTCTATAAACCGGATGCTTGCTATTGTTTTTGTTGTTATTTTCTCTGCTCCGTTTGCCCGTTTTCGTATTCGGGTTACTTGCAAACATGTTTGGGTTAGGAAGCTCTAGCTCTAGCTCATCCATTGTTATGTTGATAACAAGTCTTGAAATGGATAGTCCGACCCTAATGAGAATGAAGTTTAAGAGAGAGATAGAGAGAAGTGAAGGAATGTGAGGGTTTGGTGAGAGAGAGAGAATTGAACAAGAGTGGTTTACTAGTGTTGGAGACTAAATGCACCCACAAATGTTGGTGTAAGTCCATAGATATATATATAGACACATGTGTGTATATATAATAATAAGAGAATATATTGTTAAGAAATTTAAAGAGCATTTTCTGTCCTACTAGAAAATATAATTTCAATTTTCTAAAATAATTATTTTATTCTTTTAAATCAACTTTTGAAAAGTGAGATGAGTCATCCATTTTTGTTCGTTCGAATTGAGCATGCATCGACCATCGTTGACTATTTTTTACTTAATTAAAATTTGGATGTTATAATTTACTTTTAAGAATTTTATAAAAATCATTTGACAAAGAAACAATATCATAGAAAGTATAAAATTATAAAATTTGCATGAATATAAATTTTTTTTTGTTTTCTGTTTCCATACAAACTTTGATATTATTTTTTTAAACAGCGTGTCTATTCTTTATATGTAAATTCCTTGTTTTATTAAAAGTCTTTTAGATTTATAAAACTTCCCCTATCATTTATAACTTTGTACTTTAATACATTTTATCGTTAAGCCAAACTTAGATAATTAACCATTAGTTATTTATAAAACTTTAGCTTAGTTTAAAAAAATATTTATAAATTTTGACTTAAAAGTATTTTTAAAATGATGTTAAGCACAATTATAACATAAAATATATATTTAAACCTAAAATATGAAATATGAAATATGAAATATCCACATATCGGGGAAGAGAAATATCCACGATGTGGCCAGTTTCATGTAGAAAAAGTTTTTCATCTTAAAATAATAAGTTTTTTTAATCATAGAATGTGTCTTTTCACAAAACTTTATAGTTGTAATATTAAAACATTATATTCCATTTTAACTTTACGACGAATTTCTAATGATAGCGTTCTCGAAAGTCCTATGAAACCATTATTATTTAAAGTTATCTGGATTTTGTCCCTATTTATGTCGAGATAATAAAAATAAATAAATTTTAATTTAAAGGAACATATTTGCATTATTATAGGCAGTACAAGATACTTGCATCGTAAATCCATTATCGATAAAAATTTAAAGAGTAAAATGCACGGATAGTTCCTGTGGTTTGGTGAAATTTCATCTTTAGTCCCCAACTTTTCAAAATTACACTCTTAGTCCCTGTGGTTTGACAAGTTGTTACTCGGATAGTCCCCAAAGCGGATGAAGGTTACTCGGATATAGGGCTGTTCACGAGCCGAGCCGAACCGAGCGGACCTTTGCTCGTGCTTGGCTCGTTTACAAACCGAACCGAGCGGAGCGGCTCATTTAAAACCGAGCCTCAAATCAAGCGAGCATTTTTCAAGCGGTAAAAATTCCGAGCGAGCGTCGAGCGAAGTTCGAGCGATTTGGACAACCGTGTCGCCCAATTTAAATTTTCTGAGAGTGATAGTGACAATGTTGGGTAGCAAGTTTTTATGTGTTTAAAAACATGCACATTTCATGGCATAATATTTTGCTTATGAATAACAATGTTGTGGCCGACGAGGCGATAATTATATTGCACGAACAATTACGTTGAGAGAAGGAGACGATTGGCTTAGGGTAACGACATGAAACATTGAGGCGATGAGTAGACTATCGTTTAACGGTTTATGGTTTAACTTTTAGATTTGATATTAATTTTTTTATATGCGTAGTTGGGCTAGTACATATAGATATAGTTGTAAATTTGTATATAGTGGACCAAAATCTAATAGAGTGGTACATATAAAACTCTAAATTTAATTTATATTTAAATATATATGTATGTGTAATGTGTGTATATATTTAGGTGTGTGTATATATATGTATAATTTATATTTGTGTGTGTATATATATATATGTGTGTATATACATGTTTATTATATATGTAAGTGTATATGTATATATTAATTAAAAATAATAATTCGAGCCGAGCCGAGCAGAGCGGACCTTTGCTCATGCTTGGCTCGTTTACAAACCGAACCGAGCGGAGCGGCTCGTTTACATCCGAGCATCAAATCGAACGAGCATTTTCCGAGCAATTTCCGAACGAGCGTCGAGCGAGCGACGAGCGGCGAGCAATTTGAACGGCCCTACTCGGATAGTCCCTGTGGTTTGACAAGTTGTTACTCGGATAGTCCTTGTCATTTCACACCCACTTAACCAGAAAAACTAACATCCATCCGCTTTGGGAACTATCCGAGTAACAACTTGTCAAACCACATGGACTAAGAGTGTAATTTCGAAAAGTTGGGGACTAAAGGTGAAATTTCAACAAACCACAGGGACTATCCGTGCATTTTACTCAAATTTAAATAAATTCAACTTCAAATAACAGACCAAAAGGTTGTTTGTTTCAGCTTTTAATGGTTCAGACCTCTTACTAGTTCTACACTTAATGGTTCAGACTCTTTGTTTCACGAGCAGATGTCTGAATGATTACGATATTTGCCTCTGAATGGTTAAGCATTATACTAAGTATGAATTATTAAGATTTCTTATTGATTCAGCACTTACCTATTCAGAAGTTGTCAGTAAAGTCCCTAACATGCAGTATTAATAATAGTGTAAGCAAGATTAGTAATGAAATGATAGTGAACAATTATACTTCAGTTTAGTTCTTATTTGATTTCCTTTGAGTATAAATTTCATTTTTCAAACTTAGACATGAAATCGGAGTAGAGGTGTGCGTTAGGGTGAAACCAGACTGAACTGGATCAAATCGAAGCGAATTAGGCCGATATTAACATAGTTAGTTATGAAGTCTCTTTTTACACACAATGATATCCATGTTATGTTCTTTTCAAAACAAGTGGTCCAAGTTTTCCAATGTAATATATACCCTTCAATCATAATTAAATGAGATGTAGTAGATTCTCCTCAAACCAGTATCATTTTTATTGATAAATATACATTAAAGAATTTGAACTCTGCCAAAATAGAATTCACGTGTCAATTATGTGCTTGAACGTGTCCAAATGAAGAAAGAACACACAAGACACTAGACATGCAACACTAGGTAAGCACCTACTATATATAGAGAGAGATAATACATGGTAATCAGTGGCGGACTCAGGATTTTTTTTTCAATAGAGTCCATTTATCGGTGTTTAAAATTTTTGTAACAAAACATTAAAATTTTCGGGTCGGTTATCGTTCGAGTCAGAGCGAGATTTGAATTAGATTAAAAAAAACAGAAATAACGGGCTATACAAAGATTGTATCCATTAACTCTTGTTGGTAAAGAGGGAGTTTACCACTACACCAGCTTTCCTTTTCTTTCAATGGTGTCCACTTAGGTTCTGTTTGTTTTTTGGCCAGAAGTACTTATGGCCACTTATGTCTGCGCCGCGCAGACGCGGGCAGAGTTTGGATGCTGCAGATTGTTTGTTTTCTCGCAGACCTTTCATTAAAAAAGGTCTGCGAGACCTCTTCACCACACAGGCATGTTCTATCCACTTCCATCCTCTTCTCCTCTTCTCCCTCTTCTCCCTCTGCCACCACCACCTCCGACCTCCGACCTCCTCTGCCACCACCATCTCCACTCCGACACCATCTCCACCTCCGACACCATCTGCTCCACCTCCACTCCGCCACCACCTCCGCTGCTCCAGCCCCAAATCGACATCACAAACAAAACCCCCAAATCTGCTCCACCTCCGATATCTGCTCCACCTCCACTCCGCCACCACCTCCGACATCATCATCAACATCACAAACAAAACCCCTAAATCGAAAACCCTCATCATCATCAACATCGATCGCAAACAAAACCCTAAATCGAAAAACCCTCATCATCATCATCATCGACATCTGGAACGAAGAGAGAGAGAGAGAGAGAGAGATCGTAGAGAGAGAGAGGGCGGCGGTGGTGGGTTTTGATGGCGGTGGTGGAACGAAGAGAGAGAGAGACCGTAGAGAGAGAGGGGGCGGCAGGAGCGAGAGGGAAATAAGAGAGAGATTGGCGGTGGTGGTGGGTTTTGATGGCGGTGGTGGTGGTCGACGTGGGTGGTGGCGGATGGTTGTGGTGGTGGTGGTAGATGGCAGAGAGAGAGAAGAGACAGGAGAAGGTCTGTGGTTTTCAATGGTGTGAAGAGGTTTTTATGTAAAAAAAAAAAACAAACCCTCTTTTCCTTGCAGACTGCAGTCATTTGGTCCCCCTCTTCTCTGCAGATGTGGTCCGCAGACTGCAGATCTTTTCCTGCAGAAAAAACAAACACCACCTTAATTGTATTTATGGGATCCTTATAAAATTTAATATGCCGGATTGTTAGGACCTGAGTTTACTTGTTTATGTTGTTTTTATAAGATGAACAATGAAAAAAAAATAAACAGAGGAATAATTTGCAGCGGAATGAATGAGAAACTTGATAACATAAACAAGGAAAGAAAAGCTTTCATCATATATACTTTGTGTCAAATGATTTCATTACGAAATATTCAACGTGTGCATGAACACTTTCTCCCCCTCAGCCTGAGCTCACTATGTTAGTTCGTACAAGATGCAAAGTGTGTGAAAGCACTAATAGAACAGTACAGTCACTATCTATTTATAGTACAAACCTAAACACTGTAGCATCTTTGCTGACATCACCTAGACAGTGACAGCTAATAATTTTTAAATACCTCTAAACAATGCTAATTACAAACACTGTTACATTAAGACACTGATTATCTAACTGCTGATGAAGTTATCCACTGATGGGCTCAGCCACTGCCATTGGAGGGAAAATGAATTCAAAGCACTGTTATTAGGATCAGTTGTTGTAGAACCAGTTTTGGCTTTGTATCATCTGTTCTTCAAGGAAGGATCACATGAGCCAACACGGATCTACAAATTTTTTAAAAAAACATTAGCGTCCGGGGACTACAACCGCTCTATGTGGGTCCATCCCTGATGGTAATGATCAAAAGAATAATAAACTATAGATAAAAAATACATAAAATAGGAGAAGATAAGAGCTTTAAAATATATTGAATCTGATTATTACGTACACATATAATTATTACAGTTAATGTGGAGTTTGCTCACTTAGAAGAGACACATGTTTCTTAGACTCGCCGGTGTGGTGGCGTGGGGCGGGGCGGGGGCGGGGATTCTTCACCGGCGTGGGGGCTCTTTTAAGAGGTGATGTGGCGAACAATGAGTGGTGGGTTGTGTTTGGAGGTTGTTTCTTGGTGGATTGTTTATTTTTTGTTTAATTTTTTTCTAAATGTGAAAGACCTAATAGAACAGTACAGTCACTATCTATTTATAGTACAATCCTAAACACTGTTGCATCTTTACTGACATTACCTAGACAGTGACAACTAACAATCTTTAACAACCTCCAAACAGTACTAATTACAAACACTGTTACATTAAGACACTGATTATCTAAATGCTGATGAAGTTATCCACTGATGGGCTCAACCACTGATGAAGACTGAGCAGTGCTTTCCATAAAGGTTGATCAGGCCTTTGACTTCCAGCAGTTCTTTGACTTCAGCAGATGATTGGTCTTCAACAGACTTTGTATATCAGCAGAGCTTTGTGAGTAACAGACTTTAGATATCATCAGATGTTGGATGCCACTGCCATTGGAGGGAAAAGGAATTCAAAGCACTGTTATTAGGATCAGTTGTTGCAGAACCAGTTTTGGCTTTGTATCATCTGTTCTTCAAGGAAGGATCACATGAGCCAACACGGATCTACTAATTCTTTTTAAAAAACATTAGCGTCTGGGGACTACAACTTCTCTTTGTGGGTCCACCCCTGATGGTAATGATCAAAAGAATAATAAACTATAGATAAAAAATACATAAAATAGGAGAAGATAAGAGCTTTAAAATATATTGAATCTGATAATTACGTACAAATATAATTATAATAGTTAATGTGGAGTTTGCTCACTTAGAAGGGACACATATTTCTTAGACTGTTCGATGTGGTGGCGTGGGCGGGGGCAGGGATTCTTCACCGACGTCGGGGCTCTTTTAAGAGGTGATGTGGCGGACGATGAGTGGTTGGTTGTGTTTGGAGGTTGTTTATTGGTGGATTGTTTCTTTTTTTTGTTTATTTTTTTCTAAACAATAAAAGAAAAGGTGGGGCCCTTCCACGTCTCTTCCCACCTTGCATTTTTTAGGGCTTGAAGGGGAAATCCCTTTCTGCTAACGTAGTTGCCATGTGTCGTTTCATGTCCCTTCTTCCAGCCCCTCCACATCGAGTAGTCCTGTAGGGAAGATCTCAGGTTCAAACCTGGACAACTGGTGTAATTCCAAGCATTAGTATTGTTGAATAACTCTATCCCCAGCTCCTCGTCCTCAAACTTAATCATAATTGAAAGGCCTCCGAGGTAGCTTAATTTTTTTGTACTACATTTTTTGTTGAATTTTTTCGTGCTATATTTTTTTGTACTAAATTTTTTTCGGCTTCTTCTATTTCCACACCCCTATAATCTTATTTTCACATCCCTATTTGTATACGGGCCGTATATACTTATACGGGCCGTATAGAATGTTTATGCACAGAATTTAATGAGTGGAATGTTTTTTTGTTTTTATATGTATACGGGACGTATATTATATACGGGTCGTATACATACTTGCATATTGTTTCGAAGGTTGGACAAGGGTTTTTAGTTTTGAAATCTGTATACGGGCCGTATAATGTTATACGGCCTGTATAGCCCGTATAGAAAGGTTAATTTTTTGTTGAAATCGGGAAACCGTTTAAAAAGTTTTGTAAATTTTAAAATAGTGTTGTATATATCGGATTATGTTACGAGTTTGAAGTTAAACGTATTTATTATGTTTAATAAGTTTCCTCTTTGTAAAACGATACATATGTATAGAAAAGTTAATTTTTTGTTGCAATCGGGAAACCGTTTAATAAATTTTGGAAATTTTAAAATAGTGTTCTATATATCGCATTATGTTACGAGTTTGTAGTTAAACGTATTTATTATGTTTCATAGGTTTCCACTTTGTAAAACGATAAATATGTATAGAATAGTTAATTTTTTGTTGCAATCGGGAAACCGTTTAATAAGTTTTGTAAATTTTAAAATAGTATTGCATATATCGGATTATGTTACGAGTTTCTAGTTAAACGTATTTATAATGTTCAGTAAGTTTCCACTATGTAAAACGATAAATATGTGATATGATTATGATAAACTACGACAACAATTATTAAACAAACAAGTTAACATCTAAACATAAGATTAATATTTATAATGTTTTAAATCTAAAACAAAAAAAAGATAAACTTTTACAAAGTTTCAAACGTAAAATAACAAAATAATAATAATAATAATACAATAAGCAGCTACGGCGGTAGTAGTGGTGGTGGTGCAGCGCCAGCTCGTGGAGGTAGGGGCGCGGCAGAATGCATAGCCACAATCGCCTCGACCATCCACTGTACATCCTCTCTCACTGCAGCTAAATCCCTTCTGACTGCAGCTAAATCCCCTCTGACTGCAGCTACATCCGACTCGACCTGAACGAGTCTCTCCTCCACCCCCGGTGGAGGCATCACACGCTGTCTCACGTTGCGTCGAACGTACGGGCGATCACCCCGTAACTCCTCCGCAGCTACCTGTGATCGATCGACAGTATGAGCGACCCCCTCTCCGTCGCCTCCCTCTCCCTCGTCCTCGCCTCCCTCGCCCTCGCCTCCCTCTCCCTCGTCTCCCTCCTCATCACCACCCTCTCCACGGGGTCCCTCACCCACACCATAAGCCCAAACCAGCTGCCCTCCCTCGACCTCGCGAGCCAAACCCATCGATAGGGCTGTGTCCCTCCCAACCCTGTCAAGCTGGCGTGTCAGGGTCATATCACTTGCAACCTGCGGGGACAGGAGGCAAAAGAAACCCTTCGCCAGACGGGTGACGAAGGCCCCACAGCTGATGTGGGAAGAGGGTTGCTTAAAAGCGTAGTCGGCGAGATATGTGGCCAACTTGTATGCCAAGTTGGCCCTCCCGCCGGTAAGTAAGTCATGCAAGAAGAATAGGTCATTTTGGGTGACCCATTCCCTGCTATCATGACGACCGGCGATCGTCACGGCGATACACCGATGTAGGTATCGGTGTAACGGGTCGTAAAGATCAGTCGCCCGTCCCTTCGGGGATCGCTGCTTCGGTTTCGCGAACTCCCCGAACCCAATAGTTCGCCAATACGGCCACAACACGTCAGTGGACGTGCTGACTGGCGCATCAAAAAATGCGCGGGACCTTGAGTCCTCCTATGAGTACAGACCCAAGGCAACAGCGAACTGAGGAAATGTCATCCTCTGAGTCTTGCCGCAAATAGTAAAAGCTACGGCCTCTGTCGTCAAAAAATGCTGAAAACCCCCACCCCGGGTGTCCGTAAATGAAAAGGTAGATAAAAACTCTAAAGTAATCTCCCCGTGGGCCCGCTCTGTGGCGGCATCAAATAAGCGGTCCCACGAGGAGTTAGCTGGCATGAGCTCCCGGACCCGACCGGTCGCTCCAATATCGGTCAAAAACTGAAAATCTATGGTCCGAGGCGCATCCAGCACGATCTCCCGTAATTTGCCCAAAACCCTATAGGCAACCGTACCTCGGGGGATATCTCTAAGAAATCGCCCCGTCTCAGTAAAATCGGGCACAACCTCCTCCTCCTGTCCACGTCCACGTCCCCGTCCGCGTCCACGTCCACGTCCCCAACCCTGACCCTGACCCTGACCTCGACCTCTACGGGCCGCACCAGCTGCTGATGACTCAGCCATATCGTCTGTAACAAATAACAATTACAACTTAGCAATCACTATACGATTATCGTTAACGTATTATACGAATACTGTTCTTGTATACGAACGTATTGTACATATCATATACGCTCGTACAATGTTTGAACATTCAACAAGTATACGACCGTATATAAAATATATGTTCGTATAATGTTTGAATATTCAAACAAGTATACGACCGTATATAAATATACGATCGTATAATGTTTGAATGTTCAAACATTATACGAGCGTATACAATGTATACGATCGTAAAACCTTTGATTATTCAAGTGTATACGGTCGTATAAATTGTATACGATTCAAACATTATACGATCGTATACAATTTATACGACCGTATACACTTGAATAATTAGTTACAATTTTCTGTTTCAATTTTTTTTTCAAATTGAATTATACAATTGTAATCGTTACGCCTATATACGCTTTACTATACAAGACCATAATCTAACATGTTACGGAATTTGAAAGTTTACTATATGAAAACGTACCGTATAGGAAGAACGAGAAGAAAACGCCAAAAACGCCGAAGAACGCTGTCCAAGAACGATACGAGAGAAAACCGAGAGAATTTTTGGTGGAATGTTGAAGCTGTATGGTGGAAATGAGGTCGTATAAAACTTATACGATCTTTTTTCTTTTGTATACGGGCCGTATAAAAGTATACGACCCGTATACAGTAATTTAATTTATTTTAACTCTGTCGTATACTTAATATACGATCACGGTATACGAGGCGTATATTTTTATACGGCCCGTATACAATTCAGTATTTTTCATTTATTTTCAATTACTATATGCGGAACTGACGAAAATACGGTCGGTATGCGTTAACGTTGATTCGTTTAAACGTTTTTTCAAATTCAATTTCAACAAGTTGCCAAAACATTTATATAACGTGTATGTTTATCATTACAAATTGTCAAAACATGCAAATTGATTCGTTTAAACGTTTTTTCAAGTTCAATTTTAAAAAGTTGCCAAAACATTTATATAACGTGTATGTTGATCATTACAAATTGTCAAAACATGTAAATAACATTTTATATTCATAGGGCACCTATATATGTGTAATCCCTGGTCCTATATTCATCAACGATCGTATTATATTGGTCAATACGTTCCTTGTAATAGTGATACCAACTTTCTGCTGGCGTATTCCGTGTCGGTTGTCGCCAGTATTCTGATGGGGTTGGCATTGGATATTCCCCTTCTAATCTTACGTGAATAAAATGGTTCCTGTGTACATGTACAAGCGCGACTGTTCGATGCGGAATACTTTCTTCGGCTGTTGTGAACATGGGAAAAAATGAAGCACAACCAAGGTCACTTAATAAGAGACAAATGACATTCCACCGGTTTGCTATCAGAAGCCCCGTGAATGGCATTTGTAGCCACTTATGTGGAGGTGCTTCGTCTATATGGTTGGACCAAACTAATGATTGCAGAACTTGTTGGTACTGAACTTCATGTATCTTTTTCCAAAATTCGTGGAACCGGTTGCACTCATCATGAAGATGCTCCCGTATGAACGGCCACTGCCACTCTTTAAGTGATAAGCCGACCGCTATAGATCGAAACCCACAATTACCATCACCCTGCACATTTTGTATGTGACTGAGGTGTGGATAGAAGCACGGTGGAATGTACTTTTTGAAGTGCATGAACATATTAACTTGTCCGACAGGCAGCAAAGGTAAGTCTGGTGGCTCTTCCTTTGATTTTGCAACCTTGTTTTTCGTTTTCGAATTCTTAACGCCTTTCGCAATCTCGCTGAAGAACATAGGTGTTTCAGTACAATAACTTTGTGACTCGACAAACGAGTTGTGCCTGGTAGGTTCGATTGTTGACTCTCGTGTGCCAAACCCATCTTGTGAATCACTATACTGGTCCTGCGTTGTAAAAAAGCTGTGTCTTGAAGGCTCCGTAAACGAATCATCCTTCCTTTGTTGCTGAGCTTTTAAAGTTGGACGACCTCGTGTCTTTTTTTGCACAACTGGTTGTTTAAGCTTCGTCTTATTGAGTTGTACCAACTCTTTCATCTTTTGAATTAAGTTTTTCTTTAGTTCTCTCGACTGAGCACTTAAATGTTGTTTGAGAAGCGCAAATTCGCCGTCTAAGTCGAAAGAGTCCACCTTGCTCGGTTCGACTATGGAGTCCAAATTTAACTTTCTCCAAAAAGGGTCTATCAACTCCAACGGGATCATTTGACCTAAGAAACATATCAACAAACAACATAAAACGTCAATAAGATTTTGTGTGATGAAAGGCTATGATTATAAAATGTGGTTGGTCGAGTAATGTATTACCATTCGTTGTATACGGTTCCAACCGACACGCGCACGGCAACCCACAGGTTGTATACAAACGGCACGCGCATGTACGGTTATATAACTTTAATTTTTCTATTTCATTTACTTCGTCTGATATCAACTCCAGGCAGGCATGTGAAACCTTCTTTAGTAGGAGATTAAATATTGGTTTGTTATGATGACCCAATGTTCGGCTCCTGCTTGTTTCAATGCTGCCTTTGATTTCTGTCACCTGGTTTCTTATGAGCTTATCGATAAGTGGTACTACTTTCTCCAGGGTGTAATTAGAGTTGCCTAGGTACTGCTTCAAAAGGGCATGTTGACCCTCTGCCCTGTTCGTTGTATTTTGACCGAAGTTCAGATGTTGGTCGCTCCAGAACGAAACAAACCGGTCTCTATATGGTTGTAACCAGATTGAATCCAAATAGTTCATAATCTCTGTAATCAAAGTCAAGTGCAGTTAAGACAAGTCAAATAAATACGATTATTAAACAACAAATATATAAAACTTACCGTCGGTTTTTTTTTGCGTGGCAAGTTTGATCGTATTCGCTCGTACCAGTAGTTGTAGTCAAGATCGGTCGTTGAGTTAATTAGCTCGCCCACTTGTATAGAAACCTCCCCCATGTATCCTCTGTTTTAAAGCTTTGCCTGCAATGCTTGAAGATGTTTTGCTGTATGTGCCACCTACACAATGAATGTCTAGCCCTGGGAAACACGGTTGCACATGCGTTCGTTAGGGCGCGATCTCTATCGGTTACTATTACACAGGGTTCCATAACACTGTCTAATGAGTGTTTCAACCTCTGTAGAACCCATGTGAAGTTTTCCTGTTTCTCGTTGCTTACGAATGCATGAGCAATGCAAAACGACATCAACGTGGATGTAACACCGATAATCTGGACTAGCGGCATTTTGTACCGATTCGTCTTGTAGGTGGTGTCTATAAGCAACACATGCGGGAAGGCGCGCCACAACATGTTCGACTCCGGGTGGATGAAGAAAACATCCTCGACCCGTTCGCCATTATGAGATGTTCTATGGTAAAAAACAAACCCAACCTTCTCCAACCGGTTGAAAAGTATCTGCATTGGAGTCTCGCCAACTTGTTCCATTCGACCCAATTTGGCCCGAGCGTTGTATATGGTGTTTCTTGTTGAGACATTATGGGGGTTCTATTCTTTAATGGCAGCAAGAATGTCTCGTGGTTTTATGTTCTGATGCGTCATTTGCTCCACCGTCCTCACTTCTGATGGAGTCAACCTCATTAGGGACGGATGACCCTCTGGATACAGAAATGGTTCGTGGTTATGTTTAGCTTCCTCAACCCTTAGATCCCAATAACCTAACCTCTTTTTGTATGCCCCGATCAGTTGGAACTTGCAACCGGTTTTCCTGGTCCCGCTGCGTCTGATCGTGGCTGTTGATTTGTACTCGCCGGCACAATCGCATGTAAGCCAGATTTTTAACAACTGACCGCTACCCTGTTTATCGTAGATGGTGCGTTTGGTGACAAGGGCGTAGCCATTTACGCGTGCAACGTCTCTACACCACTCTACCAATTCATCCATGCTAGCGAATTCCTAATGAAAACACTTATATGTGTCAATTAATGATTAACCAATCGGTTTAGCTTTAGTATAAACGGGTTCGGGTCAGTTTCAGGTTGAACCTACGAACCCGTTTGGGTTAACGGGTCGGGTTCGGGTCAACATGGTCGGGTTGGAGGGTTGACCCGTTACACATTTATACCATATATTATTTTTTTAACAATATATTTTACGTCATAAATTAAATGGAGTGCGTATTTTTATGCCATGATTATAAGTTAAAAAGATAAATTAACATAGATTTCATAATTTAAACATGATATTATTATATATATATATATATATATATATATTTGTGTTTTTTAAGTAAATTTTAACTTTAATATATTAATTTCAGAAAAAAAATAAAAAAAAATAGGGTTTAATGGGTCGTGTTCGGGTCAACCCATGAAAGTTCGGGTCGTGTTCCGGTTCTTATGTATGGTATGATTTTCGGGTTCGGGTCGAGTTTGGGTTTGTGTAAAATTTTCAGGTTCAGGTCGGGTTGAACCCACCAACCCGCGAACACGACCCGTTGAGCAACCCTAATCTAAGGTTTTAATAAAAACAACATCAAACGTAAAAACACTAAAATAGTTAACGTACAACAAATAAACGTATAATTAAATGTTATACCTTCTTGTTTTGAAACTCACTACGTTCCTGGTCAGCATTTGGACCCTCCGGCGGTCCATCACTTATGGGAGGAGTCTGAGAACTATCAGTCGGTGATCCAAAACTAACAGGAGGGGCTTCAAAATTAACCGGGTGTTGCGATGGATAATAACCAGCATAATTAGGCTGAATTGCATCCAAACCCCAAGTATCCTGACCTGCATCAGACGCAAGAATGGGATCGAACGGAGCATTCGGATCAAACATGTCCGCTTTGTTATCTTCATTGTTATCATAACTCCCCTGATTCGCCTCGTTATCAAACACATTAAAAAAATTACCCTAACCCGACATTATAGCGTAAATAATTTGAATACAGAGAAAAATAGAAGAAACGAGTAGAAATTGAATGAAAATGAAAGAAATTAGTGTCCTTTATATAGAGAATTTTACGGAATATTACATCGTTTCAAATGATTAACACGTGAATCGAGGAATCTAACGTCGAATCAAATAACTCGCACGAATATCGAGGAATCTAACGTCTAATCACATAACTCGCACGAGAATCGAGGAATATAACATCGAATCAGAGAATCTTACGTATACTCGCACGTGAATCGAGGAATAATACGTCGCGTCAAATAGTAATAAAACAATAAAATAAAGGAAATTCATTGTATACGAGCCGTATAGATATATACGACCCGTATAAAGTAGTCGTATAATATATATACGACCACAGAATCATCTTATTCTAACATGGTTGATACGGGCCGTATAACCTTATACGGCCCGTATCAACCATGTTAGAATAAGATGATACCATGTGGATTTATTAGGACCCCTTTTTTTGTGTTATATTTTTTTACTACATTTTTTATGCTATATTTTTTTTGTACTAGATTTTTTGTGCTACATTTTTTTTGTACTAGATTTATTTTGTCATTTTCACTCCTATTTATAAGGACCAAAATGCCTTTCATTCCTACTTATTAGGAGTGCCACATGTCATCATCACAATTCTTCTTAGGCTAGTTAGGCAAAATTCTCTTTTTAGTTTTTAGTGGATCCTTCCCCTGTACGATACATTTTATATATATATATATATATTACACATACATGTATGTGTATATATAGTCGGCAAAGAGTCCCCCCTTATGTAAAACGAGTAGATCAATGTCAATTTATAAAAGTGTGCCCACATTTCTTTTCCTCTCTCTGTTTGCTCTCATTACTTTAGTTTACAAAAAATACGCCGAAAAGTAATACAAAGTGAAATTTAATTGGTGTCCAACTAACTGATGTTGGCTTACTGGATAGGGATCGGTATATGTTTTGTCTCTTTACTGTCGGTTAACTCTTGGTTAGAAATTTGTTATATAATCACTCAAGTTAAATTCAAATCACATTTTGAACATTAGAACCATTGAGTTTAATGCAACAAAAAAACTAACTTGAATTATGTATACAGAACTAAGGGCTGTTTGGCAACATCTGAATGATTAAGTGCTGAACCAGTAAGAGGTCTGAACCATTAAGAGCCTGTATAATGCTAACCGTTCAGAGGCAAATATCTGACCAATTCAGATTAGAGGTCTTAACCATTCAGACTCTGTATAATTCTTAACCATTCAGAGGCAAATGTCTGAAACCATTCAGACATCACTACTACAAAATGTAGCATTAGACGGTGTCAAGGATTTTTTTAGACGGTGTTAAAGTAATAACACCGTCTTAAAATAGCTCTTTTTAATAAAATATTCAATAAAATTCAAAAGAACACCGTCTAATGCTTAAACACCGTCTTATACTAATTTCTCCAACCTTTAGACGGTGTTGTCTCTGAACACCGTCTTATAAATATCCGAGAACCCCGTCTAATGCTTAAACACCGTCTTATAAACTAATTTCTGCATCCTTTAGACGGTGTTGTCTATGAACACCGTCTTATAAACTGAAAAAAGATCAGCTTAAATAACAACCACCAAAACCTTATCTCTTTCCTTTTATCTTCCTCATAACAACTTCTTCATTTTCTCCATCTTCCTCATAACAACTTCTTCATCTTCTCCATCTTCCTCATAACAACTTCTTCATCTTCATTCAATTTCACCATTAACAACCTTACAAAGTTTCAAGGTTAGTTTTTTTTTCTCTTTACATATGTTATTTAATGTTTTTTAGTTTTATAAATAATAGTTATATCATGTTTAATTATATGTTGTTAAAATTTAACTTTGATTTTTTCTTGCTTTGTTTTGATATATCACTAGTACATTGTATACAAAATTAGTTTATATATAGTAATAAAGTATGTTTAAGTTTTAATCTTGTTGTAATATGTTTAATTATATGTTGTTAAAAATTCAAATTTGATTTTTTCTTGCCGATGTTGTTATCGATTTTTCTCTTTGCCTTTAGATTTATTCTATAATATTTGTAATAACTCTTTCTATCTATTTTTATTTTAGATGTGGCACGACACGAGAGTGGCTACGGATAATGAAATAGATGTTTTGTTGCTGACGTTGATGCCGAAGTTTTTTAGCGAGTTAGGTATTCCGTTAGTTTAGCTTATGTGTAGTTTGTTATGTATTCACAAATGATTGTAATTTGACGGGTTTATTTCCGAATTGGATGTGGGGTTTATTTTGGATTTGAATGTGTATTGTTTTGTTTGGATTTGAAAAAGTTGCATTGGTGTATAAGGTTGATGTATTTTTTTTCCAGCAAATGTATTTTTGGTGTATTTCTTTTTCCAGCAAATGTATTTTTGGAAAATATGTATTCAGTAAATGTATTTTTTTTCAGCAGTTTATAAGTTTATAAGACGGTGTTTGTATTAAAAGACGGGGTTCACTAAGTTTATAAGACGGTGTTAAAAGTATTTGATCTAATAAATGTTTTGATAATAAAAGACGGGGTTCACAAAGTTTAAGCCGGTGTTCAAACTGAACACCGTCTAATAAGACTTGAGTTTAAGCCGGTGTTCAAATAGAACACCGTCTAATAATACTTGATTTTAAACCAGTGCAGTTTAAGACGGTGTTGAAAACACCGTCTTAAAACCCATTTCACCCCGTCTAAAGCTCTATTTTGTAGTAGTGCATCTGCTCGTAAAACAACTAGTCTAAACCATTAAGTGCTAAACCAGTAAAAGGTTTGAACCATTAAGAGTCTCATTAAGAGGTAAACAAACAACCCCTAAAATCTAAATGAGTTAACGCAACATTAAAATGATATTGTAGTGGTAGTTATAATTGTTAGCTTTAGTGCATGTTAAACAAACAAAATGTGTTTCATGTTCAAGTTGTACATGATAACTCATATTGCATTTCGATTCAAGGTATCATTTTCTTTTTGTTTGTACCAACCCAAAGCTAAACATGACAACCCGAATTGTCAGTATTCAATGTTACGTATAATCATGAAGGTTATATAACTACCGAAGAGGCGAAGACCCATCATTGACGTTATGATACGTATCAAACTCCACACCAAAATACAATCGTTATGATTTTTCTTCAGAATATTTTGGTTTCTTTTATTATATATTAAAATTAAGTTGAACTAATACTTGTGTAATGGAAATAAAATTCTAATTACTATTAAAATGAGCTATGAAATGTTTAAGCAATAAAATCAAACTTACACTTTAGGAAAGATGTGTATGTCACATGACATGGGTTATAGGTATATACATTCATCCAAATGAAACCTCCCTCATTTTTTTTAAAACTTAACTTATATTTATAAAAATGTTAAATGTTCTAAACCTATTTTTGTGACCCATTCTTCTGATTTAAGAAATTATAATATATAGTATTGTCGAATCCATGGCCAAAACAGCCGGCATTACTGACCTTGTACTCAGCGAGATCCAGTTGAGATTCCTCTCCTCGTCGTTGCGGTGACGGTTCTTCTTGCGGGACGTCGAGTATTGGGCTGCAGCCATAGGTAAATCTCGTTAGAGGGCCCGGGGGATCGCCCCAAGGGCATTCCGACGCACAAATCAGTACCATATCAGTTGTGATAATTATAAGTGCAAGTAAAAGAGATATAGTTAGAGAGAGAGAGAGAGAGAGAGAGAGAGAGAGAGAGAGAGAGAGAGAGAGAGAGAGCCTAAGCTTCCAGTAAGAAGGGGGAGGAGATCATCTGCTCCTTTTGGAAGGAGGAACTTTCCTTATATAACAAGACTGTTGGGCCATAACCCTAATGAGCTGGCTTAAGAATGGGCTTATCAGGACTAGATCCACTGGAACCAACTAAACATGCTAAGAAAAACCAAATAGGCTCAGGCTCAGTCATCATCCGAATGGATTGAATCCAGACAATGAGCCTAGACGGGGCCCTTGTCGACAAGTATCGTTTTATCTCACATTTTATCATCTCCTATATTCTTATGATATCATTTTTCAATAATGCTCATACTTTACGTAGATTAGATAAAAGAGATAACATTAGTCTTGTTATAGACGTACTAATGTCACTTGTCTTGATTTAAGTGTTTCATCTCTTTGGAATAAAACGTCATGTCAATCATGTTTTGTTTATGTTAAACCTTGAATTTCTTTGTAAAATATGTTCTAGAAGATGTTTCACATCTCAAATTTCATATTTCATATTTCATATCAATAACATTATTAAACGAATGTATAACACTACACATTTAGGTTTCTTTGTCAAATAAAACAATTATCCAGCGGCGGTGTATTTCTTAGTGGTACACATGCAATCATATAACTCGGTAAAGAAAAGTAATGTAACCCTACATTATTATATTCATATAACCCGATTATTTGATGGGGGGTTTCTATTGGCACACCGGTCCTTTTATCCACACACTTTGAAAGTCTAATATGGATCGTATAGGCTTATACGATCCCTTAGGATAAAGTTAAGACATGGCAAACTGATAGGTGCAGGGCTTGGCTGTAGTGGCGGATCTAGAAAATCCGCCAAGCCGTAACGTTTTATAAAAAAGCCGTAGCGAAATCGTAAAAACGTCAAATTTTTCCAAAATTTACACTAATTTACACTACCACCGGAGCGCCAAGCCGTAGCGGAGGTTGCCCCTTCTTATATGCTAGGTCCGCCCCTGCTTGGCTGGCCTATACGCTTCGTATAGGCTTATACGATGCGTATTAAAGCCCTGATTGAGGTTTGAATTCTGGTGTGTTGTGTTTGGTTTTGGGTGTTTTGGGTTTGGTTATTGGTGTTTATTATTGGTTTTTGTTTTAATGAGTTTTAAAATCTTTATTATTTTTTTATCGTTAACTATCGTATTATACCGTATCGTGGGGTATTGTATCACATTTATAACTTAATAATCGTATTATAATGTATCGTGGCGTATCGTATCATATCTTTATTATTTTTTTATCGTTAAGTATCGTATTATAGCGTATCGTGGCGATCCGTATCACAAGCTTCTGCCTTTGGAACCATAAACCACATCTTTGATGATAAAAAATGTTCCAGATAGATGTACGAACGTAACTCTTCATTTTTTACGTGTCGTATGATTATGTATCATCCTTGTACCATATTGTGTCGTATCGTAGTTGTATTTTGTATTATTTTTTATGTTGATGTATTCACGACGTGTGATATTATACATTATATGTAACCAAGCAAACCAATCTAAACAGTTAAAATAAACAATCACAAATACAAATAAACTGAAACTACAAATTTAATTACATAATAAGTTTGTATATATACATGACATCGTCCAAAATATATAAACTGTCAAAATACAAAAAAAAAGTACAACGATCCTAAACCGCTAGATGATGACACTCCTGACTGGTGCCTGAGGGCCCCGCCCCCTGGTCCGCATCCTGTCCAGGGCGAGGTGACAACATCGGTATCGGCAATGGGGTCCGACCACGGTCCTTAGCCGCCTGTATATCGTCCTGGATCGCCCGCATGAAAAGGGCCTAAGTACGACGGTGATGGCATCTATCTGCGCCTGCAGTCGTTCCTCCATCTGCTGTAACGCAAGCGCCACAGCTGGATGGAGCTTGTCATACAGAACATGCTGGGGGTACTGAGGCACCACCTGTGGTTACGGCTGCGGTGGCGATCCAGGTGGCGAAGGTGGTGGGTGGGCGTCATCATCATCGTCGTCATCCTCGACGGCATCACCACCTGCCGGCTGTGGCAGCTCCTTTGATAACTTGGCTGGGAGAGCGGTAGGGACAAACAACTGCCCGTCCGCTCCTATAAATCGAAGCTCGAGCTCAGGGAAATCACGCTTCACGTGCATGTCGACCAGGGTCTGCCGTGTCAACCTGCTCGGCTCCACCGTGCCCCCTGGTGAACACTGGGTCCTGCTGGGGAACAAGGCCCAACGAGTGGGCAATACGCGTGATGTACGCCCCCTACAGCAAAGACCTGTCATGCCGGTGGTACGCCGCCGCGAACCACTGGGCTTAAAAGTGATGGAGGGCGCACGTCTCCCCCCACACAAGACAGTACAAATAAAAGAGATCCCCCTGATTGCACCACTCGCGACTCTGCTCGCGTGGCGCAATGAATGTGGCAATAAACTTGTGCATGTAACGGTACAGGGGTCTCTGATACGTAAAACCCTCGACATCGAGTGCCCAAGGCGACCCAAACTGATCACCTTCCAGAACCTGCAGGGAGTCGAACGGGGGGCCATATGGACACCCACGTTGTAGAGGGGGTGTCTGTCTCCTCTAACATGTAAAGGCCACAATGCACGACAAACTCTCTCAATGACATACATGATTCACCATCTTCCATATGGTTGAACGTGTGTCTTGTAAAAGTGTGAACCGTGGGAGCTTTTGGCTTTCCAACCTAGTTCCACTACCTCACTTGTGAACCTTCTGTATGAACACTCAAGTAGCTTCCTAGTATCAAAGTAATATAACCCCGTCTAGCCTCCAACACTTAGTTAATTCTTTCCGTGTCGTGGTGGTTCACCCGGGTTAGATCTTACTTGGCTACTTGAGAGTGTATTAGTTAGTTTTATTTCTTGTTATTCATGACCCTCCGAATCATCCTTGTGATGATTTGTGTAGTGGTGAATCACACAACGAGGTTAAACCTCCATGCTTGACTTACATGACAGTCTATGAAACTCATGATGGACTTAGCTTAGGATTATTATTATAACCATACATACATATATATATATATATGTAGTAGGGTTCATGCAAGAACCACCTTTATTGCGAGAACCGCGAGAACCAGTGTGAACATGGGGCAATTTTGTAAATACCAAACATCTTTTAAAAACCCGCTTACCTGAGATTCCCTTTACCATCGAACTTCAACATAAATTAAATTACATTTAATCAAAACTTTCACATTACTATCATCTGAACTGTGATTCAATCCAAATATCTCAATATTTCTCAACCTGATTCTCTCAACAATTCGTCGATTACAATCCTTTACATCATCGTCTCGAATACATCATCAGTTCACCATATCGAAGCATCTGGATTGAGATTTTATCTCAAATTTGAGAATCTGCATTCCAACATTCCGTTCAGAATCCATTCCAACATTCCGTTCAGAATCCATTCCAACATTCCGTTCAGAATACATTCAATTGCGTGAGAACGAACACGACCTAAGTTGAAAGTTATGCATTTGTGGAAGTTAAGTTTAGGAGTTTTATTTATGTTATTGTTATTAGGTATGAAGGTACAGGTTGGGATGATTTGGCTCATAGGAAAGTTGTGTATGAAACTGAACAATGGCTGGTCAGGTTCGGTTACGTTGTGTGTTTTATTGTCTTATTGGAAGTTATGTTAATACAATGTGTTTGAGTGTTTGATTGACCGATCCTTGAGGTTGATGTGTATGTGCATGTTATGGGATGGTTGTAGATATGAAGGTGAATGGTTGCAGAACAATCCAGAGGGTCACGGGGTTCTTGAAGTTGACATACCAACTTATGAACCTGTTCCTGGTTCAGAGTATGTTTGTGATTCGAACTATGTTGTTATGTGTTTTTGGTGACAAAAGTGTAAACGATGAACGTTGATTGTAATAATAAGTCAATATGCACATGTGCATAGTGTGCAATAACATGTGAATAAGGTAGTTAACGTTGATGCAGATGACATTGAATAAGGTATTTAGCTGTATTTTGGTGTGATGTATAGATTATGCACATGTGTATTTGATGCGATTGGGTAGAGATGCACATGTTCATTATTTTTTTAGTTTTTATGTTAAATGATGTTGCCATTCATTTGAACACATATGTTATACCATATGCAGATGTAGATATAAGAAAAGACATACAAGGAAGGCAAGTAAATATGCAGATGTAGATACACGAAAATACATACAAAAGAGGACAAGTAAGCGGAAGAATAATGAAACGTTGGGCAAATATGATAGTGAAATGTGTGTGGTCAAGAAAAAGAAGGTTGAAAATCAACATTAAAGAGGAGGCATGGGAATAATGACGATATGGTGGACATCAACATTGACGGTATGTGTTGTAAAGTTGTGTTAATACAAAGTTGAATCTGCACATGTGCAAAATTATGTATGAAAATTATATAACGTGTGTTTCTGTTTTTTTTGTTTGTTTTTTTGTTGACACGTGTTACAAATTTGGCAAAGGATACCATACACGGGCTGACGGATGAAGAATCTAGGAAAAGGTTAGAGGAAGAATCAACAAAGCAGGAGGAGTATTGGAGGAGGTTGGACAAATGGGAAGAAGATAAAAAAGGAGTATTTGAGTAATCAGTAGGAGTATTGTAGGTAGGTGGTTGGTGGAAACAATATTTCTTGTTTTTGTTTTGTTGGTATTGATGGTGATATTGAGTGGTATTGTGATACAAATAAGTTTGTGTTTTGAAAGATGATGTTTGCACATATGCATAGTTTTGGTTAATTTTAGATGGTGGTTGATGGTTTAGTTATATTGGTCAGTTGATGATGTACTATGTTGTTTGGTATCGTATGAGGGTTATTGAATGCACATGTGCATAATTTGAAAATGTATACATATTGGTAATTTATTTATATGTTTGGTATGGTATGAAGGTTTTTGGATGCACATGTGCATAATTTGAAAATGGTATACACATTGGTGGTATATCCATGGATGGTGATGTAGATGATGTTGTAATAGGTTGTTTGGTATTGTATGAAGGTTATTGAATGTACATGTGAATAATTTGAAAATGTATACATATGTGTAATATGTTTATACATTTGGTATGGTAGAGAGGTTTTTGTATGCACATGTGCATAATTTGAAATTGGTATACATGTTAGTAATATATCCACAGATGGTAATGTATATGGAAATGAACTGGTATAGGTTATGTTAAAGTGTTATGTCATATGCACATTTGCATTATTTAGAATAATAATACGTGTTAGGTGTTCAGGAATTAAAGTACATATGATTTTGTTTAATAACTGAGTGATAAAAAAGCATCATCCATGCAATCATAAACGTCGGAAATTTATAATCATAATATCAGAATACAAAGTTTAAATGATGTTTAATCGAGTAGTTCAACGTAAACATGTAGGTCAACTTAAATGTAAATAGGTTAAATTAAATGTAAACAATAATTCAACATAATCAAATTGAACGCAGACGTTTCAAATTAAATGTAAACAAGTTCAACGTAGATGAGTGTTTCAACTTGAATGTAATCAGTTCAGACTAAATGTAAAACAAACAATAAAACAAAATGATCGATATTTGATGACGAACTTAATCAAGTTTAGGATGGTTGGTTGCATTATGACGTCTGGATGAACGTATAAGGGGTTGTTCATGTACATTTATGTATGTAGGGTCTTCATAGTCATCGTAAGTATCTTCATCAGTATCATTATCATCATCGGAACAAGAATCTGTTTCATCTGTCCGGAATTCTAGTAGCAATGGTAGCAGCTTCATTGTGTATGAATGTTCCTGAATACAAAAAAAAGAATGTTAAAAAGTGAATAATGAAATGGTAAAAAAGTGATATTTAATAAGGTAAATGTTATATGTAAGAATGTTGTATAAATGATAAACATATTATTGGTGATGATTATAGGGTATTGGTAACGTGATGCACATGTGCATGATTATGTACTGATATTGTGAACAAATTATTGTTGATGATTATAGGGTAATGGTAACATGCTGACATGTGCAGGATGTAGATTATTGGTGATGGCTATATGGTAATGGTAAAGTGTTGCACATGTGCAGGATGGTGTATTTATAGGGTAATGGTAAAGTGATGCACATGTGCAATATGGTGTAGTTATAGGGTAATGATAAAGTGCTGCACATGTGCACATGTGCATGAGCAAATTTTCAGCGGATGGACATCAGGTTTGAGCGAATGGACAGTTTTGTGAATGGACAGATTTTCAGTGAATGAATCAGTAGCGAATATACTTGTTTTTCAGTGAATGAATCAGCAGCGAATATACTTGTTTTTCAGTGAATGAATCAGCTTAAACAAAATCCTAACTTCGAGCGAATGAACTTAAATCGGAGCCAATGAAGTCTAATCTGCGGATGTACTTATTCCTAATAAGCAGACGAACAATACTACGAATGAACGTTAATGCAACAGATAAACAATTTAATCCAGACCCGTTAAATTCGATCCGTTAATTCTGCAGATGTAGTTAGAATCTGCAGATTGATTTAACTTTTGCAGATGGAAGGTTCAACGACTGGATAGATATACTACGGAAGGTGTAATCTATGCGGAGGATGTACTTGATCAGTGAATAAACAAGTTTCTGCGAATAAACCGATTCCATCGAATGGACTGAATTGATTCCAGCAGATGAATGTTTTGTTTCTGCGAATGAACTAAAATGCAAATGAACTGATTCTAACAGATTTGGGTTCGTGCTTATGTAACAATGTACTTGATCTTGGTCAGTGATTGTGCAAACAGACAACACAGTAACACAATCACTTGCGAACCGATGTAGATCTGTCACAAAATGATTCAATGCAACAAACAAAATGTAGATCTGTGAATGAAAACCTGGATTCGTGTGAATATGTAACTTGGAGATTCGTATATAACCAATCAGATTGTAAATACAGATTGTAAATACGAATGAACCTGAATAGATCTGTATGAATATTGAATACACAACACTTTGCAAAAGTGTATGGTAATGGTAAAGTGTTGCACACGTGCAGGATGGTGTATTTATAGGGTAATGGTAAAGTGCTGCACATGTGCAAGATGGTGTATTTATACAAACAATCACATCCGACACTCGAATTGCATCAACAATTCTCAATTCTTAGGCATCACCAGTTCTCAGTAGTTCGTCTTCATCCTAATTACATTATTAACAAAAAAAATTAATACAATGATTCACTTGTGCATAAACTCATATTTAATTACTAAAAAAATAATAAAAATAGTACTAAATAATCAATAGCTTCTAACCTTTTTGTTTAACATTCACATATTCGTCTTCCTTTGCACATGTGCAGGATTGTGTATTTATACAAAAATCATGTCTGACACTCGAATTGCATCAACAATTCTCAGTTCACAGGCATCAACAGTTCTCAGTAGTTCGTCTTCGTCCCGTATTTGTCCGGATTACATCTGTAGTTCGTCTTCGTCATATCGATAGCAACACACCATAAACAGTTCGTCATATCGATTTCACCGTCTGATATTCCAAAATTCGTCGTATAATTGAAATTTTTGCTCCAAAATTCGTACTGTAATCGATATTATTGTAGTATGAACGTAATCATAGATCATGTATTCTTCATCCATTCATAATCGAGTATTCCATTTGTAATTAGGGCAACCCGATTAGAATCATCAGAATCATCAGTATCCCCAATGAATCCGCCGTAAAATGTGGATGTCGCCGCCGTGAAATTGGAGAGATAAATCACCGTCGTAGATCGCTGTCGTCAATGTATACAATCTCTCGAATGAAACCCTAGATTGTAAGAGACGATCGTGAACAGGGGCTGGAAATAACAGAACAAGAGCGCGTGTTTTTTATTAGATGCCACTTAATTACAATTTTGCCATGTGTTCACATTGGTTCTCGCGGTTCTCGCAATAAAGGGTGGTTCTTAACGGATCCTTATCCTATATATATATATATATATATATATATATATATATATATATATATATATATATATATATATATATATATATATATATATATGGGAGGGTTTAAATGCGAACACTAAATATCGCGAGAACTGTGAGAACGAATAAAAAAACCACAAGAACTTGGTCAAAAACAATTCAAATTCAAAATTTCTTTTTACACTAATCATTGTTATTCGAATACAATGTTAGAAATTAAATTTACACATTTAAATTTACGTGAATTCGTAAATAACAAAAATTTACACATATATAAGTTTGTCATTTACACTTGTGTAAATTTGTTGTATTTACACATGTGTAAAAAATCTAGTAAGAATGATTTTGAGAGGAGAAATGAATTATTTGATGTTGTGAATTCTTTTTTAATATTGTATTTTAATTAGAATGGGGTTTGTATTAAAAAATCGGTCTTGATTGGTTTTTTCATTCGTTCTCACGGTTCTCGCGATATTTAGCGTTGTCAAGAAAGCCCTCCCCTATATATATATATATATATATATATATATATATATATATATATATATATATATATATATATATATATATATATATATATTGGGCCGCTAAAATAAAAACCACCCCCAGTAGTAAGAACCGTGAGAACCACTCTCCACCAATCAGATAATGACAACTAAAAGGTAATATAGTCATTTAATCAAAACCATCAAATCATCTCTCTATCCTTATTAAATTCTCTTTTAAAAGTCTTTTCGATTTCTCTCTTTTTAATTTCTCTCTCTTTACATTTCTCTCTCCTCTTTTTGTTACTTTATAAAAAAAAATTTATAAAAAAAATTGTGAAATAGTTTTTGTTAGAAACAAATTTAAAACCGTAAAAAAAGTTTTCGTAAAAAATGTAAAAAAGTTTAAAAACGTGTGTGTAAAAATAAAGATTTTTCTAAAAAAGGTTAAAACCGTAAAAGGTCTTCGTATAAATTTTTGTCTTTTGTAAAAAAAGTTTTTATGGAAAAATAAATTTCTAAAAAATTTTTGGAAAAAGAGTTTTTGCAAAAAAAAAAGTTTAAAACCGTAAAAAACGTTTTCGTAAAAAAACGTAAAAAAGTTTAAAAAACGTGTGTGTAAAAACCGTAAAACGTAAAAAGTTTAACGTAAAATCTAAACTTTTTAACGTAAAACGTAAAACGTAAAAGGTTTAACGTAAAACGTAAAAGGTAAACTTTTTAACGTAAAACGTAAAACGTAAACTTTTATGTAAAAACTTTTTAAAGTAAAACTTTTTCTACGTAAATTGTAAAACGTAAAAAACCGTGTGTTAAAACGGCGCCTAAACAAGGGCCGTGAATACGAGGCATAAAAATGCCGCGAAAAAAACGGGATGTAAAAAACGCCGCGTTAAAACGGGACGTAAACTTAGGCTACTTATCTACGAATCTAAGTCTCTTGTTGTTGATTCTAATGGGCAAACTAGGACCCATGAAATCACATACAACTTAGTGTCAAAAACGAGCACTTAGACTAGATAATACTTTTATGCATACATACATTATACTTTAAATTCCAATCTGAATCTTCCATCTTAATTCCCTACCTTACACACCTTCGTTTACCCCATGTAGGGTGACCTCGGTGTTCCATCCTTCAACTCTCGAACTCTTCACGGGATTTCAAAGGAAAGCTTTGCAAAACCGTGAGTACACTCAAACACCCTTTTTCCATTTTACACTTTGGGTGCAATATGTTTACTATTAAACCTACACAGTTACACTTAGACTTTATTCAAATGCACAAACAATCCAATACATGCATACATACGTCGTACTTGATTCGTTATTCTTGGTTATTCCTTTTGTGATAAACTTGTCATTAACTTCGTACACACCTACCCTTAACATGTATAGCGCTATAGGAATAATGCACCGCCCGTATTCTTGAGGTCATGTTAAGTCTTTAAACATTTGCGGTAATCTTTGGGTTGACTTGAATAATCACATGCCAGTTTATACGTTAATCTTGATAACTAAGTTTGCCATGTGGATTAGTTTAAATCTTTATTACTTATGTTATGTATTAAACTTGTGTACTCGCCAATGCCTTGTGTGTGGAACTATACTTTTAAACATGTTGCAGGTTAATGATGATGATGATGATCTTGATGAAATCAGGTAGGGACGACTTTAGAAACACATATCGAAATAGTAGATTTGTTATCATATTTAGATTAAACTTTGTTGTACTTTGAATTTCCAATGTTGTACTTTGATTTTCTTTTGATGTACTTGACAATTATTATCTATGAATGAAATTGGCTTTGAATTAAATATTGTCACAATAGTGTTATGATGCAATGAGCAATCTCGTTCGTCTCACTCCGATGTTTCCGCCATTGGTTGGGGTGTGACAGATTGGTATCAGAGCCATAACTACAGGGAATTAGGTAGAATTGCCATGTTCGACCTAGTCTATAGTAGGTACCATGCTTTGACCATTCCTGATACTTGTTTAATATGTTACTTCTTCCTATTTGCTTCTTTCTACTTCTTTTGTCTTAATTTTACAATATGTCTTTCCTAAGACATTTATCTTAGCCAATTATACTCAGCCGAATATATTGGCTGTGATTATGTTAATATTGTTATTTGATTTATTTGATTTGGTGTATAATTAGCTGTAAACAGCCATGTATATCCTTTCCTTATATTTCGTTTGTATCTTCCCTATTTACAGGGGTTTTGATCGTTGAATAAAATTCATTCAGAAAACTTACACCACAAACAACTTTCATGGTATCAGAGCATAAGATCTGATTACCTCTTCCTTCTTTTTCGTTTTTTCCCTTTCTTTCTTGTTCACCGGACTCGTCCTATCATAAACCATGAGTAACGAAGCCGTTGAGCAGCCGTCAAACAAAACCACTCCCCTACACCCAGCCTACTCCGTGACCAACATACAAACCAAAATCAGAACCCTAGATGGAACGAAAGTCACCTACTCTGCCTGGGTAAAACTATTTCGCCTTCATGCCGTTGCGTACAAGGTTTCTGATCATATTGACGGTTCCGATGCTCCGGCCTCTACATCAGCAGAATATGATACCTGGAAAGAAATCGATGTGTTGGTTTTACAGTGGATATACAACACCATATCAGACGACCTTCTGATGTGTATCCTGGACAGCAATGCTACGGCCAGTACTGCCTGGACAAAGTTGAAGAAAATTTTTCTTAGCAACCAGAAGGCGCGTGCTGCTTCTCTCGAAACAAAGTTTTGCAATATAACCTTATCAACCTGTTTCTCTGTCGAAGATTACTGTCAGCACTTGACTGACCTAGCCAACCAATTAGCCGACGTTGATGCTTCGGTCTCTGAATCTCGCCTAGTTCTTCAACTGGTTCGAGGACTTCCTGCTGAATACAACACCACGGCTGCGTTGATCAACCAGAATGGTGTGGATTGGGACCAGGCTGTGACTATGCTCAATGATGAGGTTCTAAGAATGGAGGCTCAAAAAGGTACACAATCTACTGTTCTAGCAACCATGGCTGCACCCTCACAACAGTCTCCGGGTCAGCCGCATACCAACGCTCCTATGTCCCAATCTAATCAACCCACTGATTTTAATTCCTCCTCGTCTCATGGACGGAACCGAGGTCGTGGGTCCTGGAACAGAAGAGGTGGTAGAGGCAGAGGTGGTGGAAGACCACCGTACACACCTTGGACCGGACAACAGCAACCCAGCTACCCGAATTGGGCCTGGTGGACACCACCACCATGTCCCTATCCGACCCAGCAGACTTGGCGGACCAACAGCCCTTCACCGCAGCCAAATGCCCCTCCACGGGCACAATTTGCTGGCTTTCCTCAGCCTCAATTCTCCGGGTGCAGCCCAGAACAACAGGGGGTCTACAATGCCTTGAGTCCTTCAGATTTAAGCGCAGCTTTCGCTAACATGCAGGTGAATCAACCATCTTCCTGGACTTCTGACATCATGGACACTGGAGCAGAATCACATGTTACTCGCAATCCAGGTAAGTTACTGATCCCTCATTCATCTCCTGTTTGCAGTAATTTATTGGTGGGCAATGGCAATTTTTTACCAATACACGGATCGAGAACGGGTTTTCATTCATTACCCAACTGAACCTATATCCTACCCAATGTCCTCTATAGCCTACACGTTATTAAAAATCTTATTTCAGTTAGGCGTTTTAATCGTGACAATCAAGTGTCTGTTGAGTTTGACCCTTTTGGTTTTTCCTTGAAGGATCTCAAAACTAAGAAGACACTCTCCCGCCACAACAGCACCGGGGATCTTTATCCATTCACTCAGCCGTAACTACCACCTCAAGCTACCTTTCTTGCATCTCCTAGCCTCCCATGGCATGATCGTCTGGGTCACCCCGGGGCTCAAGTTTTAGATCTTTTAAGTCGTACTTTTAATTTTCAATGTAATAAGAGCAAAATCTCTCATGTTTGCAATTCTTGCCAACTTTCTAATAGTAAACATTTACCTTTTCATGCATCTAATACATTTACTTTTGCTCCATTCGATATCATCCATTGCGACTTATGGACCTCCCCAATCACGAGTAAAACAGGGTACAAATATTATATGGTTCTCATTGATAACTTCTCACACTTTGTGTGGGTGTACCCTTTAAAATATAAGTCTGACACCTTCCCAACTTTTGCCAAATTTCACCAACTTATACAAACACAATTTCATCGAAAAATTAAAACATTCCAATGTGATTTAGGTGGTGAATTTGACAACCTAGCCTTTAAAACCTTTGCAAACCAACATGGCCTCCTTTTTCGTTTCTCTTGCCCTCAAACCTCTCCCCAAAATGGACGGGCAGAACGGATGATTCGTCGTCTCAACGACATCATTCGTGCTCTCCTAATCCATGCCAATCTTCCCCCTTCATTCTGGGTGGAAGCATTACACACCGCCGTTTACCTACACAATATTCTACTAACCAAACGCCTTAACTTCTACACTCCTACATTTGCCCTTTACCTACGTCATCCTGAGTACGACCACTTACGAGTTTTCGGTTGTGCTTGTTATCCTAACACATCGGCTACCTAACCCCACAAACTGCACCCGCGTTCCATTCGTTGCATTTTTCTTGGGTACCCACCCGACTTTCGCGGTTACATGTGTTTTGACCCCACCACTGGCAAGGTTCATATATCTCGCCATGTGACATTTGATGAAGATGTCTTTCCTTATACCATTCCTCACTGTCCTACATCTTATAATTTCCTTGATGACACGATTCCCCCGGGTTTCACCTTTCATCCACCGGTCACCAAGCCGTCCGTTCCCAACCCCTACCTTATTACCTATAGCCGGCGACCCCGACCACCTACTTCCCAACCCACGGGTACCCACCAGCCTCCTGGACCGAACCCACCTGCTCCAGCCCCTCCTATTCCGGCTGTCCCTACATCCTCGAGTGGACAACCTTCGATCCAGCACATTCCGCCTACTTCCCCAACCGACCAACACCCCATGACCACCCGCTCCAAATCCCGTTCCACATCACAGTCCCAATCGGCCTTCACCACTACTACCATCTCTCCCATACCAACCACTTATGCCAAGGCCCTTTCTGATCCGAATTGGTTAAATGCTATGCAAGCCGAGTTTACTGCCTTACAGGATAATGAAACGTGGGAGCTAGTTCCACGACCTACGGATCGTCCGGTCATCCGATGCATGTGGATTTTCCGCCATAAACTCAAAGCTGATGGTTCATTGGAACGATATAAGGCTAGACTGGTGGTTAATGGGAATTCTCAAACGGTAGGCATTGACTGCGAGGACACTTTTAGCCCGGTTGTTAAACCGGCCACTATTCGGACTGTTCTTTCCCTCGCGGTCTCCCGGTCATGGCCCACCCATCAATTGGATGTGAAAAATGCGTTTTTACATGGGGAACTTAATGAGACTGTGTTTATGCACCAACCACCAGGTTTTTATGACAGAAGGTTTCCGAACTTTGTGTGTCGCCTGAAGAAGTCCCTTTATGGACTCAAACAAGCCCCTCGGGCCTGGTACACCCGATTCGCTACATTTATCACCACTCATGGCTTTCGTAGCAGCACCTGTGACAACTCGTTATTCATATACAATCGAGATGCCTCAAATGTTGCATATTTACTTTTATACGTTGATGATATTATCCTCACAGCATCTAATGATACTCTTTTACATGATATCATTGCCACAATGTCACGAGAGTTTGCTATGACCGACTTGGGACGTTTGCATCATTTTTTGGGGATTAAAGTCACCCAACAGGCACATGGTATCTTTCTGTCACAGGCACAGTATGCAAAGGATATTATCGCCCGGGCCTCTATGCTTCGTGTAAACCTTGCACGACACCAGTCGACTTATCGGCTAAACTCAGTAGCACTCATGGACCACTGTTCTTCGATCCAACTTTATATAGGAGCCTTGCAGGTGCTTTGCAGTATCTCACATTCACAAGACCGGACATCTCTTATGCGGTTCAGCAGGTATGCTTGTTTATGCATGAGCCATGGGATTCTCACTTCGCCTTCATGAAAAGAATCATTAGATACATCCAATGGACGATTAACTATGGTATACGTATCATTAAGTCTGCATCTCATTCATTGGTGGCCTACTCTGATGCTGACTGGGGTGGTTGTCCCGACTCTGGGCGATCTACATCGGGTTATTATGTGTTCCTTGGTGACAATTTGATTTCATGGTCCTCTAAACGTCAGCCGACAGTTTCTAGATCTAGTGCAGAAGCAGAATATAGAGGAGTCGCTAATGCAGTTGCCGAAGCTACATGGGTTCGCAATTTGTTACTTGAGCTGCATACCCCTCTTCGTCAGGCTTCGGTTGTGTATTGTGACAATGTGTCCGCTATTTATTTATCTAATAATCCGGTGTAACATCAGCGGACCAAGCACATAGAAATCGACATCCATTTTGTTCGGGAAAAAGTTCGTGTAGGCCACATTCGGGTTCTTCATGTACCTTCCTCACTTCAATATGCAGATATTTTCACAAAGGGGTTACCTAGGCAGCTGTTCCAATCTTTTCGATCCAGCTTGAGCGTATGTCCTCCACCCGCTCAAACTGCGGGGATGTCTTAGCCAATTATACTCAGTCGAATATATTGGCTGTGATTATGTTAATATTGTTATTTGATTTATTTGATTTGGTGTATAATTAGCTGTAAACAGCCATGTATATCCTTTCCATATATTTCGTTTGTATCTTCCCTATTTAAAGGGGTTTTGATCGTTGAATAAAATTCATTCAGAAAACTTACACCACAAACAACTTTCAATTTACACAATACACACTTGAAGACACTCGTATCATACAAACGAGACTACTTCACCAAAATAGGCGTGAAACCCATAATTTGGTGAATGACTCTCAATCCGCTATTCGAGTTTTTTGCATGAAATTACGCCGTCAAGTTAGGAGTGAAATCCACATCTTGATGGTAAATTTCCAATTCAAACTCTAGTGGACCCTCGTCAAAATGTCGGAATTCACTTTCTTGACCCGAAGAGTACCAACCATACTTAAGGTACGACGTTGTCAAGTTAGGGGTGAAACCCGCATCTTGTCAACTAGTCCCATTCCTCGATTTTCAATCCCACCAAAGTTTTTATTTTTCAATCGATTAGGGACGTGTAGTAACTGGAAGGGTAAAATACCGTTAATCGCTTATCGACGAGAGTATTTTACCTATAGGCCAAAGCACGTTTCCCTAATTCGAAAGGACTTTCGATTCACTTTGGAATAGTCAAAGTTTCTAAACCTGAAACACTCCTATGTTTTATCGAGCCTCTCTTTTATGTTATCTCAATTTCTATGTGTTTTAATACTTGTTACCTTGTCCATTTCAAAACCGATGCACAACTCGCACGTCTTTCACAATAAAAAACAATAATAATTCTCGTGAACAAACTAAATTTATACTCTTTTACGCATTCATACGTGTTTATACTTTGTGAATACTCGTTAAATTCATGCAAATTATCTGAATCATACGTGTTATGTGAATTCTTACATGCTCATACATTCAAAAAAAATATTTTATATTATGATCAAGTCTCACCCCCTACTCCTCTTTCGATTCTTTAGATTCCTCCCTACAGTCTGTCCAGGAGGTCCAAGAAGTCCATGTCTGGTTCGAAGAAGGGTTCCAACAGCAACAACGATGACTCAATGTCGAAAAAGGAACTTATGGAGTTCATGGCTGAACAAATGACTAAGGTTATCCCAGACATAGTGAGCAAGAATCAAACCCCACCCGTTATTGAAACCCCCAACGACTCTATCGACTCCAAGGTTGAAAAACCTAAGATGATGTTCTTGTTCAAACAGTTCATGGCTTGCAAACCCCTCACCTTCACAGGTGAAGAGGGTGTAACAGCTTTACTTCAATGGTTTGATGCCATTGAGTTAACTTTCCTACAAAACGGTTGCTCCGACAAATTTCAAACCTTTAACGCAACGGGTGTGTTCCGATCAAGAGTCCTTAATTGGTGGACCTCGGAGCAAAATGCTCGCGGGAACGAAGTCGCCCATGCCTTACTCTGGGCTGAATTGAAGACGTTAATGAAGGGCGAGTTTTGTCCTCCCCACGAACTTCAGAAACTGGAGAATGAATCCTTGAACCTGAAGCAAGTAGGGAATGATAATGCTGGTCTAACAGCACGTTTCAAGCAGCTCAGTGCTTTATGCCCTGGCCAAGTTGTCACACCCCGATATTTCCACGTATTACTGGTGGGCCCGGTGGGGAGTATCGTGATGTAATTGATATCATCATGGTCAAATAATCACAGTTTAAGGCACAACGGAAGTCTAAAATAATAATACAAACCGAATTGAATGTATAATAAAATATTACACAACGATTGTAAGTGGATCCACAGGCGGATCTAAAACAGAAAGAAAGTATTGTTGAACAGACTTTAAATATTAAAAGCTTGCAAGACTCTTTATTTAATACTCAGGAGTTTCCAGCCATTACGCGTAGTACCTGCACTTAATCTTTTTGAAAAATACGTCAGTTTACACTGGTAAATACAATTAACTGACTCTTTTGAAAAGTATTTATAAAATTGATTTGGATGCACAAGGCATAAAATCTTTTATAACTTGGGACAATTATTTAAAAATAATCTTGTAGACAGATTTATATGTTTGCCGTCCGTTCAGGACCGGAATAGAAGAGTCGGTACAAGATTAATAGACATACCACAAGTATAGGCCCACAAGAAGTTTCCTCACGAGTGAGATACCGTTTATACATACGTAACTGTCAGGTGTATGCCTACACCCCGTGCTTAAGCCGTGGCCATTTCAAATGAACGAGCCAAGGATATCCAGGACACGGTCATTAACCTCCCAAAGGTTTTGCATCAAACAAAACAGATTAAAACGGGTTATGTAAATTTATTAATCACAATCCGATTAAATGATTTCATACCCGACCAAGCGGTATTATTATAATATCGTATCCCAAGCCCATATAACGGAAAATAAGTTAAAAGTATTTACCTGAGCTAAAATGTAATTTTTATTCTCAGCCGTAATTCAAATAAGCAAGTACAAGTAGCTTTTACTGGGCTCTTAATCTGGAACGAAGGTTTTAATAACCTATTAGATTCCTAACGGGTCTTATTTAAGTTTAAACTTAGACCAGTTAGTTTTAATGAAAGGTTTATGGTTCAAAACACAAGATTAAGCGAAGACCGGATCAGAATGTGATTTAGACTCAACAAGTATGAAGACTTGTATAAAATGGGTAAACTAAATACATTCTGGATTTTGAAGTAAAAATGATAAGGTTTGACCCGTTTCGGCTAATTTATGCAAACTAGTTACATAAACCTTACCGAGCGCGTATATGCATAACGGGTAACCAAAAGAGTCATGTACAAGTTCCATAAGTTATTATGCTTAAAATATGTTGTGATATCAGAAGGATATCTTCTATTATGCCCAAAACGAATTTAAAACCAATTTAAGCCCTGTAAGGGTATTTTGGTCATTTTAAAGTTTATAAAAGAGGTTAAATAGCAAACTGAGGTTCTGGTCTAAGTTATACAGTACAAATATTAATTTTTTCAAGTTATATCAGTAAGATATCATACATATGTGTGTTTAAACATTTATGGCCAAACTATGCACCGAAGGGACATTTTGGTCATTTCACATATGTTTTAAGGTCAAATTTGGAAATCTAAGTTCAAGACTTATACTTACTGTTAAAGTATAAAAATCTATTTTTAAAATCAGTAGGTAACAAGTCTTAAGCGTTAAGTATGGTTTTAAACCATACTATGCGCTTAATAAGCGGAAAAGTCGGTAATTGACGATATTCAAGATGTTTATAAAATTCTGAAGTTTTGATCAGTCTCTAAAGCTTAAAATATTTTATTTAACATATGATATCTGTAGGAAAAGGTTTGGTAATCAAATCATATGTTAAACTCATTTTATTAACAAAAAGGGCATAACCGTCATTTACCGAATTTATGCTAGAACTCTATGTTATGGTTAGTATAAAATTTGACGAAAATTTCCAAAAATCCCTAAATATTATATCATAATAGTAGGTAGCAAGTTTGGTGCCAAAAATTGGGTTTAAATATGATTTATGCCAAAAATGCCATTTAATTAACAAAAAGCTTTTGTTTTACGATATCTTGCAAAACTTTTATTTTAGACCAGAAACGGATGTCAAATTTTTAGGACATGCTTATAAGTTAGTAATAAAGATTTTTGTCCTCTCACATTTTCAAAAATCTCTTTTTTATAATATAAGGGCAAAATGGTCAACTTTTAACCATTTAACGGAAACATGTAAATGATTCAGATTTCTAAAGGACCATGTAGTATAACCTCAGAGGGTTATCCTAACATATAATATGGTCACAAAGGAACCCTAAGGCATGACTAAAACTAAGCTAATTCGGGTCAGAACTGAAAGTCAAAGCAAAAGTCTACTTTTACGTCTTTCGGTTGCGAACCGAGCCTAATACTCAGAGTTGTCGGGTTGAACATGCCTAAACATGTTCTTATATTATTTACCAAGTTATTTAAGTGTTCAAACGTATTTTATAGCTCATACATTATTAGTTATGATTTATTTTGCAAAAACTAAGTCGTTTGACTTTTCTGTTGAGTAGTTTGACCCGAAAATTGACTGAGATAACGTGATAATTAGGAGGTGCCCTTTTAAGGGTTTAACATCTACATAATTACCAACACATAGCCACTTTCAATTCTAATAATGGCTGGACCGTTAGTGATTAATCACAAAGTCAAAGCAGAATTACGCTAACTTTGACTTTCGGTCATTAAACTAATAAAACCTTAACTGCAGAAGCTAAGAACACTTACAAGAGTCCTTAGCACGAAAATTTAGACTAAGAGAGCTTCCTTCCAATTCAGGATGCTCCAGAGAAGGTGTATGAAAGCTTTAGAGTTTGAGAGTATGAGAATTAGAACTTGTGCAAATGAAAGAACCACTCCAAGCCCCTATTTATACTACAAGAGGTCTTCACCAGATCAATCCAGGTGTTTTGTGGTGTTCTCAGATGTTAACAGGTGTCCAGGTGGTTTTAAAATACCAACAAATAGTCCATAGGATCGAGTTATGAGAGTGCATGGCTGTATTGGAGAAGAAGGGTGCAGAACCTGCACTTGTGCATGTTTTCTGTCCAGATCACGTCATCGTGTCGCGCGACGGCAGAGTGGTGTAGGTGTGGCGCGACGCCACCATGATGATTACCAGCCAACCAAGTTTCAAACTTGGCAGTTTCACCCCATGGACCTTTTAAAACGTGATAACTTTCATTTTAATTAACCCATAAAGTTTATATTTTGATGATCTAAAAGATATAGCCAATCATCGTTAGGTCCGGTTTCGTTAAACGACAACCGGAAACACAAGTTTTGCCTCGTTGACGCTTTTAACCCTTTATTTTCGAAAGTTAACGTATTTATCTCAAACGATATTGAAACCTTGTGAAATTTTCGTCACTTGTTCTTGGGAGTATAATTAATCGTTACAAAGCTCCAGGTTCATTAAAAGGTCACTCAGAGGTATTAATTTAACATGTTGACACATTTAACCCTCGCGTCTTGTAAACTTCCACTTTCTTCCACAAACGGCTTCATACGTTTCACAAATTATTCGTTTAAGGGTATAACATCGTGTAGGGTTGTTGATGCGTGTCAGTGTGTATATGTTTTAGGTATATATTTTAAGCCCTTTTTACACTTTTTAGCCAAGTTTTAAATTTATAAAACACGATATTTACTAACACTAAACACACATATGGGCAAGTGCACCCATCGTGGATGTAGTATAGTGTTGGTAAGCTACCGAGGTCGTCCAAGGACACAAGAGCTTTTAGTATCGGTTTATTCTCAACGTCTAATCAAATCAAAATGTTAGAAAAAAGGTTTTAAAACTAGAAAAATAAAACTAACTAAAATGCTGAAAATAAAATAAAAATAAAAACAGATAGACAAGATGAATCACTTGGATCTGACTCGTGTGTAGTGTAACCTTTGATTATTCTCGCACTTTTGCACTTGTTTAAGAGATTATCTTAGTTATTGTAGTAGGCCCCTCTTTTGAAGGTGACGTTACCCTCAACCCAATAGTTTGAGTAAGCAAGGATACAATCCTAAAGGGTTGGATTATTGAAAGATAATTAATTAAGTTATTAATGCATAATGTGGTAGGCCCCTCTTTTGAAGGCGACGTTACCCTCGGCTAAGTAGTTTGAGTCAGCAGGGATACGGTCCTAAGTAGCCGGGTTAAAGTTTTAATAGTAGTTTAACTTATGAGGGGGTCAAAGAGTTTGGACCCCCGCCATCCAATACCTTTGGGTATTGAAGGAGGTCCTACTAAATTTGACCTAGGTCCTTTGCAGGATCTATACACTGAACAATGGCAAGACTCTTACCAAACCGTTCCCTTAACCCACGACCAGGTAGCCAACATACCTCCATATAGACCGTGGAGATATGAATGATGAAAATCTTTTATTTTATATAGACAATAAAATAATGCGAAGACACCACAAACAAACGATAAGGAAGAATCACCTTCAACACAAGAAACTAGTAATTAAAGTCATTAATACAAAACCAATTAAAAAGTGCAAAAGATTAAAAATAAAAAGTATTACACTAAACACTTGTCTTCACCAAGTGATGTAAGAGACTTAGGCAAACATGGCCTTTGATTGTCAAGAACTCTTGCGATCAATCTTGGATCCCGAGACGACTCACACACTCTATGATGGACAATGGATGATGGTGGTGGATGATGGTGTTGTGATGGTGGTGGGTGGTGGGTGAAGTGTGAGAGAGGTGGTGTGCCAAGGGATGAGTTGCAAGAGCTCCAAACACTCCTATTTATAGGCTGAACAGAAGCTCGGGCACGGCCCCGTGTCCATCTGACACTCTCTTTCTTCATTAATTGTAATTCGCAATTACAATAAATGCGCCTGCAGGAAGTTGACCACGCCCCCGTGTCCGCTGGGCACGGCCCCGTGGTGGGCAGTAGAAGTTTCTATGGGTTTGTCTTTTCTGCTGCTTCTTGGGCACGGCCCCATGCTTGTTGAGCACGGGGCGTGTTCAGTCTTCTGTCTTCTTTGTTTTGCTTGGGAAGACGCTGTCGGGGGGTCGGGCATATCACTTTTGTTCCTTTTCTTGTATTCATGTTAGATTTGGCTGTCTTTTTGCTTCTTTTGTAATTTTGAGCTCATTTAATCCTGAAAATATAAAAGGAAGACAAAAGCACACTTTTTCCAACATTAGTACTAAAAAGGGTTAGTTTTAAGCCACAATTGATGTAATTTATATGTTGCATTTTGTGCACATTAGTTGTTAAAAGGCCAAATTTTCAAATGTTGACACTTTGGATCCTTTTACACATATACTTTCTTCGTTTGTCAACTTTAGTCCCTCGTAATCAATTCGTTACACGTTTAAAGTTCATGACACATGTCGTTACTACATTGGACATGATTTTGCGAGGTGTTACATCCTTACCCCCTTAAAAGAAATCTCGACCTCGAGATTTACTGAATTAAATGAGGTTATTTTTGTTTCATTGTGGATTCAACCTCCCACGTGTATTCTGGGCCTCTACGGGCATCCCATTTTACCTTCATAATCAGCACATGCTTTCTTCGAAGCTTCTTGACCTGTCGATCCTCGATCGACAAAGGTTTTTCAACGAACTTCAAGCTCCTTTCTATTTGCACATCCTTATGGGACATTGCCAGCGACTCATCGGCTAGACATTTCTTCAAATTGCAAATGTGGAATACATTATGGATTCCACTAAGCTCTTTTGGCAGATTTAGCTTGTAGGCCACAGTTCCGACACATTCGATGATTTCGAATGGTCCTATGTATGTTGGGCTTAGCTTACCCTTTTTGCCAAAATGCATCACCCCTTTCTAGGGTGACACTTTGAGTAGCACTTTATCTCCTACCTCGAATTTCAAAGGTTTACGTCTTTTATCCGCGTAACTCTTCTGCCTATCCCTGGTAGCTTTGAGTCAATCATGGATTTGGACAATCTTATCCGTCGTCGGGAGGACTATATCAGGTCCTAACAGTTGGGTTTCTCCAACCTCCGCCCAACAAACTGGCGTTCTGCACTTCCTTCCATACAAGGTCTCAAAAGGCGCGGCTTGGATACTTGAATGATAACTATTATTGTACGAAAATTCAATCAAAGGAAGATGGTCATCCCAACTTCCACCCAAATCAATAACACAAGCCCTGAGCATATCCTCTAGCATTTGTATCGTACGCTCGCTTTGGCCATCTGTCTGAGGGTGATAAGCAGTGCTGAAGTTTAGACGAGTGCCTAGGGATTGCTGAAAGATTTTCCAAAAATGAGACGTGTATCTAGTATCCCTATCGGAAATAATAGATACCGGCACTCCGTGGAGAGATACTATCTCATCCACGTATAGCTGAGCTAGCTTATTGGAACTGTGTGTTTCTTTAATAGGCAAGAAGTGAGCTGACTTGGTCAGCCTGTCGACTATAACCCAAATAGTATCATTCTCGTGCTTCGTCCTTGGTAACTTAGTGATAAAATCCATAGTTACCATTTCCCACTTCGAGGTGGGAAGTTCAGGCTGTTGCAGTAAACCTGACGGCTTTTGATGCTCGACTTTAACTTGTGCGCACATCAGACATTTAGCCACATTAGTGGCTATAGACTTCTTCAAGCCTATCCACCAATAATTTGCCTTTAAATCCTGGTACATCTTGTCACTGCCTGGATGGACTGAATATTTTGAACTGTGAGCTTCCTGAAGGATCACGTCTCTAAGTCCTCCATGGATAGGGACCCAGATTCGACCACTTAATCTAAGGATCCCATCCTTGCCATATGACAATTGATCAACAGTGACTCCTAACTTCTCATGCGGAAAGTTAATTTCCAAAACAGCTTCCTTCTGAGCAGCTAACAACCTCTCATTCAAGCTGTTCTTTAGTTCGATGCTCTTGGCGTTGATTCTTATTGGTTTAACTTTCTTTTCTGCTCAAGGCATCAGCAACAACATTTGCTTTGCCTAGATGGTAGCGGATTTCGCAATCATAATCATTTAGCATCTCCATCCAATGACGCTGCCTCATGTTAAGATCCTTCTGATTGAACAAGTGTTGAAGGCTTTTATGATCGGAATAAATCACACACTTGGTTCCATATAAATAATGCCTCTAAAGCTTTAGTGCAAATACAACGGCACCCAATTCCAAATCATGGGTGGTGTAGTTCTTTTCATGCACCTTTAACTGACGTGAAGCATAGGCAATAACCTTGCCTCTCTACATAAGCACACAACCCATACCTGTGTGTGATGCATCGCAGTAAACAACAAACTCTTCAATCCCTTCTGGCAATGTCAACACCGGAGCATTGCTCAATTTCAGCTTGAGGATCTCAAAAGATTCTTGTTGCTTGGGACCCCAGTCAAACTTTATATTCTTTCGAGTTAACGAAGTCAAAGGTGCAGCAATCATTGAAAAGTTTTCAATGAAACATCTGTAGTATCCTGCTAGACCCAAGAAGCTGCGAATCTCTGTGGGCGTTTTCGGTGCTTGCCAATTCATAATTGTTCAATCTTAGCGGAATCCACCTGGATACCACGCTCACTCACTACGTGTCCAAGAAATTGAACTTCTCAGAGCCAGAACTCACATTTAGAGAACTTTACATAAAGCTTCTCTTGTTGCAGAAGTTCAAGAATACATCGGAGATGTTTTTATGATCGGCTTGGTTCTTCGAATAAATAAGTATGTCATCAATAAAAACAATGACAAACTTGTCTAGATATGGTTCGCAAACGCGATTCATGAGATCCATGAATGTTGCAGGTGCATTAGTGAGCCCGAAAGGCATCACTAAGAACTCATAGTGGCCATATCGAGTTCTGAATGCAGTCTTATGCACATCTTCAGTTCTGACCTTCAGCTAATGATATCCCAACCTTAAGTCGATCTTTGAAAAGTAACTTGCACCTTGAAGTTGATCGAACAGATCGTCGATCCTGGGTAATGGATATCTATTCTTGATTGTAACTTTGTTCAGCTCACGATAATCAATGCATAGACGCATTGGTCCATCTTTTTTCTTCACAAATAGAATCGGCGCTCCCCAAGGGGATGAGCTAGGTCTAATAAAACCCTTTTCCAACAAATCATCCAACTGTGTTCTCAATTCTTTCATCTCAGTTGGTGCCAATCCATAGGGTGCTCTTGCAACTGGTGCTGCTCCAGGAATGATATCGATCCTGAATTCCACTTGTCTGTCTGAAGGTAAACCATGTAGCTCTTTAGGAAAAACGTCTGGATATTCAGAAATAACAAGGATGTCTTCGATCTTGGACTTTGGTTCATCAATGGTTACCTGTGCCATGTTAATGACACAACCTTTCTTCAAATACTTCGATGCCTTAAGCATAGACACTTGCTTAGGTGACCCGTACTGCGTATCTCCTTGTATTGTAAGTGGTTCACCATAAGTAGTCTTGATAACCACTTGCTTCTTATCACAAACAATTTGGGCTTGGTTAGAAGATAACCAATCCATGCCTATCACTATATCGAATCCTGCCAATTTCAACGGAAGTAAAGAAAGCGGAAAAGAGTGATTCCTAATGGATATGAAACATCCATCTAAGATTGTTGAAGCAGTCTCTATGGTACCATCGGCCAATTCTACCTCATATTTTATGCTTAGAGTCTTAACAGGCAGATTTAACAGTTTACAAAATTTATTGTCTACAAACGACTTATCTGCACCCGAATCAAACAAAACTCTAGCATATACATCATTGATAAGAAATGTACCTGTTATAACAATGTCTTTCTGAACTGCCTCCAGAACATTCATTTGGAAGACCCTAGCATTGGTCTTTTTAGCCTCCTCAGGCTTCTTTGGATTTTTCGGGCAGTTAGTCTTAATGTGCCCCTTTTTGTTTTCTTGCAATCCAAAGTCTTATGCTCTTTGGACTTGCAGATCCCACATCCATTAGGCTTTGACTGCGATTGCGATTGTGATCGTGATTCGAGTCTACGCTTCCCGAAATGGTGTTTCTGGCAGGTTTTGCATTTGGGCTTCTCACCTGTCTGTTGGGTATCCTTTTTAAACCCATAACTCTTCCTATGATTTGAGTTCCCCTTTCGTTTCTTATCGGAGCTATGAGAACTCTCATCCTCCCGTTTTCGCTTTCCTTCATCAGAAGTTTTGACAGACTTGTTTCTGATAGCATCAAGTGTGAGAGATAGAGACAGATCTACCACTGACCTGTATGTGGTAGGTCTAGATGCCTTCACATTTCCCTTGATTTCTGGAGCTAGACCTCCAATAAAACGTGCTATGCGCTTTGGTTCCTGTGTGACCAAATAGGGAACCAAACAGGACATGGTATTGAAGCTTGTAACATATGCCTGACAGTCTAAATTCTTCATGACCAGAGTCAAGAAGTCAGTCTCGATTTTCTCTACCTCATGCTGAGGACAGAAGTTTTCGTTGATCAATGCAACAAACTGATCCCAAGACAAGTTATACAACGGAATCTTCCTTGTAGCTTGGATTAACGACCTCCACCAAGCTAAAGCTTCCCTTTTAAATGATTGTGAAACAAACTTCACAATATCTTGTTCTGCACAACCACTGATATCAACCATAGTATCCATCTCATCAAGCCAAGTCATACAATTAATGGCTCCTTTTTCTCTTGTAAAGTCCCTTGGCTTGCAAGAATCGAAGTATTTGTAAGAGCAGGTCTTAACACACGGCTCCTGATTGAGCACAATTCGTTTGGATGGAACACTTCTCAGATTCGATGAATGATGAGAATCGTCTTTATGAGATACATGTATCTTGGAAGGTGGTTTTGTATGAGGTACAGGTTGGGTCCTGCTACGAGTACCACTTGATTCTTTGAACTGTGTGTCCATGGCTCGAGTGACAGCATTATCTATCATTGCTTGTAAATCTGCACCAGCTACATTAATTCTGGTGGTATCATTTCTCTCCCTTGGATGACTCTTAACCTCTTCTGATTTAGACATGCTGAATCTTGATTGCTATAAAACAATTGACAATAATTTATTCAGAGGTTATTATGGAATCATCATTTTTGTTGATTTAGTAACCATGGTAAATATAAACCATATTGGTTAATTTGTTAGTCATGTTTATTTAGGTTTTTCATTATAATTTATCCCCAGTTATAAATCATTAAAGATATTAGAGTGGCACAAAAGGCCTAGTCACAAGGACAGTTTTAAATTATAAGCCATGATCTTATAAGATCGAGGCATTAAGGTTTGAACATAGTTCATCACCTTTTCTTGACAGGGAGTCGTAGACTACAATTGTCCTTTGTCTTATTGGACAATGAATATGGCCTGTAGGCACTTCATCACTAATGGATATTTAAATTAGGTAAGAACAAGGAATTGGAAGAATCCAATACAAGGTTGACTAGTGTGATTTTGTCGAATCACATTTGCCAGGAGTGCTAACATGTTTTCAGATGTTAACAAGGATTTGAATCTTAAAAAGGTTTTTACCATTAGGGCCATGTCTAAAATGACATATGGGCTAGGTTATACATTCAAGATTTTCCTTTCAATATTTATTGGCAGATTAATTATAAAATGGAATGATATATTGATTTATTTCATACAATATATTCATATATATAATGACAAATGAAATTTTAAATTAAAACATTCCATAAATTGAAAGAAGTACATAGCTTCCCTATAGGACTTTAAAGAAATAACATTGTCCACACAGGGACTAAAATAAGAAATACAAGTCCTCGCAGGGACCAAATACATAAATAAAAATGTCCACGCAGGGACTTGATTGAAAATGAAATACAAAACAAATAAATGAGGATTTTAATAATCCCTCTTCTTCTTCCCCTTTATAAGGTTTGCCAAACCCTTTAGTAGACCGCGGCGGCTCCTACGCTCCTCGTCTACCTTTTGCTCCACCACGTGCAACCGCTGAAGGATTTCTTGCTGCGGTGGTGGTTGGATCTGTGGCGGCTGCGGCGGTTGCAGCTGCTGCTGAGGATGAGGAGGTGGTGGGTATTGATACCCATATTCGGGGTACCCAGTTGGGTACGTAGCTGGAAAGGGTCCAGGGTAGAGAGCATTGTAGTTGGCTACCTCGAGATACGGGTCAATGGTAGGGGCATTGTTGTAGTTGTAACCAGAATAAGTTGGCTGCTCAAAAGGGTTATACCCAGCTGCACTTGGATATGAAGGAATTGGGTTAGCATAACCCATTTGTGGTGCTGGCTCGACTGGTGCAGAGTCGACTTCAGAAACTGGGTTCGAAGGCCCACCCATTTGCGGGTCTTCGTACAACGGCGGGTAGTTGCTGTTGCTTGAGTGTTGGGGGTGCTGAAGTGGAAACCCCCACACACGGACATCCGTGCACTTGTTCTTCTTCGCCTCAGTGGTTCTGGAGGCAGTTGCTGTTCTGGCTGTGGCGGTGGAGTGACCGCCTGAAAATGCGGGTCCTCAGAAGGGACCTGTTAGTGTGGTGGTGAATTGTGGTCAGGGGGAGTATACTCCCACTTGTATGTAGCCCATCTTTCAGCGAAAAATGTCTAGGACCCTGTAAGGCGAACCATGTGTAGGATCGTTTGCACGACCAAATGAGTCGTTCAGAAGAGATCTCATCCAATACGAAAGGCGGAAACAGACGTATCGGAGTTATTTCAGTTGGATACACACTAGAATCACATTAATTGTCTCTTATATTGATTTCACAATGTTTTACAGGCTGGAGACACTTCGGCAGCACCTCGGCACCGGAATCAGAAAGTTACAAATGAAATAACCACACTCACTATATATAGGCACTACCATTTCGCATGGAATGGCTCACACGAATTGGCCAGTTCCATTTCGTACGAAATGAACATGTTCCATTTCGTGCGAAATGGCTATAAACTACAAATTTCCCGTTTTTCTCGTATAACGTGCCCTGATCTATCCAATCTATTACAAGACTTGATACAAGACGAAGTAGACAGACATATGCACCAACAGACTCCCCCTTGGATGTTGACGAAGTCTTCGGTGTCGAGTCTTTAGTATGACAAGTCTGCAGTCTTGATCAGTCTTCTTGCTCTTACCAAAGTACTGACACTGTAAGTATCCTTCAATCTCTATCTCTTCTTCTCTCTCTCACTTCTAGAATCTCAATCTGACTCTATCTTCTCTTGATCAGATCTCTTGATTTCTTAAGTTCTTCAGCATCAGCAGCTTGTGTGGACAGCAGGATTCAAACCTGGCTCTTTAACATTCAAACTCCCCCTTGAATGTTGATCCATAATCTTACGAAGTCGAGAAATTGGCTCGTATCTATACGGATGAAGTCATTGTCATCATGGTATCCCTATTAACATCATCTCGGACTGCGTTGGTCGTCTCACCACTTGTCTTTGGAAAACGTTTCAATCCGTTCTTGGTACTCATCTTAATCTTAGTACCTCTTTTCATCCTCAATTCGACGGTCAAACCGAGCGTACTATCCAAACTCTAGAGGATATGCTTCATTCTTGCGTAATCGATTTTGGTGGCAACTAGGATATGCACTTGCCTTTGATCGAATTCTTGTACAATAATAGTTACCACGCGAGTATTCAAATGGCACCGTTCGAGGCATTGTATGGTTGTAAGTGCCGTTTGCCTATTTGTTGGCACGAGATCAGAGAAGCTCAAATCACTAGTCCCGGGCTTATACAAGAGACGACAGACAAGATTTTACAGATTCAAGACAACCTTCTCAAAGCCAGGAGCTGATAAAAGAGTTACGCTAACAAGCGTCGCAAACTTTTGGAATTCAATGTTGGTGACTTTATAGTTCTCAAGGTATCCACTTGGAAGGGCGTAGTTAGATTTGGTAAGAAAGGGAAACCTGTTCCTCGCTACGTAGATCCTTTCAAGATTCTCGAAAGGATTGGCAAGGTAGCTTATCGACTGGACCTACCTCAAGAGCTCAACAATGTTCATCCTACCTTTCACGTCTCAAAATTGAAGAAATGTCTAGCTGAAGAAGGACCTCAAGTCCCACTCGAAGATCTTTAAATAAACGAGATGTTGGGATTGAACCCTACCAGAGGAACAGATAATTAAAGCCAAAACTGGATCAGGTCTGTGGATCCAGAATAAGCAGATGTTATGCATACAAGTCTCTCCCCTTGAAAGTGGTTTCAACATCTACTGAACTCCTATCTACTGATCATACAAACTGCTGACCTACAACTACTGATCTAGTCAAAGACTGATGAAGAACTAAAGCCCTGCTGCCCAATCTACTGCCTTAAGAAAAGCACTGCTGATCATGACAAGTACTGCTGGGTTCACAGCAGTGGAAGGATGCAGCAGCAGTTTTGTTTACTTTATGCAATGTAATGTCATATTAGTAGTTAGCATAGCAGAGGTTGTATAGATCAGAGGTTAGAGTTTGTTAGGAGGTTAGATGTCACTTTCATGGTGACGTCAGCTTAGATGCTTCAGTAGTTTGCTCGTGCCTATAAATAGAACAGTGCTCTGTACTGTTCTATTAGCTCTTTCACCATCTTCTTCCTGCACGAACAAATACTGTGAGCTTGGGCTGAGGGGGAGTTTGTATTCATTCATGCATTGTAATCGTTATTGAAATAAATTCAATCTTTCGGTTCTTTGTGGAAAATGTTTGATTAAAGCAATTCTCCTGTTTGATTGTGTACAAAGTTTGTTTCCATTATAATTCCGCTGCACAACTCATTCATCTTCATCTTATTTCAAACGTAAAACACAATCAAAACCAAACTCAGATCCTAACAATTGGTATCAGAGCTTGGACAGTCAAATTTGATTTAACAATCATTTTGACATAAATAGTTCAGCTCACAATCGTTGATACTGATAGTTTGTTCGTTTTGTTGAAAAACAGAGCAAGGTTTAATCACCATTAAAGTTGATTAATCAGTGCCTGTAAAACAACCAGGATGACGTCGCAATCACAAGATGATAAGAATAACATTGGCTCACTTTTCAAACCACCTATGCTTAAACGTAATGAATACACCATCTGGGAGAGAATGATGGGTCACATCCTTGCTCAACAGAATACTGGATGTTGGAGGTTTGTTGTCTTTGGTCCCCATGTTCCTATGGTGCCAAGTGCTGAGGATACAAAGAAGTTCGTCCCTAAACCAACTGAAAACTATACTGAAACTGATTTTCAAAAGTTCGAACTCGATGCCAAAGCATTTAGCATCATAGCTTCTGCATTACCCAATGAAATCTATGCTGGACTGTTACATTGTAACAGTGCCAAAGAATTGTGGGATGCATTGAAGGAACAATTTGGGGGAACAGAAGAGGTTATTGAAAACAACAGGGAAATTCTGAATCAGCAGTATGAAACATTTTGTCACATCAAGGGTGAATCATTAACCCAACAGTTTAAACGTTTTAGTTGTCTCATTAGTGAACTAAGGCTTGTTAAAGTTACATTTTCAAATGCAACTCAAAATTGCAGGTTCCTTAGATCACTACCTGAAAAATGGGACACAATTGCATTTGTCACTAGAAATTCAGCTGAGTTCAAGGATCTGACCCTGACCCAACTCCATGGTAGACTCCTGACCTATGAAAGGGAGATAAACTAGAAAAGGAGGTTGCAAGAGTCTGGAAAAGTTGCAGATGACTATCCATTTGGCAGCACAGCTCTTTTTGGTCAGGAAGAATCTGGTAGCAGTAGTAAGGATCAGAGTTTTGATCATTTTATTGACATAACTGCTGGTTTTAACGACTCTGATCCTCACTCTGCAAATTATGCTCTCACTGCAAACTGTGAAAACCAGATGTCAGATAATCTGTATTTTGAACTCAATGGTTTGCAACATTTTGATCCCACTGACTTAGAAGAGATGGACATTTTGCATGAATTGGCTTTGCTTAGTGTTAGAACAAGCAAATTCTACAAAAGAACAGGGAGAAAATTCCCAGGGCTTCATGGGAATTTAAAGGTGGGGTTGGATAAGTCAAAAATTAAGTGTTACAACTGTAATAGGCTAGGTCATTTTGCTAGGGAATGCAGGAGTCAAACCACTGGTCCAATAATTACTCATCCTAGCTCAAACCCTAGACCACAACAACAAAACACTGTGCACTATACCCAATATACCCCTGCAGCACATGTTAACACTGCTCATTATGCTGCAACCCCTGTGCCTGTGCATTATGTTCAAACCACTGTTCCACAAATTCAGTATGTTCAGGCCCCTGTTCCTCAGGCACAGGTGCAACCTGTTGCACCTCAACAAGCTGCTCCAACACTGGCACAACCAGATCAGCAAAGCTTTTTCACACAAGGCTTTGTTGATTAGAGCAGCATGCCTGATGAACTTGGTGATGAAAATTTTGCTCTCTATGCTTCTAATGATACTTTTGATAATAACTTTTGTTTGATGGCATTAGAGTCAATACCAGAAGGGGTAGAAACTGAAGGTGAACAGCTAAGTGTTGAAACAGTGGATGAAGTTGCTGAAGCAGTGGTTACTGCAGTTGCTGGTGAACTACTGCTGGGAGAAAATTCAGAAACCCTGATTGAACCACTTTCTGACCCTTGGTCCAAAGAAGACAAAGAGAAAGAAGAAGTGAAGAAAGCTGGTGAGGAAGAAGGGAGAGCTGATGAAGAAGGTGATCATCAATGTAATTGTGCCATGATGGCTGCTGCCAAGGGAGCTTCTGCATGCTTAGATAGTCTTTGGTATGTAGATAGTGGAGGCTCCAGGCACATGACAGGATGTAAAGCCCTACTCAAAGATTTCAAAATCCATGGAGGGGGTGATATATCCTTTGGGAATAATAGTAAAGGGAAATTTCTGGGGTCTGGTACAGTTCAGTCTGGAAATGTAAAATTTAAAAATGTCAATCTGATAGACAATCTGAAATTCAACCTCCTGAGTGTCTCACAAATGAGTGATAAGGGGTATGGGTCATTCTTCACAAAGGAGTGTTGTAGGATTGTTGGACCAGAAATGGTTGAAAAGATTGAAGCAATAATAAAATCAGGAAAAACAAAACTTGTTGCTCAAAGAAGTGGCAATGTTTATGTTGTTGATATGTCAAAAGAGTGTCCCAGAACTGATGCCTGTCTGTTCTCAGCTGCCTCTAACAAAGAGACAGAACTTTGGCACAGAAGACTAGGGCACACAAATCTCAAGACAATCACTGAAATTTCAAAAAATGGCCTAGTAAGAGAGTTGCCACAAAAACTGTTTTCATGTCCTGAGCATTGTGTTTCCTGTTTAAAAGGAAAACAACATAAAAGCTCGTTCAAGTCCATTTAAGAGTCCAAAACAACTCAGTGTTTGCAAATGCTGCACATGGATTTGTTTCGCCCAGTTCAAGTCATGAGTCTCAAAAAGAAGAGATGCTGTTTGGTTATTATTGATGACTTCTCTAGGTTTACATGGACTTTCTTTTTACACTCAAAAGATGAGACTGCGGGCATTTTGCAAGACTTTGTGACACAGGTTGAAAAGCAATTTGACCTTCCAGTGAAAGTCTTCAGGAGTGACAATGGCACAGAATTCAAAAATAAGGAGTTGGATGCCTTCTGTGTGAAGAAAGGGATTGTAAGGCAGTACAGCATCCCTAGAACACCGGAGCAAAATGGGGTTGTTGAAAGGAAGAACAGAACATTGATTGAGGCTGCCAGAACCATGCTTGCAGATTCAGGTTTGCCATTAACTTTTTGGGCAGAGGCAGTAAACACTGCTTGCTATGTCCAAAACAGAGTTTTAATCAACCCCAGGCACAAAAAGACTGCTTATGAAATTCTGTATAAGATGAAACCACTGATCTCATACTTTAAAGTATTTGGCTACCCATGTTTTATTTTGAACTTATAAGATTCTATTTCAAAATTTGCAGCCAAAGTAGACTGTGGCTATCACCTGGGATACTCAACCACTGCCAAGGCCTACAACGTGTTTAATACACGGACCAAAGCAGTGGAGGAGACTTTGAATGTAAAGTTCAATGAACTTTCATCAATGAAAATCCCAGCAAATCCTGCTGATTTGTTTGATCTTGATAAGTTCACTTTTGGAAACACTGCTGTCAAGACTTACAGTGTAGGTCCATCAGAGGATTCAACACCAGACTATGGGTATGAAATCATCATCCCTCAAAAGTCTATCAAAATGGGAAGAGCAGCAGGTGTTCAAAACAGCTGTCAAAGCTCAACCACTGCTACCTCAACAGTTGTTGACCAAAGTAGCCCCTTAACCCCTGCTTCCACATCATCAAACATTGTTGATAAAAGTCCTCAAACAGTGGATCAAAGTCAACATGTGTCCACACCTGTACCTCCTATTCCACCACCTTTTGATGCCACTGCTGGATCATCAAAGTCACCAGCAGTGGCTAGCTCAGATGATTCACATCTGCAGCCTTCACCACAAAATGCCATTGAACCATACCAAGGAGAGTTAATGTTCTTGAAATCTCATCCACCAGATCAAATTATTGGCAACATCAATGAAGGGGTGCTCATAAGAAGTCAATCCCAAAACATCTGTCTTTTTGCTGGTTTTCTATCACTTCATCAGCCAGTCAAGTACCAAGAGGCACTGAAAGACAACAGCTGGGTAGAAGCCATGCAAGAGGAGCTCCAACAGTTCAAAAGAAAACAAGTATGGGAGCTTGTACCACTGCTAGAAGGTGTAAGTCCTATTGGCACAAAGTGGGTCTTAAAAAACAAAACTGATGAAAGGGGCATTGTTGTCAAGAATAAAGCCAGGCTTGTGGTTCAAGGTTACAGACAAGAAGAGGGCATTGACTATGATGAAACATTTGCCCCTGTAGCAAGACTTGAAGCTATCAGACTCTTTCTGGCCTTTGCTGTCAACCACAACATCAAGGTGTATCAAATGGACATAAAATGTGCATTCCTCTATGGTAAGATTCAAGAAGAGGTTTATGTTTGTCAACCTCCAGGCTTTGAGGATCCATTTAATCCAAATCATGTCTACAAGCTGAATAAAGCTTTGTATGGCCTGAAAAAAGCACCAAGGGCCTGGTATGAAACTCTTTCCACCTTTCTACTTTCCATTGGTTTCACTAGAGGCAGAATTGATAAAACACTGTTTTTAAAATGGAGAGGGAAGGAATTGATGATTGTCCAAATTTATGTGGATGACATCATTTTTGGAAGCACATGTAACAAAATGTGTGAAGAGTTTAGGCAACTCATGACAGCTGAGTTTGAAATGAGTGCAATGGGTGAACTCCAGTGTTTTCTTGGTCTCCAAGTAAAACAACTGCAAAATGGCACTTTTATCCATCAAGGCAAATATGCCAAAGAACTTTTAAAGAAATTTGATATGGATGATTGTAAGCCATGCAGTACACCCAATGCAACCAATAAACTAGTCATGTCTGATGAGAAGGATGAATTGGTTGATCAGACATTATATAGAAGCATGATTGGGTTTTTATTGTACCTAACTGCATCTAGACTAGACATCATGTTTGCAACATGTGTATGTGCAAGATCCCAATCAGCCCCTAGAAAGTCCAACCTTATTGCTATTAAAAGGATATTCAGATACCTTAAAGGTGCTCCCACACTTGGTATCTGGTATCCAGCTGATGGTAAAATTGAGCTTTCAGGTTTCTCAGACAGTGACTTTGCTGGATGTGACAAGACAAGGAAGTCCACTTCAGGAGGGTGTCAATTCCTAGGCAATTGCTTAGTGTCTTGGCAAAGCAAAAAGAAAGCAGCTGTTTCTACATCCGCTGTTGAGGCAGAATATATAGCTGTTGCAAGCTGTACAGCCCAACTGCTTTGGCTTCAAAATCAGTTGTTGGATTTTGGTATCACTGCCTGGAAGACACCACTCATGTTGGATAGCCAGGCAGCAGAAAATATCATCAAAAATCCAGTTTCTCATTCAACCACCAAACACATTGACATCAGACATCACTTTGTGAGGGATTGCTATGAAAAAGGTTTGATTTCTCTGCATCATGTTCCAACTAAGGATCAGCTGGAAGATGTGCTAACCAAAGCATTAGACACATCCACCTTTGAAAGCTTGATCTCTAGGATTGGCATGCTAAAAATGGAATAACAGGCAAAATTCTGTTTTTCTATGAATAAAAGCATTAAAATGTTTTTCAGAAAATCAAAAATCCATCCTTAAAAATAGCTAAAAATGAAATTTTCATTAAAATCCTTAAAAGTCTGCCATAACCACTGATGAGTTCAAAATTTTGTTCTATTCCAAAAGTCTGTCCACTGCTAAAAATCATCCCCTGCTCTCTCATTCCTTTGATAAACACTGTTGTTCAAAAGCAGTGTTGTATCCACTGATGAGCTATCCACTGATAGAAAAAATCATCCACTGCCTTCAGTACCGTTACATCCACTGCCTTCATCAGTAATTTTCACGAAAGTACTGTCCTTCACTTCATCAGGGAATGGTACGTGGACAGTACATTGTGGTCAGTCCTTTTGTAACCGCTGCCACGTCAGCACTCACTTTTCCACCATAAAACCCCCATTCTAAACCCAAAAAGGGTTTACTGTCGAATTGAATTCTTAAAAATTCTCTTCTCAAAACAGTTTCTTCATCTTTCATCAAATCCCTTCACAAATTTCTTCGATCGTCTTCTTCAAAATGACTAAATTGAAGTCCTCCGCAAAATCTTCCAAAGGGGCCTTTCAAAAGGCTAAACCCACAGAAATTCCACACAAACCTTCTCACAATCTTCTGGGTCTTCTCACAAAACCCGGCACCATCGATACCTTTGATTCCATCCTCGATATGATCACTGCGTTAATGTACAAAACTTTGCTTACAGCAGATGCTCCCATCTACCTACAAACCTAGAGAGAGTTTTGGAAAAATTGTACCCTTGACAAACAAGGCGAAGATGTCAAAGCCATTAACTCTTCTCTACAGGGAAAAGCTGTCATAATAACACCACAATCCATCTCGGAGGTCTTTCAACTCAATGATCAGGAAGGTAAAAATTATTTTCCTAAAAATGAGTTAAAAATTGACTTCATTGAAAGAGGGTATGCAGACACAATGATGAAGAGGGATACCTTACAAAAAGGTTTCTTCCCTTCTGCAACAAGGTTTTTATTCCATACCCTCCTTATGTGTGTTTCAAACAAAACCACTGCTTTTAATGAAATACCATTAAAGATTCAAAACCTAGGGTATGCTATTCTTCAAGAAGAAAATTTTAATTATTCCCAGGTAATCTTTAATGATATGGTTAAAAATGTTGAAACAAAATCATTCTTACTGTTTCCAAGATTTCTAAGCTACTATTTTGAAAAGAAGTTCAGTAAGGATGATCTTTCTTTAATAAACCAAGGTGACTCTTTTCAAATGCACAGCTTAACTGCTGAAACTTTTACAAGAATGTCAACACCTTGCAAAACACAAGCAGAGGTGCCTGAGCAGAATTTAGCAGCAAACACTGCACCTCAGGTATCTGCTGCTGAGCCCACTGCTCAAGGTGATCAAAGTGGCAAAACAACTACTTTGAAACCCACACCTATAATCACCAAAAAGCCACAGAAAAAGAAAACTCAAAAACCCCCCAAACCCATCAAAAAGGCAACTCTGGAGGATGAGATACCAGAGCAACTGCCTGTGACAACACAGAAGTCACAACAAACCACTGCTGCTACTTCCTCACAGCAGTTGGTAAAAATATCTCAAACCATAGCTGAAACTCCTCCTGTCTCTTCTCAAAAAGAACAGGTTGTACAACAAGGGACACCACTCTATGATGCTCTGGAATCACTCGTTTCCATCATCCACAGCCCAATGCCCGGGGCAAATTCTCTTTCTACACCCAGCCTCACATCCACAATTCCTACACCAACCAAACTTTTGTTGGATACAATTGATTTGAACCAGGCACAACCCAGTCCTTCTCAATCACCTGTTCATGAGAATATGCCTCAACAACAGACTGGGCCTGATGCATCAATCTTTGCTAACTCACCAACACAACCTGAGGAGGTTACACCCCTTGAGTTACAAGTAACTCTTGGTGGTATTCCAAGTGAAGCAGCCATTAAAAGTGTTAAACCCACTGGTTTACACTTGGACAGTGGTTACATCAATAAGACTTTCTTGGAGGCAATTCCTTCTATAACACCTCTGATATCTGCTAGTGAGTTTGTTCTGACCACTGGTTCCATCAAATGATTATCAAGTGTTGAAGGAAGAAGACCCCAGTACCAAGAAAAAGGGGCATCAGTTGTTGATGTTTGGAGTACACTCCCTACCTCAACCTCTGATAAAACCACTGCTACTGGGAAATCAGATGATCCCATTAAATTGGGTGATGGTTTAAAGTACCAAGAATTGATGAAACGTGTTGAAAAACTGGATACTTCGGTTGGAGAAATCAAAGAAATGCTGCAATAGTTGTTAACAGTACAAAAGGTGCAATCCCCTGCTGATACAACAGTTGTTCCACCTCAAACATCTGTTCCACAAGCATCTGTTGCAAATGAGCTCTGGAACTTCTTTCAACCTTTTCTCCAACAACAACAACAATTGGCTGATCAGCAACATGAAAAACATGTTCAAGAGCTGAGAAACACAATGGAGTCTAGGTTCAAGAACACACAAGCAGACATCAAGGCTATAAAGGCCCATCTGTTGACAACCACTGGCACTGCTCCTCCAACAGTTAATGCTAAAAAGGGGGAGAAAATTCAGGAGTGGAGGAAGAAAGGGATTGATAATGGTCTGTATATTGAGCTAGAAAAGGATGCTATGCTCAGAAAAATTCCCTTGCTAGATGGTAGCAAGAAGGTTGATGTTACTCAACATGCACTTGATGAAGGAGTAGCAAGTGTAAAAAGAGATAGTGTGGCAAAGGATATGTCAAGGTGGAATGAAGAAAAAATAGCTTACATGGAGCTGAATGCGCAGGGTTGTTCTGGGTTAAAGGATGTTCAAAATCCTGTGCCAAAAAGAAATCCTACTAGAAAAGTAAGGAAACCCAAGTCCACACCATCCAGACTCACTAAGCATACTTCAAAACCACCATCCAAAAGCCACCAACATCAAACCTCCACCCAAACAGTTGCTGAAACTCCTGCTGTATCAACATTTGCTGGTACGTCAGTTGTTTCAACAACTGCTATCACTACAACACACACTACAACCACTGCCTTACCACCACCACCAGAAACAATATCTCTACCATCACCTCCTGCCAAAAAGCAGAAGACAGAAGATGTTACAACATCTGCTGTAATGACAACAGTGGTTGAAACACCAGTTGTTTCAATAGCTGTTAGTCAATCACAAATCACTGCCTCTCATATCACCACCACTGTTCCACCCAAAACATCATCTGCCTCTCCTACAATAAAAAGGAGAAGGGTTATCATACCAGATGATGATTCTCCATCACCACCACCAACATCATCAAAATCTCTAGCACTTGTCACAATTCCAAATCCCATTCCTCTCTCTTCAGCTCAAATTCAAAAGCCATTACCTCCTGCAGGTGTTTTATTTCCTTTGGAACTCATAGCAGTTAGGGAAGAAATCAAATCCTTCTATTATGAGGATGACCCTACTAAAAGGAGTTTGCCATCAGTTGAATGATATCCCAGGCCAAACAGTATTGAAGAATATTTGAAAATCAAGGCCAAGCAAGCAGAGGATATCTCCAACAAGAATAAACAAGGGAAATCTGATAGAGAATTTCAGCAAAACTATCAGTTTCTACTCACACAGGTCAAATCTATGGAGCAATTTGCTAAAAATGTATGTCAGTAAATCTCAGAAAGGGCAGATGAGTCCTTGAGAAAAGACTACATTGATAACATCATGACCTACAAGAAATACAAAGGAGAGAAATATATGTATAAAGACTGGACCATTTCTGAACTTGAAAATGAAGCAGCCAGGATTCAAGAAATGATTAAAAATAAGGTCAAACATACTCCTCCTGAAAAATTCAAGAAGCTTGAATCTGACAAAGCTATAGAGTTGAAGAGAATGAAAGAGGAGCTGATAGCGGCTGATTATGGGTCAAAGAATTCAGTGTCAAAGTGGGGAGAAGATAGGGTCAGGGCCACCTACAAAAAGCTAGAGGAACTTAGAAAGAAAGATCCAACAGTTCCACAAAAGCATGATGTAACACCCCATAATTCATAAGATAGGATACATTAATATTTAAAAGTTTTTATAATTAGTTATGATTATTTTATAAATAACCTAAAGAAAGTTTATTAAAATGTGGAAAAGGGTATTAAGGAACAATAAACCAACATGGAGGGTAGAGAATGTAAAATTTATAAAGTTAATTAGTAAAAAATCAACAACCCAGTATTTCTGGGGTTGGTGTGTCACACCCCCAAATTACCACCTAGGGAGTGTCCCTGTCAGGCGTGTGACAAACCAATAACGAGCCACTAATCATATTGAACCAATCATAATGTTGAATAAAATCATCAATTATTCTGAAAAGTACTGTCAGTAAGTTTAAAAGAAAACCAACATGTTCAGCGGAAGCAAATAAAAGAAAACATAATTAACTGTTTCAGTTTAAATGTGTGAAATCATTAAACCCATTATTCGTATCCAATCAGCACGACCCATGACCACTCCAGCTACTTCAGACAGCAAGTTCCAAATCCGTATAACCTAACAACCTGCGAGCATGCAACAAGTGTATCAGACAACGCTGGTGAGTTCATAGTTTTACGAAAACGTTGTTTACCAAGTATGTAGTTAATCCATTGAAGTTAATTCCCGAAGTAATGTTGAAAACAATGTTGATAATACCCCAATACAAGACGGCTTCTGATTATTTTGCCCTTTCTCCAATGCTCCTATCAAAGCATTGGTCATGACTAGGTCATTAGTTCAACACCCGTCCTCCCAGGTACGGGGTGAGGTTGCCAAACCTAAGTAGCGCTACTAACTAATACCATGTTACCTTCCTGGTAACCAAACAACACGGAGGGACTTTAAAGGTGATAGGAAGAGTATATTATCCAACATTCCCGTTTTTACCCAAAAGACTTATCCCTCCCAGGAATACCCACTGACTGTCCCAACCACCGGGACGCATGCTCAAGAGATGAACTCACCTTTGGTTTGCTCGGTAAGATTAGTTACTTGTTTAACAGGTGATCAATCAAATCCTATTGTAGTTACCAAGAACAGTCAGTATCATGAATTCATAATTCGGATATCTAGTCACATGCATGCTCAAGCAGTAAACATCTAACATATAGCGTCACACATGTATAACAAGTACCATAGTTATGGTACACTTACAATATAAATTCGCACAGTACACCATACACATTTAGATCACAAGTGGTTTCGTATCACGCGCATTGCCGACTAACGACACTTGACATTCTACTTCACTAACCCATGTAATATACGGTTTACTCGGTTTCAGGCCCGACAATTGTGGCGACCCGTGGTGTGGCCCACTTGGTCTCCGCCCAAACACAAGGCACACCATCACCGTGACCTAGTGAGGGTGGCCTGTGGGTCGAGTAAGGGACCCGACTTAACCAATCCTTGCGGCCCACTAATTGTGCTTGTAAGGTCCAGCTCAGTTTTAATATCCCACCCTTAAAATCCTCTCGGCCCATACCTCCAGGTGGGTAACCGGCCGACCCCGAGACCCAGCCGAACTGGCCCTGTTGTCAGGTTATATGCTTTCACAAAATGGTCATCTCATGTGCAATGTGTGTGTACATGTGCATGCCTAGCTCTAGTGTGTAATCTATTAAACAATTAAGTCATACAATTCATCACCCAATGCACCATGATATTCCCACAGACAACAATATTAAATGTCCACCTGATTTAGCTTGAATACACATAGCCATCATGTCATGTTTTTACTCAAATTGTTGAGTTTTGTGCAACCATGGAATTTTAATACTATTGGACCTTTAAGCCACCTAATCATCATTGTATTGGACCCTTAGAAGCACTTATCCATCATACTATTGGACCTTCAAAACCATTTACATATATGTGATAAATCATGTTTTGACTCTATGCACACACATACACATCGAAGCTGACCTTATAACCATGATCCACACTCTCACACACCTCACAACATAACCAATCATAGACGACTGCAAGGAATCATTATGACATGTCTAGAAAACATAATCATCGATCACATTAAAGAACTATCTAGATGGCTAGCATCTTGCGAACTTGAATGACTACACTTATCAAATTAAAACATTCAATCAATACTCTGAACGAACCACATTAGACATTCACACATATACACAACATAACATCAAGTACCAATAAAATCATGCATGCTAAGAGAACTTGATTTGTAACAAGGTGAGATTACACTAACCGAGTAACCAGACTAGATGATTAACACACAAGGAAAAAGAGCAAGCTGCAACCAAACTGATTCTCTTATTGATGCCGTGGACCTCAAGGGGTGATTAGGGTTTGTATGCGATTTGTTCCCTAAAGTGCGTAACATATCAACATCCTAATGTATATGCACAAACACACGGGCTAAGGGGATTAGCTTTGGGCCAGATTTAATGTATTGGCCGAGATGAGAGGCCCATTCCACTAAGAAGTGCATATAAACTAATTTCATAGCTAACCGGCCCACTCCCAACCTAGTTTGGGCTTTACATAGCCCAACCATTATCATGGCATCACTAAGAGGGTGTGTTCTCGGGTTGGGCTCCGGGTGTGTGTGGGCCGAAATGGTTTAGTGACATTGTGGCCCAAGCTAACTACTAGTTCCACAGAGTTAATCCAATCCATACACTCATTTAATCAGTTCATTAAAGTCGCGAGTGTTTGAAAAGTTTGACATAACAGAATGTTTAACGGATTGGCATAGCAAGAACGTTTAACACATTGGAAGGGATAAGAAATTTAGATCACACGATTAAACGTTACTAACCGTGAAAGTTCGGGTTGTCACATCATCCCCAACTTGAAAGAAATTTCGTCCCGAAATTTGACAAGTAAGAACTGAGGAGTGAAGTGAGGAAATTAGGATTATTGCGGATTTTGCTCGGGTGTCACATCCTCCCCATGTTACAGAAATTTCGTCCTCGAAATTTAAGCTATATTATACTCTAGGCTCCAATTATGAGTTTGTCGATAATTCACTAAACACGTAGTTAAATACGGTTTCACGAAAGTTCACTAAATAATATATAAGTCATATAGCATATAAAGTCAGATAACATATAAATTCACATAAGTTATATTTCTTTATTTGTTCAGGAATAGTGTTCTAATTGTTCATCAACGTTCGAGTACAACCCATGTGTAATTCCGTAATTCCCCGAATTACCGTTATGCGAGTGTTATGCATGAATGAGTGTTTGAGGTAATAGAGTTTTTGTTAATTGTGTTAAACTAAAAATGTCTTGCTCTTAAGTAGAAACACAAGTTGAGTTAACAGGAGCTTGATAATGAAGAATGTTGTGACAAGTTATGCTAAGCTCAAGAGATGCTCACAAAAGTTGAAATACAAGTGTGTCATACATCTGTATGGTATTGCCTGATGCATTTAACATGTGCGACCGGGGGGGGGGGGGGTTGTTGCACTAAATATAACTTGGGTGAGCTATACGCCTTCGAATTTGGGGACTTGCAAAAAGGCAGTATTTAGTTATCATGGATGTCGTATATTAAGTAGCCAACACTTCACGAAGCAAGTGTATCTAATGTATATCTAGAGCTTACCAGACTTGAGGCGATTGTCGTACATCATAAACGAAAGGTCGACGAAATAAACCGAACTGGAAATGTGTTAAGGTAGTTTGTTACAGGCTAAAATGCTCAACCCTAAAATCACGTGTGTCGGGTGCACCACCAAGGTTTTCTGGAAGCAAAATATGTGAATGTGATAAAGTGAGTGTAAGAGATATATGTTTATATATGGTATCGCTACCGGCGATCAGAACTGGTGCAGTCACCCCTATCGGAGATCAAAGGTGATGCCATCGTATGTAAGAATTCGAGAAAGAAAATATAATTTCTTGGAACAGGTGATTCAAGCAATTCAATCAATCGATTGAATGAAAACTCAAGTTAGGCATTAATCCCTATTTCGGACTGATATCATCTTGACTCGTTCGTTCAGAGGGAAAAGAGATTTTCAGTTGATATTGATCGTGATATTTTGGTCGCAGTTGGTTGTAGTAGATGACCAGCCTTCGGTCAAAGAGAGATAAGCATGGAACAAAGAGGTCAATGAAGCTATACATGAGTATGGTGCTTTCACACAAGAGGGAATTTTGACCTTGGCATACCTTACGTAAGTAATAATTTTATTTTTATGTTCTTGCACTTGATGATCTTAAGTATGACTCATTCCTCGAGTGACGTTCGTAGAGAGTGATTTAGCCAAGCGAGGATTAGCGTATAACAGGGCTATGCAAGAACTATGGTATTCATTTTAGCACAACAAGATAAGACGCGAAGAATATACCAAAACGCGGTTATCATCAATCTGTTCCATCTAATTGTTTTAGAATCATGAGTAAAGTAGCAAATCCGATGATGAGGATGTAGCTGGTCGCAAACAAGAAGTATAAATGGAAATAAAGTGATGTACCAGTCGATGGAAGCGTTACTTTGAGGGTGTTGGCGCAAGAAGAATTATCTATGAAGGTGATAGTTGGCTAAGTCTGTAGCATCTCGGTTAAATCAGAGCGTTCTCTACAGTCGTCGAGCTGCTCGTATGCGAATAAGAATAGATTCACTAAGATCCATGTAAGTAATTGAGTATGCAATTAGTCGAACATGTATGCAACCAAGTTTGAAGGTTTGAACTAAGACGGGTGTACTGGGGACATCACATATGTCGCCAAGAGGTTTCATTACAAAGGCGTGTAAAGGCGTTCAAAATGGTATGGTGATGATAACAATACATCACCATTTTCAGAGTTCAATATTGAAATGATGGAACTGTTCTTATGGAAATCCGTTTGCAGAGTTAGATATGCTAGGATGAAAACCAGGTTAGACTAACGATAAGTCACAAGGCAGTATAATGGGGTCAAAGGGAATTTTATAGTTAAGTGCAAGGAGTAAAGTATTAGTGTACGAGGGATTCTTCATACTACGTTGATATGCTGATGTCGAAGAGCTTACACTAAGAGTCTTGTAGGGTTTAGATCGAGATAACAGGTTTTGATGAGAATCTTAGTTTCACCAAGTTTCTTACATGAGTAAAAAGAAAAATAATGAGGGATTCCCGTGATGATAGCTCATTGTGTTCGAGAACATCTTCGGTCTAATAGTTGCGCCTATCAACTACCGCATGGGTTTAACTGTTCCAGTTAGTCGTTGAGTGGTCTATGAGAACTTCTACTAGCGCTACGGAAGTTATAAGCAAATAAATAAAAATAAAAAAAAATATCACAGGTTACACAAGGATTCACATGCATCCACAAGAATGGTGGAAGATCAAGATTGAATAGAAGTCAATCATCGCCATAACCCCAACAGATTGTTGAATCCCCAGTTATGTCAATTAATGAGTCAGAATCCCTTTCACACTTGCTAAGCCTCACTGGGACTCACATGCACCCCACATTATTATTATGTGTGCACCCATAATAATAATGTAACTTGCATGTTTATCTCAGTTCCTCTTAGCTTGTGTCAAAAGGTTCCTTAGATTCGAGTAGCAAAACGAACGTTGTCAAGATAGTAAAGATCACAAAAGTCTAGAGGTTATGCCATACTAACAATGCATCATAAGGTAGACAAATAATTACATGTAATCAATCATACTATAGTGCTGAGTGTGTAGCCATATGCAATGTCATAAGTAGGTGTACGCTAGGCACGTAATGCATAAGGTAAATGAAAAACGAACCTTGCAATCTGAAGCTGAGTGTCATGGTCGATTTCAGAACTGTTCGGTTATAGTCTGGTTTTATGAAAACGTTTTAAAACCAAGTTCACTATAACCAGTGGCTCTGATACCAAACTGTCACACCCCCAAATTACCACCTAGGGAGTGTCCCTGTCAGGCGTGTGACAAACCAATAACGAGCCACTAATCATATTGAACCAATCATAATGTTGAATAAAATCATCAATTATTCTGAAAAGTACTGTCAATAAGTTTAAAAGAAAACCAACATGTTCAGCGGAAGCAAATAAAAGAAAACATAATTAACTGTTTCAGTTTAAATGTGTGAAATCATTAAACCCATTATTCGTATCCAATCAGCACGACCCATGACCACTCCAGCTACTTCAGACAGCAAGTTCCAAATCCGTATAACCTAACAACCTGCGAGCATGCAACAAGTGTATCAGACAACGCTGGTGAGTTCATAGTTTTACGAAAACGTTGTTTACCAAGTATGTAGTTAATCCATTGAAGTTAATTCCCGAAGTAATGTTGAAAACAATGTTGATAATACCCCAATACAAGACGGCTTCTGATTATTTTGCCCTTTCTCCAATGCTCCTATCAAAGCATTGGTCATGACTAGGTCATTAGTTCAACACCCGTCCTCCCAGGTACGGGGTGAGGTTGCCAAACCTAAGTAGCGCTACTAACTAATACCATGTTACCTTCCTGGTAACCAAACAACACGGAGGGACTTTAAAGGTGATAGGAAGAGTATATTATCCAACATTCCCGTTTTTACCCAAAAGACTTATCCCTCCCAGGAATACCCACTGACTGTCCCAACCACCGGGACGCATGCTCAAGAGATGAACTCACCTTTGGTTTGCTCGGTAAGATTAGTTACTTGTTTAACAGGTGATCAATCAAATCCTATTGTAGTTACCAAGAACAGTCAGTATCATGAATTCATAATTCGGATATCTAGTCACATGCATGCTCAAGCAGTAAACATCTAACATATAGCGTCACACATGTATAACAAGTACCATAGTTATGGTACACTTACAATATAAATTCGCACAGTACACCATACACATTTAGATCACAAGTGGTTTCGTATCACGCGCATTGCCGACTAACGACACTTGACATTCTACTTCACTAACCCATGTAATATACGGTTTACTCGGTTTCAGGCCCGACAATTGTGGCGACCCGTGGTGTGGCCCACTTGGTCTCCGCCCAAACACAAGGCACACCATCACCGTGACCTAGTGAGGGTGGCCTGTGGGTCGAGTAAGGGACCCGACTTAACCAATCCTTGCGGCCCACTAATTGTGCTTGTAAGGTCCAGCTCAGTTTTAATATCCCACCCTTAAAATCCTCTCGGCCCATACCTCCAGGTGGGTAACCGGCCGACCCCGAGACCCAGCCGAACTGGCCCTGTTGTCAGGTTATATGCTTTCACAAAATGGTCATCTCATGTGCAATGTGTGTGTACATGTGCATGCCTAGCTCTAGTGTGTAATCTATTAAACAATTAAGTCATACAATTCATCACCCAATGCACCATGATATTCCCACAGACAACAATATTAAATGTCCACCTGATTTAGCTTGAATACACATAGCCATCATGTCATGTTTTTACTCAAATTGTTGAGTTTTGTGCAACCATGGAATTTTAATACTATTGGACCTTTAAGCCACCTAATCATCATTGTATTGGACCCTTAGAAGCACTTATCCATCATACTATTGGACCTTCAAAACCATTTACATATATGTGATAAATCATGTTTTGACTCTATGCACACACATACACATCGAAGCTGACCTTATAACCATGATCCACACTCTCACACACCTCACAACATAACCAATCATAGACGACTGCAAGGAATCATTATGACATGTCTAGAAAACATAATCATCGATCACATTAAAGAACTATCTAGATGGCTAGCATCTTGCGAACTTGAATGACTACACTTATCAAATTAAAACATTCAATCAATACTCTGAACGAACCACATTAGACATTCACACATATACACAACATAACATCAAGTACCAATAAAATCATGCATGCTAAGAGAACTTGATTTGTAACAAGGTGAGATTACACTAACCGAGTAACCAGACTAGATGATTAACACACAAGGAAAAAGAGCAAGCTGCAACCAAACTGATTCTCTTATTGATGTCGTGGACCTCAAGGGGTGATTAGGGTTTGTATGCGATTTGTTCCCTAAAGTGCGTAACATATCAACATCCTAATGTATATGCACAAACACACGGGCTAAGGGGATTAGCTTTGGGCCAGATTTAATGTATTGGCCGAGATGAGAGGCCCATTCCACTAAGAAGTGCATATAAACTAATTTCATAGCTAACCGGCCCACTCCCAACCTAGTTTGGGCTTTACATAGCCCAACCATTATCATGGCATCACTAAGAGGGTGTGTTCTCGGGTTGGGCTCCGGGTGTGTGTGGGCCGAAATGGTTTAGTGACATTGTGGCCCAAGCTAACTCTAGTTCCACAGAGTTAATCCAATCCACACACTCATTTAATCAGTTCATTAAAGTCGCGAGTGTTTGAAAAGTTTGACATAACAGAATGTTTAACGGATTGGCATAGCAAGAACGTTTAACACATTGGAAGGGATAAGAAATTTAGATCACACGATTAAACGTTACTAACCGTGAAAGTTCGGGTTGTCACATGGTGTATCGCGACCAGAGGGTGGAGAAAAGGGGGAAAACCTAGCTTGATCAATTAACAACAAAATCAGTACGATTATGGAGGATTCTTGTCACAAATCGAATGCTAGTGTCTAGATACTCTCTAATCCAAGTATTCTGAACATAAGGTAAGATAGAATTTCATATTTTTATACATGTTGATGAACTAGGGTTTATACCAATCCGTGAATCAGTATGAAATTGAGTTGCATGTGAGTTAGAATCATTATGTAGAAGATGTATTGTGCTTGAATTTGACTTATTAAAGACTTGAGGAAAAACCCACTTGTTCTAGTAAGATAATGAGTATGTATTTGAATAATTGAGTAAATTTTCAGGTATAATTGTATGACTGATAGAATATTGATAGATTGTATTGTGTAGGATGAATATTTGAGCAAGAATGGTTGATTATGTGAATTATGCTGCATCCTAGTGGATTTATGCATAGGATACATGTACATAAGGCTTGATAAGTTGTACGCACGCTATGTGTTTGATGAAATGCCTCAATGAAAATCTAAGTTGCCTTAATAAATTATGAATGAGTGGTTATGGATGATGAAATTAATGTATTGTCAATTGTTATATGGTTTAGCATTGATACTTGAAAGTATTGTTTTGGATGTAAGGACTATGATCTAAATAAGAATGCTTACGTGTAGGATTGAAAGAAGAAGGAGCTAGTTCCGGTTCACAAGCAAAGGCTTAAGATCGAGGTAAGTTCGTTACTTACATGTTTAGTTGTGAGTATAGTGGTTTGTTTCCTTCTATAATTGATAATCAATTAAAGTCATTGTATCAATTGAGGATGCGAAAGTAGGAATCGGTATCGGTCCATAGTGAATGGGTCGGTTCGGGTTCGAATAAGAATGAATTTAGTGGAAGTTTCCTCCATAATCCGTACTAAATGGGTTAATGGAAATAAATGAGAAATAGTTATGTCTATTCGACTAGAATGAACTAGAAAGTTGAAATAAGAATGATTGGTATGTTATCTTGTATTTCGTGGAAAAGGATTGTGATAGAATGAAATAGCCATGTATGCGACAAGAATTAAATATTGATTAGTAGATCACCAAGTTTAATGATACAATTAGTTGATCTATGTATACTACACTAATATAAATATTTTGTTGAATGATTGTAGGTAAAGCACAAGCATAATTTGTCATTGCGTCGCTCGGATACGAACACACCTTGATCACCCTTGATGCGCTTCCGCAACTTTTGTAGAATCTTTAATGGTCAAAAGCTTTTGTTAAAGTTAGTTTGTGTTTGAAGTCTTCGAACTTTAACTCATTGGTTGTAAATATTTTAAGTACCTAAAACTTGATGTTTTGAACGGTGGATAGAAATGTTATGGTCTTTCTTATGTCTTATGGAAAGTGTCGTTATTTGAGTATTTGATAAATCGTAAACAGGGGAATTGTTCAAAATACGCAAAGGTCATGTCCAAATTTTGAATTTTGGTGATAAAAGTTATGTGTCATGTTTTAGTCTTTCGAAAGTATGAACAAGAGGGTGTTTCACCTGACTATCCTGAAGCAGAGGTTTCAAAAAGACCATCAAAACTGCAAAACAGGAGATCCACTGCTCCAGCTGGTGCAGCCATCTTTAAAAGAAGGCCACAAAAATAGTTGGGTGCTGAAACAATCCAAGATCTAATAGCTGGTGATAACCTTGTAAAAGAGGGGATTAAGATGATGATTAAAGAAGATCTTGGATTAGAACAATCTGCAAGTACTGCTCAGACAGTCATGAACAGACCTGCATCACCAAACATCTCATCAAATAAACATCTCCCAAGAAACCCACCAGACTCAAAAGTACTAAAGTGGAAAACTGACAAACAGACCCACACACTGACTTTGCTCAAGGCAAGTGGCCTGAGTCTTGAAGATTTGCAGGATCTCCTTGATCTTCCACTTAGCAGGGATGATGATGACACCGATGCCTTAGCCTTTGAACTTCAACTCAAAGGGCAAATAAGGGAACTGCTGATGAGGCAATAAAGATCTACAATAATGAAGAGTTTTGGCATTATCTGTTCAAGGGGGAGATTGTTGGGATTGAACCCTACCAGAGGAACAGATAATTAAAGCCAAAACTGGATCAGGTCAGTGGATCCAGAATAAGCAGATGTTATATATACAAGTCTCTCCCCTTGAAGGTGGTTTCAACATCTGCTGAACTCCTATCTACTGATCATACAAACTGCTGACCTACAACTACTGATCTAGTCAAAGACTGATGAAGAACTAAAGCCATGCTTCCCAATCTACTGCCTTAAGTCAAGCACTGCTAATCATGACAAGTACTGCTGGGTTCACAGCAGTGGAAGGATGCAGCAACAGTTTTGTTTACTTTATGCAATGTAATGTAATATTAGTAGTTAGCATAGCAGAGGTTGTATAGATCAGAGGTTAGAGTTTGTTAGGAGGTTAGATGTCACTTTCACGGTGACGTCAGCTTAGATGCTTCAGTAGTTTGCTCGCGCCTATAAATAGAACAGTGCTCTGTACTGTTCTATAAGCTCTTTCACCATCTTCTTCCTGCACGAACAAATACTGTGAGCTCGGGCTGAGGGGGAGTTTGTATTCATTCATGCATTGTAATCGTTATTGAAATAAATTCAATCTTTCGGTTCTTTGTGGAAAATGTTTGATTAAAGCAATTCTCCTGTTTGATTGTGTACAAAGTTTGTTTCCATTATAATTCCGTTGCACAACTCATTCATCTTCATCTTATTTCAAACGTAAAACACAATCAAAACCAAACTCAGATCCTAACACGAGACCTTGCACTTCGTGGAGAAATCTATCGAGCTCATGGATCAAGGTCTCAAGCAATTAAGGCGCAGTCGAATTCCTATTGTTAAGGTACGATGGGAAGGGGAAACGTGGCGCTGAGTTTACTTAGGAACTCGAAAGTGAGATGAAGACTAAGTATCCGCATCTATTCGTTGCATCTTCCTAAATTTCGGGACGAAATTTCCTAAAGGATGGGAGACTTTAACGCCTCGCTTTTGTAAATTTTCTTATTTAGAAAATTTGTTTCGTACTTATATTTTTGGAAACTTGTAATCTCTTGTAATCGTATTTCGTTTCAAATCATTGTAATCTGAGGCTTTGATCGTAATAAAACTTGATCATTTTATTTAAATTATACTTTGATTGATCGTGCTTGTTTTATATTCAAATTATATACATGCTTGATACGTATTCATCTTACATGCAAACTCGCATTTATTTTACGAACAAACTATCGAAAATACGTGATTTTATACGGTTTATACATGCAAATACTTAATTTTCCATTTACCATACTTAATCCCTACTTTTATTCATGTTCTATACTTAATTATATGTAATTATACCAAGTTATACCTTAAAACACCTTGGAAACCAAACTGCAGGGACTAAAAGTTTCAAAATGAAACTTTGTCCAGAGAACCACCCAGGCGACACGCGTACCAGTCTTGGTCCTCTTGTGCGACACGCCTGAGAGGCTGATCCGCAGCCAACTCTTTTCTTTTGGCGGATTGGTCCATTTTCAACCTCCAACTCCCACCTAACTTACTTTAAAACACCATTAACTTTTAACCTAACTCTTCCCCTATAAATACAACACTTCTAACCCTCATTTTCACTTTCCAAACTCCATAATCACTCTCAAATCCTCTCAAGAACACTCCAAAATTCTGATTTTTGGGCAAAAAACTTTCAATACTTTAAGTGATTTCTAAATTACTTCTTCACTCATCTCTTTCTTGTTTCTTCTTCCATCTTGCTTGAATAACCTCTAGGAAGGTTTTCACAAGTTTGCCATGGCAAACTAAGGTGAAACCTCACCATATTTGAGGCCCAAAGTAAGGTTTAAATTCTATTTTTGTTCATGTTCATATATCTTCTATTTCTCTGTTAAAACTTGGTGAAATCTTGTACCCACCAAGCTCATAACTTAGCCCATAGTTGTGGGTTTGTGTTGAGGTTGATTTCCATCAAGTTATGACTTCAAAACTCTTTACTTTAAGTTCATACATGTTATATTCAAGTATTGAAAACATACATGATTCACCATCTTCCATATGGTTGAACTTGTGTCTTCTAAAAGTGTGAACCGTGGGAGCTTTGGCTTTTCAACCTTGTTCCACTACCTCACTTGTGAACCTTGTGTATGAACACTCAAGTAGCTTCCTAGTATCAAAGTAACATAACCCCGTCTAGCCTCCAACACTTAGTTAACTCTTTCCATGTTATGGTGGTTCACCCGGGTTAGGTCTTACTTGGCTACTTGAAAATGTATTAGTTAGTTTTATTTCTTGTTATTCATGACCCTCCGAATAATCCTTGTGATGATTTGTGTAGTGGTGAATCATAAAACGAGGTTAAAACTCCATGCTTGACTTACCAGACAATCTATGAACTTATGATGATAATCGGGTTATGGTTATTCATCATAAACTTAGGCTGCTTATCTATGAATCTAAGTCTCTCGTTGTTGATTCTAATGGGCAAACGTGGACCTATGAAATCACATACAACGTAGTGTCAAAAACGAGTACTTAGACTAGATAATACTTTTATGCGTACATACTTTATACTTTAAATTCCAATCCGAATCTTCCATCTTAATTCCGTTACTTACACACCTTCGTTTCCCCATGTAGGGTGACCTTGGTGTTCCATCCTCCAACTCTCAAACTCTTCACGGGATTTCAAAGGCTTTGCAAAACCGTGAGTACACTCGAACACCCTTTTTCCATTTTACACTTTGGGTGCAATATGTTTACTATTAAACCTACACAATTACACTTAGACTTTATTCAAATGCACAAAAAATCCAATAGATTCATACATACGTTATACTTGATTCGTTATTCTGGGTTATTCTTTTTGTGATAAACTTGTCATTAACTTCGTACGAGTCTACCCTTAACATGTATAGCGCTATAGGAGTAACGCACCGCCCGTATTCTTGTGGTCATGTTACGTCTTTAAACATTTGCGGTAATCTTTGGGTTGACTTGAATAATCACATGCCAGTTTATATGTTAATCTTGATAACTAAGTTTGCCATGTGGATTAGTTTAAATCTTTATTACTTATGCTATGTATTACACTTGTGTACTCGCCAATGCCTTGTGTGTTGAACTATACTTTTAAACATGTTGCAGGTTGAGGATGATAATCTTGATGAAATCTAGTAGGGACGACTTTAGAAACACATATCGAAATAGTAGATTTGTTATCATATTTAGAATTAACTTTGTTGTACTCTGATTTTATTTTGATGTACTTGACAATTATTATCTATGAATGAAATTGATTTTGAATTAAATATTGTCACAATAGTGTTATGATGCAATGGGCAATCTCGTTCGTCTCACTTCAATATTTCTGCGATTGGTTGGGGTGTGACATAAACAATAAGGTTGCATATTTATAGACTTGACAAAATAATAAGATATCTAAATTAAATAAAATTAAAATAAAATGTGGAAAAGAAAATAAAATTTGAGGAGTCAGCCTAGCCAAAACGAGGGGTCAGAGGAGCCAAAACGAGGAGTCAGCCAAACCACTAGGAGGAGTAAGCCCGATGCATCAGCCACTAGGAGAAGTCAGCCAAGCCACTAGGAGGAGTCACCCCGACGCATCAGCCACCTTTTTGCCTTTGACACGTGTCAGCAACGCCTTAACGGGCGCAATAGCTGACATATCGACGCATCTTCATGTGCCATTCCAAAGACACATGAGGGTGACATTTTGGTAAATCATGTTGATCAAACAACATTTTGGTAAATTTCCCCAACACAATAATACATTTGAGAGGGAAAACAAATATTCCAATGCCCTAAATAAATGTCATATGTCCTCCAAACATTTTCTTTTATTATATAGTATAAATATATATTATTTATAAAAGATGTTAAGTTGAAGATTATTTCCATTATACATATATTATAATCATGTTTACTCTTAAGATAACAAATGGTGTAATTTGCCCCAACACAACTTGGCATGTACATTCCTATTAAGTTGTTATCCAACTATTCCATGCAGTATAGTAAACAAATGATTTTCAACTAATTTTCATCAACCCACACTTGTTATAATCGACCTCATGTTATATACACTCCTTTATACGCATTTATTATATACATACTAATAAGAAATCACATGTTTTTCCTTTGATGTAATGCCCACCATCCCGACCATTTTGATGTGAACAAATTTGAAACACGTAAATTGTTGATGCAAAAATCTTAAAATGATTGTCATATTAAACCATAATCATATATAAAACAATCATACATAAAACTTTAAGAGAACACAAATACCCTACATATATAAAAGTTGGAGTGGAGATAAGTTTATGGAGCCACTTTAGGGTTGGAGACAAGCTTTGAGATATCATTTTCTTATGGCATCATTATATTGTACAAGATACCTTACACAGAACAAAATGAGACCCTTTTTGATATACTGGCTTTTTATTAGTTTGTATTCTTGCGAATAGACGTGTGGGTCTATATATTGTCACGTTCAAAATAGAAGAATTAAGGTAATAAAAAATATATCAAAATAGAATAATTAAGGTAATAAAAATATATCAACACCAAAACCACTTTTTAGCTGTCAGGTATGCTTGAGTTGTATTATGTTGTGAAATTTTCGTAATTAACACAAACATTTGTAGTAATCACTGGTGGATACAATGCATGTATAGTTATAGTGTAGTCACCGATGAATACACGTAAATACACATGTATTTACCAGTGAATAAATCACATAACATTGTGACATTTTCGTAATTAACGTAAAAACACATTCTATGCACAATGTTTAGTGAATTTGTTAGCCGATATAAGTAAAACAAATAAGAATATATTACTAGAAACTCATGTATTAACTTCTGAATACACTAAATGTACACATATAATGTATTCACATGTACAATATGATATTATTAGGTTGTTTTTGAAAATATTGAAGAGATTTCAATTGACATGGTATATTAAAAGAGGAAAAAACAATCATTTGATGTTCGATATACCTTACTATTTAAAATTTTAATCAACTCTTCAGTGTAAAGGAAGCTTATGAACTTCCCTTTTCCCGTTTCAAAAAGGTACCTTTTAACTACTATTGAAGTTTAGTAACTTTCCTTTTCCTGTTCAAAAAAGTAATTTTTAACTACTTTATAATACAAATGTCTCTTGTAATTATTATATAAAATGATGATATTCGATTTTTCTTCATGAACGCAAGAGATTATTTATTACAAAACTTATTGAAATCTATGATGGGTGGAAACTGTGTAGTGATTATATATAAAATGTTTAATAAACTTGATAAAAATCCCCCTCGTGTGTTTGGAAGTTTGTAATCGACTAGTTATGTGTTTGGAGCTTTTTTTTTGGTTCTACCTTGATAAAGGTTACTCAATTTGAACACTAAGACTATCTGTATTCATAAATCCCCTTTGTGGGCGTTATGCGACACGTGTCGTGCCACGTGACACACGGGCTTTATGGGGTGTTATATTAATAGAGCCCGTAGTCATAAAGTCCATATCTATCATTATCTAATTATTAATTTTTAATTTTATTAATTAATTATAAAAACCCTTAACTCTTTTTGATTGGTCAAAGTTTGAAAACCAAACACACATAGCGCCGCTATGTGTATGGCGCCACCCACCAAAAAAGCCCCCATAGCGCCGCTCGTCTGGTGTTCAGGGCGCTATGGGGCGTTATCCTTCAATACAATGCACAAATCGCGCCCCGGGTCTAAATATGAATAAAGGATAAAAATTTTACTCATTTGTAGCTCTCACACACTACAAGACAAATAATCTACGTTTTTTTTATTATCAAATTGAGTACATCCCACACGTATATTGGCGGACTTATGTTATGAGGGTCATTGTATAATTTCATGCAATAACACCGTATATATTTGTATCTTGGGTGATGACACAATTGACTAGTACATATTCTTATAGTTGATCATGATAAATGTTTTTAAATGTTTTTAGAGGTGTTTGCATATGAAATGATTGCTGCTAAACTCACGAGTGAAAGTTGACAAAACTCTTTCTGAGTATAAATCTCAGGTAGTCAATAGAATGGATATTATAAGTCAGAATGGCCAAGCCTAGGAACATGATCATTATGACTTATAAATGGTGAACTTCTGGAATGCTCCGTGAGGTGAATTAGCAATTTCAGTGCGGAGCGTAATTATATATTTTACAGACATATGAGCATTCGGGGAGGATCCTATTTTGTGACTAAAAGTGTTATCGCTTTACTATTGAATATGACAAACGGAGCTATACGTCATTCTCAACCGAGTGGTGCAGATGAAGGTGGTCCTTCGAAATGCATCAGAAATTAGACTAAAGAAAAGGCTATGGTAAGAGGTAAGGAAGGCTCAGTTGACATCCAATCAGAACAATCATCAAGCCGAACCTACATGTAACAAGTGAGACATGGCAAAGAAATGGAAAGACAGAAATCGGAGGTTGTTGCAAGAGCCTTACCTACCATTATAGTTGAAGTTAAAGTTGTGGTACAAAAACCAATCCAAGCTGAAAGAGGTTACTCGCGCTTCTCAACCGCAACATACTAAAAGTGTCATTAACAATAGTCACAATGATTTCTTATATCGACTTGAACACCATGATAAATACCAAAGAAGGAACAAAGTTTGACGTGTATGTTGCAAGTCATTTTGGTTTTGGAAAGATAAATATTTTGTTGATTTATAAGTGGAATTCTTTATAAGTGGAATTCTTTACAGGAATGTATTCCTATGACCCACACACGGGACTGGGAGGAGGGCGATAGGCGTAATGTGACATTTTGATGGCGCACGCTCGCATCGTCGCGTGCCGCTTGGAGCCGCCTATACTATTTTTAGGGACTGTTTACATTCCTAGCAGTCAAGTCTGATCAAGGTCTCAGAATTCATTATGACATGGAATTGAAGACTTAATTGTTATTGAATTTTGTATTCAATTCAGACCTTTCACTTGGAATTCTCAAAAGATGAAATACAAAGCTTTGTGCTTTGTTCTATACAAAGAAAAGACACAAAAACGCGTATGGCTGATACACCACACACCACATCCAACAATTTTCCAGATTTAGCATCTCTATGCGCTCTTATTCAGTTAATCTTTCAGGTTCAAGGCTATCCCCGACAGTACAACCTGCTTAGGCTGTTGTAACTCGGTAAACAGACGGGTTCACTTAGGTGGCCTAAAATCTGTTTTAAGGGAAGCGTGTTGAACATGTGCCTCAAACACCTTTTGTTTCCTTTCTTGTTTTGTTCATCTTCATTGTAATCTGTTTTGCAGTTTTCATTTTGTTTGTAATTTTCATTTTGTTTCGTTTTGTTTGTTATTTTTAAGAACGTGTGTAATATGTTTACTAGTTTCTTTGTGTTTTTGTTTTGTAATTTGTATTAGAAATTATTAAAGTGGTATTTTGTTTTATTTTGTGAACGACTTTCCTACAAACTTAAAACATATTTTGAAAACTATGTTCAGTGTTTTGATTTTAAAAATTTTAAATTACAAACAATTTGTTTTATACTGTATTAGCAAACTTTTCATAGTTTGCGTTGGTTTTCTGTAAACCAACTTGTTTCTAACTGAAAAGGATTATTCCTTAACTTTGGTTTCATGTAAACCAACATTTCTGAAAAATAGATTATAATTTTCACTTTTGTTTTAGAAATTGTTACTGTTCAAGCAACCACATCAACAACTGTTGGTACCCAAGCAACCCAAGCAATTGCTAATCATGCTGAGAAAGTACAAAAGTTTTCTAGTTTTGAACTTTAAGATGTCACACCCCGACCACGTAGAACATACAAAACGTGGTGGAAATGTCGGGGAGTGTTGTAACAGAATCAATTGTTTCAAATCCATGGTAAACGAAGTTTCGTTTTATTAATCAAACATGAAAGTTTACATTGTCTTAAACAAGAACCAAAGAATACATAACATAAATTAACTAGTTTTTGTCTCGTTTTAAGTCACTAAGGCACAGGTCCGCCTAAGTATGTCTTGATAAGTCCTATGCATCATCTCCTGAAAACACATGTGAAAATAGGTACGTCAGCATAAAAATGCCTGTGAGATACATTGGTTTTGTGAAAACGGAATTCATGACTTATGTTTGAGAAAATGTTTAGTCATGAACCTTGTAATTTGCTTTGTCTTGTAAATCATTTGAAAAACGGTAAGATCAGATGATATGTATAAATAAGAGAATAATGCATGGTTAACTGAATAACCATGTAAAAATGAGTTTGTATAAGATATGTTGTTTGTAATTCAGTGTCTTGTGAAAAGCGTGTTATTTGTATTAAATGTTCTATGTATCAACTTGAAATGATTTAAATAACGCTACGATATGTAATACCATACAAACACTTATATATAGGAAGTACCAGCGGCGTATCCACCATGCTTGTATCATATTACACACGCCTCGTTACTTAAATTACTTACTCAAACCAAACCATCAAGATGAAATGTTTAACAACGGTAGAAATGTTTATGTATAGTCAAATGTCTATTGTCAACTGTAAGTCATGTCAACGGATACAACTTGTTTACACGGTTCAATGGTTACAAACGGTTCATATAATCGAAGGGTTAAGACGGTTCACGTGGTCAAATGGTTACAACGGTTCAAAATGTAGTATAATGTGTTCATATGCTGGATGAGCATATGCAACAGAAATGCAATGTGAAAGAATGTACTACGTATGCACACAATGGGTGTACGTAGCATGAAATGTATTGTAAAGTACAACGGTTCAAAATGTAGTATAATGTGTTCATATGCTGGATGAGCATATGCAACAGAAATGCAATGTGTAACAATGTACTACGTATGCACACAATGGGCGTACGTAGCATGAAATGTATTGTAGAGTACAATGGTTCAAAATGTAGTATAATGTGTTCATATGCTGGATGAGCATACGCAACAGAAATGCAATGTACTAAGTACGCACACAATGGGCATACATAGCATGAAATGTAGTGAAATCATGTACTAATATGTAGTAACGAACGTAGCAGGTATATGATGTGAAAACATGGAAAACATGAAAGTAACAGGTAGGCACATGTGTTTCACCACAAAACAGTTTGGAAAACAGTAAAAGAGGGGTTCAATGTACTCACCTGAGATTGCTTTGAAACTCTTGTATAACAACCGAATAATGCTAGGGATCACGGATATCAACGACACCTAATATAGGTAACTAGGTTAATATATCGGACCAAAATCGGAAGGATCGGATAGTATGCGGGTTCGTAAACCAAACGAGTATGGAGACTCGTGTAATATGGTTTAACAAATCCTACATACTACAATGAAACCTATCCTAAGTGCTTGCGGCCCATTACGACCCGTTTAGGTAGCTTATGCTACCTTAATGCGTCGTTCGCGTAGAACGCGTTTGGAACGCCTAACATCGTGACCACAAGGTATAAGCTTGGAAGGTTACAGCTATGGTCACCTAATGTGTTTGGTCGGATCCTAATGATCGACCAAATGGGTCGGGTTCGAAAGTATAAGCGATGGTTTAGATCGCTTACCTTACTACCCTATATATGCACTAAACTAAAAGTGACGAGCTAAGCATGTTAGAACATGCTTAACTAAGTTTAGAAAACAGGTTTGGCATCAAAACAAACAGCTTTGATGCTCACGAGTAGTTTGGTTACAAAATACGCAAGAATGCGCATTTTGGCCGAAACTACGACTCGTCACTGAGCCTAGATAACGTGGTAATCAGTAGGTATAGTCACTACGGACTATAACCATCGTGATCACGCTCACGTTATGAAGTTCCAACGAACTTCGTGTTGACCATAGGCTGGTCAACGCAGAAAGTCAACAAAATGTTGACTTTCGGACTCGAAAAGCGAATAAAAGAACGAAAGAATACTTACGGAGGGTCCCCGAATGCTAATCTAGATCAAAATGGCTCAGGTATGAAACAATGGTTCCAACTTAGAGCCTTTAGATCAGATTGTGTGAGTTTTTAGCAAAATGGGGGGGGGGGTATTTATAGGAAAAGCAAAACCGTTAGGATCGTTTCTTGAATAACGTGCCACGATCTCGCCCGTACACTTGTCACAATGTTGTGGTACCTCTGTTCTTGCCCCTTATTGGCTGGAAGAGACAAGCGAGCTTTGATCTTTCACTACTTGAAGAGGCAACAACATTAAATGTTGAATCTGCTGTTCTGGGGAGGCCTTACGGACCGTATGGGTTTTGGCTTACGGTCCGTAAGCCCCTAGTTTGGCAGATTTACAGTTTTGGTCCCTGTTGTGCCAAAACTTGGTATTTGATGCATTTTTGACATGTTTAAGCCCCGTTAACCCCATTTCAAAGCTCTAAAATGAAGTTAAAGTATAGGGAACTTAAAATGTGCTCAAAAATATCTCGGATGTCGGTTCGTTTGGTCGTACGGTCGCGATGTTTGGTTAATTACGACGGAATGCGCATAAGCGCGAAAGACGATCCAAATTGCGCGACGAATGGATTTTTCTCATGCCATACACTAAGGCATAATATAAGGATGTTTACATAAATTTTTGGATGTCCGGATGTATTCAGAATGTAAGTTATTCGTGAAAGTGCGAACTTATGCACTTTTTGACACTTTTAGTCCCTAAATGATCCAAAAGTTTGTTTTAACACACCAAGCACCTCAAAGCCTATTTCTAAGCTATGTAAAGGATATTTATGGTATGTTTAACTTATGGACATGTTCTGGAATGTCTGTTACAGTTCAAATTGGCATACTTTCGCAGTTTGTCAAGTTTAGTCCCTGTAAGCGAATTAACTTGTTTTTGCCATACCAAAGCCTTCAAAACTTATTTCTAAGTTATGTAAAGGTTATTTAAGGTATGTTGAGTATATGTTGATGTTCCGGAGTATTTTTCGCATTAAACTGAGTACGTTTACGCACCAGTTTGCGTATAATTCTCCAGAAAGCGATGTAAAGTTTGAAATTGAACAAGAATTGATATGTGCAAAAGATACACATATTTATACAAGATCCCAAGTATGAAATACAATATTTCATCGGCTTGGTATTTGTTTGAAGGTCGCGGTGACACATGTGTCACAGTCTCCCCTACTTTAGGAAATTTCGTCCCGAAATTTATTCGTAGGAGTCTATTTGTGACTTTGCCAAATAACCACCAGCGATATGCAAGGCAATATCCTGTCATTTCCTTGACGGTTCATTCTTCAGAAACGAAAATGAACAGACGGAGTCATTTTCCTCATCGAGTATTCTTCAGAATTGGAAATGACGGAATAAGCAAATGGATGTTCATTTCCTCATCGGACAAATCTTCAGAAACGAAAAATGAACAGACGGAGTCATTTTCAATGGTTGCTTCATCAGAAATGGAAATGAAGGATTACACAACGGATATTGATTTCCTTAACGGATAAATCTTCAGAAACGAAAATGAACTAACGGAATCATTTTCAACGGTTGCTTCATCAGAGTTGGAAATGAAGGATTACACAACGGATATTGATTTCCTCAACGGATAAGTCTTCAGAAACGAAAATGAACAAACGGAATCATTTTCAACGGTTGCTTCATCAGAGTTGGAAATGAAGGATTACACAACGGATATTCATTTCCCCAACGGATAAATCATCAGAAACGAAAATGAACTAACGGAGTCATTTTCAACGGTTGCTTCATCAGAGTTGGAAATGAAGGATTACACAACGGATATTCATTTCCCCAACGGATAAACGAAAATGAACTAACGGAGTCATTTTCAACGGTTGCTTCATCAGAGTTGGAAATGAAGGATTACACAACGGATATTCATTTCCCCAACGGATAAATCATCAGAAACGAAAATGAACTAACGGAGTCATTTTCGACGGTTGCTTCATCAGAGTTGGAAATGAAGGATTACACAACGGATATTCATTTTCCCCAACGGATAAATCTTCAGAAACGAAAATGAACTAACGGAGTCATTTTCAACGGTTGCTTCATCAGAGTTGGAAATGAATAGGGTTAACTCTAGACACATGACAGAACTTGCTGAGATTTCTGTGCACTAAATTCCATAATTATGTATGCATCCATAATTACGTAATCCCTTGCACAGTCCGCACAGTTTGTTTTGTAATGTTTTGGGGAAGGATATCAAACTTGTGATGAGGGTGACTAGACTTCCATCGGTTCCTTTTTAATTAGATCGACAGGGGATCTTCTTAGTTAGGCCACCAAGGAGTCCTTTCAGCTATATCATCACATGATATCCCTAGCCAGATTTTTGGATCAATCTGTTTATCTAGACCACTCAAGGGGTCTAATTATGAAGTAGTACTTTATAATCCAAGGGACTTAACTATAACATAGAAGTCCATTGAGGATTTTAAGTAATACCTTTGGGTATCCTACTATGAATCTCTTGTACAAGGATATGTAAGATTCTACGAGGATTTGGATAACATAATTTGGATCACACAACAACACATAAGGGAACACATAAGCACAAAGTCACATAATTGTTTAACTTGATTATAATTTGTTATTAACTTGTTATTGATTGAATACGGATATGGAAACCAATCGACGGGTCTCAATGTTCACTGGGATCTATCTGAGAAGATAGAAAGATCTCCCAAAATTCGATTTTTGATTACAAGGAATCACCACATTCGAATTAAGGTATACAACAATTAAAGACTTACGGGAAGTCCTTAGGTACCCTATTAAGGATTTATAGTGGTACTTTGGGTATTCGTCTTGTGTTGTAACCTGCGCCTTGTACTTCGTTTCCTTAGAATAAACGGGTACTTAGGAATTTCGTGGAAGACGCAAGCGATTATAGAATGGGAGAATTTTGGGGGTAGTTTGTTCTTCAAGGAATACGGTTCCTTGATTGTCGGTATTGTAAGGGATATGTCGTTTATACAGGCAACCACAGAAATACATTGCAATGCAAATAAAAGATTTATTTATAAACAACAATAACAACTGTTTCTTGGATCTTGACAACGAAAGAAAATAATACATAAGACGTGATTATTTCCAGATGATGTTGTCTTCTAGTCAGTCAGATGTTTATCCCTGTGCTGGATTTGCATTAGCAAGCCTTGGGCAATTTCTTCGGAAATGACCCATCTCGCCACAGTTGAAACATGAGCCTGGTAGAAAACGACCTTGAGTAGGATTGTTGCCAGCTTGGTTTGGCGCAGCTGCGGCTGGACAGACTCTTGCTGTGTGGCCTATAAGTCCACAAGTTTGGCATTTGCGACACTGTACATTGGCGTGATGATGGAGGCTACATTGGTTGCACAAGGGTGCAGTTCCATTGTATGGTTTTCTAGCAGGGGGTTGAGCTGGTTGGTTGGGGACGGCTTGACCATTGTGAGCGACCACGACGAAGTTCTGAGAAGCCTTTCGCTTCTTTGACTTTTTAGAGGATTCAGTCTGTTCATCCATGGTCTTTGATTCCCCGATTGGGTTCGATTCCCCGACCGGTTTCTTGTCACCATTTCGGAAAAGTTTACCTTTCCTGATCTTTGATTCAGTCAAGGTTGCAGATAGCTCAATGGCCTGTCCCACTGTAGTAGGGTTGCTACCAGTCACAATGTCTTGTATTGAGTCAGGGAGGCCATCAATGTACTTTTCGATTGCCTTATCCAAAGGTGTAACCATATCCGGGCATAACAAACTTAACTCCTCATAACGGCCCGTGTAGGCTCGATGCTCACCGCTAACCTGCTTAAGATCGTCGAACTCCGTTTCCAAGGCCCTGATCTCGTGACGAGGACAGAATTCCTTCATCATCAGAGCTCGAAGCTCTTGCCATGTTTGAGCCAGTGCCACATCGGCACCCCTATCTCTCATCACACCATTCCACCATGTCAAAGCTCGTTTCTCAAAGACGTTAGATGCGAATTCTACCTTTCGCTCGTTTGGACATTGGACATGTCTGAAGGTGTTCTCTAAACTCTCAAACCATTGCAGAAGTGCAGTCGCTCCTTGAGACCCAGACAACTTTGATGGCTTAGCCGAGTTGAATGTCTTGAAGTTGCAGGGGGCATTATGGTTGTTGTTGGCTTGGTTCCATTGAGCAAAGAGGTTTGGGAATTGAGCAGCCATTTGCTGCGCAATGATCTCTGCCAGTTCTGCAGTCGCTATCTGGTTTTCGCATCGAGGAGGCATTCTAAATGAGAGACAAGAAAGAAAACAAATGAAATGGCATTGGGTAAGAATAGGATGTTAAAATTACCGGCCATAATCATGGTTGATGGTCATTTGTTTGAATCCACGAAGCAAACAAACAACACCAAGGCTGAGTCAAAGCAAATAGATCCTCATAGTGTATCGCGAAGACATGCTCGTCTATAAGTGGACACTAACCCCAAGAGTTCCCAGGTAAGAGTGACTGGTCCGATTTTGTGGATTTGTACGAACACTCTAACCTTAGACAGAAATCCCAGGGTACAGGCATTCACTCTTCCAGTTCGCACGTGTTCACACTATTTAGGACCCAAAACCTTGACGAGATTTTGAAAACCCAAAGGGGTTCAAAACCTTATTACAGAGGGTTCAAAACCTAGTAATCAATCACCCTAGAACAGATGATTAGTTTTCAAAGCGGTTTTGAAATTTATGTTATTGTTGTGGTCGTCGCCTAAGGATAGGTGACGGTATTGTTTTATGACTAAACGCAAGTAAACTCGCGTTAGGGTCCTAGGAAGGTTATAGACTAGGTCAAAGCATTACTAATAACCTAATTCCCTATAACCATTGGCTCTGATACCAACTTTTCTGTCACACCCCGACCACGTAGAACATACAAAACGTGGCGGAAATGTCGGGGAGTATTGTAACAGAATCAATTGTTTCAAATCCATGGTAAACGAAGTTTCATTTTATTAATCAAACATGAAAGTTTACATTGTCTTAAACAAGAACCAAAGAATACATAACATAAATTAACTAGTTCTTGTCCCGTTTTAAGTCACTAAGGCACAGGTCCGCCTAAGTATGTCTTGATAAGTCCTATGCATCATCTCCTGAAAACACATGTGAAAATAGGTACGTCAGCATAAAAATGCCTGTGAGATACATTGGTTTTGTGAAAACGGAATTCATGACTTATGTTTGAGAAAATGTTTAGTCATGAACCTTGTAATTTGCTTTATCTTGTAAATCATTTGAAAAACGGTAAGATCAGATGATATGTATAAATAAGAGAACAATGCATGGTTAACTGAATAACCATGTAAAAATGAGTTTGTATAAGATATGTTGTTTGTAATTCAGTGTCTTGTGAAAAGCGTGTTATTTGTATAAAATGTTCTATGTATCAACTTGAAATGATTTAATAACGCTACGATATGTAATACCATACAAACACTTATATATAGGAAGTACCAGCGGCGTATCCACCATGCTTGTATCATATTACACACGCCTCGTTACTTAAATTACTTACTCAAACCAAACCATCAAGATGAAATGTTTAACAACGGTAGAAATGTTTATGTATTGTCAAATGTCTATTGTCAACTGTAAGTCATGTCAACGGATACAACTGGTTTACACGGTTCAATGGTTACAAACGGTTCATATAATCGAAGGGTTAAGACGGTTCACATGGTCAAATGGTTACAACGGTTCAAAATGTAGTATAATGTGTTCATATGCTGGATGAGCATATGCAACAGAAATGCAATGTGAAACAATGTACTACATATGCACACAATGGGCGTACGTAGCATGAAATGTATTGTAGAGTACAACGGTTCAAAATGTAGTATAATGTGTTCATATGCTGGATGAGCATATGCAACAGAAATGCAATGTGTAACAATGTACTACGTATGCACACAATGGGCGTACGTAGCATGAAATGTATTGTAGAGTACAACGGTTCAAAATGTAGTATAATGTGTTCATATGCTGGATGAGCATACGCAACAGAAATGCAATGTACTAAGTACGCACACAATGGGCATACATAGCATGAAATGTAGTGAAATCATGTACTAATATGTACTAACGAACGTAGCAGGTATATGATGTGAAAACATGGAAAACATGAAAGTAACAGGTAGGCACATGTGTTTCACCCCAAAACAGTTTGGAAAACAGTAAAAGAGGGGTTCAATGTACTCACCTGAGATTGCTTTGAAACTCTTGTATAACAACCGAATAATGCAAGGGATCATGGATATCAACGACACCTAATATAGGTAACTAGGTTAATATATCGGACCAAAATCGGAAGGATCGGATAGTATGCGGGTTCGTAAACCAAACGAGTATGGAGACTCGTGTAATATGGTTTAACAAATCCTACATACTACAATGAAACCTATCCTAAGTGCTTGCGGCCCATTACGACCCGTTTAGGTAGCTTATGCTACCTTAATGCGTCGTTCGTGTAGAACGCGTTTGGAACGCCTAACATCGTGACCACAAGGTATAACCTTGGAAGGTTACAGCTATGGTCACCTAATGTGTTTGGTCGGATCCTAATGATCGACCAAATGGGTCGGGTTCGAAAGTATAAGCGATGGTTTAGATCGCTTACCTTACGACCCTATATATGCACTAAACTAAAAGTGACGAGCTAAGCATGTTAGAACATGCTTAACTAAGTTTAGAAAACAGGTTTGGCATCAAAACAAACGGCTTTGATGCTCACGAGTAGTTTGGTTACAAAATACGCAAGAATGCGCATTTTGGCCGAAACTACTACTCGTCACTGAGCCTAGATAACGTGGTAATCAGTAGGTATAGTCACTACGGACTATAACCATCGTGATCACGCTCACGTTATGAAGTTCCAACGAACTTCGTGTTGACCATAGGCTGGTCAACGCAGAAAGTCAACAAAATGTTGACTTTCGAACTCGAAAAGCGAATAAAAGAACGAAAGAATACTTACGGAGGGTCCCCGAATGCTAACCTAGATCAAAATGGCTCAGGTATGAAACAATGGTTCCAACTTAGAGCCTTTAGATCAGATTGTGTGAGTTTTTAGCAAAATGGGGGGGGGGTATTTATAGGAAAAGCAAAATCGTTAGGATCGTTTCTTGAATAACGTGCCACGATCTCGCCCGTACACTTGTCACAATGTTGTGGTACCTCTGTTCTTGCCCCTTATTGGCTGGAAGAGACAAGGGAGCTTTGATCTTTCAGTACTTGAAGAGGCAACAGCATTAAATGTTGAATCTGCTGTTCTGGGGAGGCCTTACGGATCGTATGGGTTTTGGCTTACGGTCCGTAAGCCCCTAGTTTGGCAGATTTACAGTTTTGGTCCCTGTTGTGCCAAAACTTGGTATTTGATGCATTTTTGACATGTTTAAGCCCCGTTAACCCCATTTCAAAGCTCTAAAATGAAGTTAAAGTATAGGGAACTTAAAATGTGCTCAAAAATATCTCGGATGTCGGTTCGTTTGGTCGTACGGTCGCGATGTTCGGTTAATTACGACGGAATGCGCATAAGCGCGAAAGACGATCCAAATTGCGCGACGAATGGATTTTTCTCATGCCATACACTAAGGCAAAATATAAGGATGTTTACATAAATTTTTGGATGTCCGGATGTATTCAGAACGTAAGTTATGCGTGAAAGTGCGAACTTATGCACTTTTTGACACTTTTAGTCCCTGAATGATCCAAAAGTTTGTTTTAACACACCAAGCACCTCAAAGCCTATTTCTAAGCTATGTAAAGGATATTTACGGTATGTTTAACTTATGGACATGTTCCGGAATGTCTGTTACAGTTCAAATTGGCATACTTTCGCAGTTTGTCAAGTTTAGTCCCTGTAAGCGAATTAACTTGTTTTTGCCATACCAAAGCCTTCAAAACTTATTTCTAAGTTATGTAAAGGTTATTTAAGGTATGTTGAGTATATGTTGATGTTCCGGAGTATTTGTCGCATTAAACTGAGTACGTTTACGCACCAGTTTGCGTATAATTCTCCAGAAAGCGATGTAAAGTTTGAAATTGAACAAGAATTGATATGTGCAAAAGATACACATATTTATACAAGATCCCAAGTATGAAATACAATATTTCATCGGCTTGGTATTTGTTTGAGGGTCGCGGTGACACAGGTGTCACATAAGAGATGTCAACAAAAGATGTTGTTTTATCTGACCACTTTGAACCTTGCAAGGTTCTTGACTAAGTCCCTTCCTGTTCTCACCGATGGGACAATTGATGTTAAATATGTGAGTGTTGCTGATGCATGGAAATACTCTAAGTACCTATGGCATAACTATGTGTTGAACAACCTCTCGATTGCCTTGTATGATGTGTATTTTAAGTTACTGACTGCTAAAGATTTATGGGAATTATTGGAGCAGAAATACAAAACTGAGGATGCAGGTACTAAGAAGTTTGTTACGACTAGGTTTTTGAACTACAAAATGATTGATTCAAAATCATTGATGAGTCAAGTTAAAGAACTGCAGATTATTTTTAATGACATTCTGCTAAAGGAATGAATCTTAGTAAAACATTCCTAGTGGTAGAAATTGTTGAAAATTGCCTCCTAATTGGGTGGACTTCAAGAATTACCTTAAGCATAAGCGAAAAGAAATGACTATTGAAGACGTTGTGGTTTGTTTCTATATTAAGGACAACACCATGTTGTCATATGAAGGAAGTCAAGTTGAAGCTTCTACCAAAGCCAACTGTAACACCAGTTCTTATAAATCAAGGTTTATAAGATATTCTGCGAAAACATTCATGTAATTAATGATTACATACATGGGAAATACGGGATTAAAGAAAACTTTTACAAATTAAAAGTCATTTGACATAACGTGATCAGATTCGTCGTTTAAAATTTATGACGATGCAAAGTGCGGAAGCGTGTATCTTTATCGTGTTCGGTTCCTCGTTGAGCTTGATCGTCTTCCGGCATCCAAAGGTACCTACATTTCATAAACATGAAATGCTTTAATCATTCGGGGTTTAAAAACATGTCTAAACGAGTCCACGAAGCGAAACTAATTAAAAATATATTTTTGTTCAGGGTCCACCGTAAATTATGGTGGCTACCGTAATTTACGGTAGCCCCTGAATGTTGATTCTTCCACCGTAAAACAGGGGGTTCATGGCGTAAAGATATATAGGCTACCGTAAGTTACGGTAGCCACCGTAACTTACGGTGGCCTCTGCAGGATTTTCCAAGTTGCCGTTTTCTAAAACGGAAACCTTCATAACTTTTAATCCGCTTTTCCGTTTGGCCTACCGTTTCTTCCTACGTTTTTGTAATTTGATTCTCCATCATATGGGGTTAAAATCCAACATCCGGATTAACAAAATCTAAGTCTTTTAAGTTTTCGGCTTAATACCCTTTTTACCAAACTTTGACCCGTTCGTGATTTTATCAAACAAACATGTTGTTTGATTCTAAATTCTCATCATTTCCATGTTGTTATCATATTAGATTCAAATCAAGGGTTTATATACATTCTTAAACCCGTTTTTACTTAGATGTATAATTGACCCGCTAAGGGCATTTTAAACACTTTTACGCATAATTCACACTCGATTATTCCTAGCATCTTATTTCCACATTATTTATTAATGATCTTCCATCACAACTATAATTGTGATGGATTAAATGTGGCGATCTATATAATCCGAGTTTTACCCCTCGGATTATTATTTTACGACAAAGACTCATATAGAGTCTTTTGGCCAAGAATTTACATCATTCACTTTTATACTTGTTCTAAGTAATAACTTGATTATAAAACTCGTTTTCAAGCGACTTCTAAGGGTTGTTTGCTTAATTTCGCTTACGAGGGCGTTTTGGTCATTTTTAACCCTTCTTTTACAACGAAGGGCTACCAAATCTAGTTTTAAAAAAAAACTCTGTCTATAATCTAAATCCTTCGGTTTACCTTTTAAGATAACCGAATGTCCCTTTTTACTTTGCCTAACTCCCATAGAACTCCAAGCTCTAAAGGATGAGTTGATCAATTTTACATACCTGGCTCAGATCAACTTATTAACCCGGTTTTAATACCTTGCTTTATATTCGCTAATTAAGAACGATGCGAATATCCATTTGATATCTATTCCTGTAAGCATATAACTCGACAAAAGAATCATCAGTCTATATAGTCAAAAGGTGTTGTCTACACCCTTTGACCCGTTTGGCCAAATTGACCATTGATCGATTTACTTCTTTTTAACCATTATTACGGTTTCTTTCATCTTTGATTATCTTGTTCCGTTCGACTACACGACGGAACATCATATTCCAATTGTTTAGATATTTCATTCGAAATTTTTATATGATGAGAAAAATATTCCACAATTTAAGACTAGTGTAAGCTATACTTACCTCGCATCCATGCCATGCTTTTTCTTCCGTTCTTGATTCGTTTGACCCGCTTCATCCACAAGCTCCCACCTAGCTTGTCAAGCGTCAAACTATTGTCATCATTTACAAGGCGGTTAAGTTAGTCATTAACAATCACGACTATTCCTCCTCTCTTATTTTCTATGTCGAAGCTATTATTCGACTTCATGATTAGTTAACTTAGTTTATCAAGGTTAACTACTTTCAATCACATGGTTTACAATATTAAGTCTAAATCAACATGATGATTAGAACTCTTCTTGTTTCGTATTTCATTTAACTAGCCATACTATTCAAATAAGCGTTTCGTTCTAAATTTCAACATTTGGCTTTCTCCTTGGCATTTTATCAAACACCTAAAGTGCATAGTTTTACATATTTACTAACTAGTTCATAACTAGTTATTTTCACCAAGATTTACATCAAATCAACCCTTCATGTCTAGTGTTCGTGAATTACACCTAGTACTAGTACCATAACATCAATTATTCATCAATTTAACACTCTAATTCAAGTGTTCATCATAATATACAAAACCCACTTGGCTCATACTTGGGTAATTGGCTAACCACTAGTTTGTGGCACAATTCTAAAAGTTTGCATCTAGGGTTTGTCTCTAGACATCACTGTGCTTCAAATTTCATCAATACAACAATCATGCATGCTCAATTTTTTTGATTTTCTCAATTAACCTAAAACTGAACATGAATCAAAATACCAAAATTTTACATACCTTTTTATCCCCGCAACAAGGTGATCACTAATCCGTGTTTGAAACTCGATTTAGAGCAGATTAAGGGCTTCAATTTGTGAGTTTTATGTGAAATCTAGGGTTTGGAGGACACTCCCTGGTCGCCCCTTTCTTCTGTACGACCCAAACACACACTCATGTGTGTGTTTGGTGTTTTATTTACTAATAAAACTTCCATGTTTCAAGTTTTTGCTAATTTAGTCCCTTTACTCTATTTAACTTATAGTTTAGGTGTTTTAACCTTATTATATATCACCTCAAGATTTTTAACTAACTGGGTTATCGATTTCCCCGAAAATACACATTCCCTCTTATTAACTAAACTAAACATTTCTAGTTAACTTAGCGGGTTTCGGGGATATTTACGACTAAGTTTATTTTAGGTCCCGTTAGCTCAGACCTTTTGTAAACTCTATTTATCCATGGACCTTTATTTATCTTTTTATTAAATATTAGGTTTACTTACTTAAAATTCCTAATATTCACCGGGTAAATTTTACTACTAATGGTACTTTATCCGTCTTTTAGTACTAACGGGGTTTGATTACCAAACCCGTTTTCGGGGTGTTACAAGTCTACCCCCCTTAAAGAGGTTTCGTCCTCGAAACCTTTTCTTTCGTAATTTGTCGAGTTAAACTCCATGCATATGCTCTCGATAATCAATTGAGCATTGCTCATATTTTAATCGATTATTAATATTACCAGAAAAATTATGGTAATACCCCTTTTTTTGTTACAAAACATCTACGTGCCTCATTCGACATAAAGCAACTTGAAATAACGTGATTTCTTTGTTTCTACTAGTTCAATTAACTTAGCGATATCCATATTATCGAACCCTCTGTGAATCCGTTATTTTGACCCGTTTAAAGGTCTTTTAGTGAATTCTTTCACTTTTAGCAACCATTCCTTTTTTTTTCAATTTCATTTATTCGATTCAGTTGTACTGAATCCATCGCTTACAAGCGACCAAATTTTATTTAAATGACCTTAACCGGTCTCACTAACTAGACTTATTAGTCCAGTTACTTTTTACCACTCGCTTGGTTATAATATGATTCTACTTCACATTGCATTTCTTGACTGTGATCGTGTCACATCTTGTTTAATTTATATCAACTTTTTATTTTCGAAAGTATCACTTTTCGAATATATCGTCTTGCACCTATCAGTATCAAGACTTATACCTTTCATGTTTACTATTTATACGTTTATCAGAATTCATATTTGTAAAAACGTTATTTGTTACCAAAACCAAAGTATTAGTTTAGCGTCTTCTCTTTATCCTTTGTCAATTATCCATTCCGGGATATTGACAGTCCAATATTTATTCTTTTACTGTTTTTATTCTGTGCGAGAATTTTCAACTGATCTTTCGCTTTGTCTAATTAACCCGTAGGTTTTATTACTTAGCCTTATGGGCTATTTTGATTAGACTTTCATCTCTTTTTTTTTATCATGACCCGTGGGTCGTTTTATCCTCATAGTTCTTTCCATTGTTTATAACCCCAAAGGTTATATTGATCCTGTAGATCATTCCTTGTTCATGACATCCTTAAAATTTCATGTTTGGTGTCAAGGCACCATGCTTTTATTTAACATCATTTATTTTCATCTTGACATTATCTTTGACCTTGACCGTAGTCTAAGGCTACATTCGTTTCTTTTCAGACATATTTTCCGACTTTATGACTTCTCACGTCATTTATGCGTCGGTTTATTTTATACTCACCGTTATCCAGTTTACAGACATTCGTATTTGATTATGTCCCAACGTCGGGCTCTTTATTCTTTTGCTTTTAATGTTACTATTGTCCCGCTTGTGTTTACCCAAGCCGTCCGACATGATATTATATTCGACCCGTTCAACTTTAAATTAGTTGAACGAAATTTATTCACAACTCTATTTACATTATCTTTTTATTTTTTAGTTATGACCCAAAACCCAAGTCTTTTAATTTTCCATCCGAGTTCCCGTTTCTCGGTCTACGCATGTGTTTAATTCTTACCCATCAACCGGGTGTTTTACCGGAGTCGTTATTTTTTACAACCCTCCCGGTATGCATTAAAATCTCGTTTCATCTTTATATTCCGACTTTATCCTTGAGTTTGGCGTTTTACAAAAACGACCCATTTAGAGACATATTCGCATTTTCCGGGTTCGAGTGTAAGTACACCCCCTCCCAGTGCATATCTTGATCATTCTACATGTTTATATTCTTCGAGTTCGAGTGTAAGTACACCCCTTCCCAATATATGTCTACATCATTTTACATGTTTCCATGTCTACAGTTTTATATTCTTCGGGTTCGAGTGTAAGTACACCCCCTCCCAATACGTGTCTACATCATTTTACATGTTTCCATGTCTACATGTTTATATTCTTCGGGTTCGAGTGTAAGTACACCCCCTCCCAATACGTGTCTACATCATTTTACATGTTTCCATGTCTACATGTTTATATTCTTCGGGTTCGAGTGTAAGTACACCCCCTCCCAATACGTGTCTACATCATTTTACATGTTTCCATGTCTACATGTTTATATTCTTCGGGTTCGAGTGTAAGTACACCCCCTCCCAATACGTGTCTACATCATTTTACATGTTTCCATGTCTACATGTTTATATTCTTCGGGTTCGAGTGTAAGTACACCCCCTCCCAATACGTGTCTACATCATTTACATGTTTCCATGTCTACATGTTTATATTCTTCGGGTTCGAGTGTAAGTACACCCCCTCCCAATACGTGTCTACATCATTTTACATGTTTCCATGTCTACATGTTTATATTCTTCGGGTTCGAGTGTAAGTACACCCCCTCCCAATACGTGTCTACATCATTTTACATGTTTCCATGTCTACATGTTTATATTCTTCGGGTTCGAGTGTAAGTACACCCCCTCCCAATACGTGTCTACATCATTTTACATGTTTCCATGTCTACATGTTTATATTCTTCGGGTTCGAGTGTAAGTACACCCCCTCCCAATACGTGTCTACATCATTTTACATGTTTCCATGTCTACATGTTTATATTCTTCGGGTTCGAGTGTAAGTACACCCCCTCCCAATACGTGTCTACATCATTTTACATGTTTCCATGTCTACATGTTTATATTCTTCGGGTTCGAGTGTAAGTACACCCCCCTCCCAATACGTGTCTACATCATTTTACAATATTTTGCTTATCTAATTCATTTGGGTACTTTTTAATTTGTCCCATTCACCCCGTTCTTACTACATCGGGTGTAAGCGTGTCCATTATGAAAAGTTCATGGTGTCATGTGTTCACTACCTACTTGGCCATAGTAGGCGTTCAACACATGACATACATGACCCTTTTATAACTTTCACATCACACCCCATGTAAGTAACACTTCTATTTATTTCTCTTGGAAACAATATCCTGGATAGATTTTCAATCCGGGTTTTTTCCAAGTTTTTAGTCTACATATGCAACTTTCTATCTCTACGTATTTGTTGCATACTACTATTTGTGCAATTAAATTCTAAATGTGCACCTGGTAATGCTTGCCCCGACGGTCGTTCCTTGCCATTAACTTTGTTCGCGGTCATTACGTGATTTAGTCCTTGGTGAGCATGCTCCTCTTGTCATACTTCAGACCATTTCTCTCATCATACCCACAATTTGTTCAACTCTCGTCATCTTTAGACGCGAGTCTCCTTCAATTAAAACATTCACAAGAGTTAGTAATTTCAAATTCAATAATCGCCCGTATTATAATACAAGGCTTTTTCTACTATACGCGTCAACGCGCGTATTTTCGTCAACCATATTAATCATTTTAATTGGGGTAACGTGTATCACACGATAGCCCTATGTGTTGTTTACAACACTTTAGCATGCTAAGCTATTAACATACCTGTACTTACCGGATTTGCGATCAAGCCTCGAACCGAACACTTTATTCTTTTAACCTTGAGCTCTGATTACCAACTTGTAACACCAGTTCTTATAAATCAAGGTTTATAAGATATTTTGCGAAAAAATTCATGTAATTAATGATTACATACATGGGAAATACGGGATTAAAGAAAACTTTTACAAATTAAAAGTCATTTGACATAACGTGATCAGATTCGTCGTTTAAAATTTATGACGATGCAAAGTGCGGAAGCGTGTATCTTTATCGTGTTCGGTTCCTCGTTGAGCTTGATCGTCTTCCGGCATCCAAAGGTACCTACATTTCATAAACATGAAATGCTTTAATCATTCGGGGTTTAAAAACATGTCTAAACGAGTCCACGAAGCGAAACTAATTAAAAATATATTTTTGTTCAGGGTCCACCGTAAATTACGGTGGCTACCGTAATTTACGGTAGCCCCTGAATGTTGATTCTTCCACCGTAAAACAGGGGGTTCATGGCGTAAAGATATATAGGCTACCGTAAGTTACGGTAGCCATCGTAAGTTACGGTAGCCACCGTAACTTACGGTGGCCTCTGCAGGATTTTCCAAGTTGCCGTTTTCTAAAACGGAAACCTTCATAACTTTTAATCCGCTTTTCCGTTTGGCCTACCGTTTCTTCCTACGTGTTTGTAATTTGATTCTCCATCATATGGGGTTAAAATCCAACATCCGGATTAACAAAATCTAAGTCTTTTAAGTTTTCGGCTTAATACCCTTTTTACCAAACTTTGACCCGTTCGTGATTTTATCAAACAAACATGTTGTTTGATTCTAAATTCTCATCATTTCCATGTTGTTATCATATTAGATTCAAATCACGGGTTTATATACATTCTTAAACCCGTTTTTACTTAGATGTATAATTGACCCGTTAAGGGCATTTTAAACACTTTTACGCATAATTCACACTCGATTATTCCTAGCATCTTATTTCCACATTATTTATCAATGATCTTCCATCACAACTATAATTGTGATGGATTAAATGTGGCGATCTATATACTCCGAGTTTTACCCCTCGGATTATTATTTTACGACAAAGACTCATATAGAGTCTTTTGGCCAAGAATTTACATCATTCACTTTTATACTTGTTCTAAGTAATAACTTGATTATAAAACTCGTTTTCAAGCGACTTCTAAGGGTTGTTTGCTTAATTTCGCTTACGAGGGCGTTTTGGTCGTTTTTAACCCTTCTTTTACAACGAAGGGCTACCGAATCTAGTTTTAAAAAAAAACTCTGTCTATAATCTAAATCCTTCGGTTTACCTTTTAAGATAACCGAATGTCCCTTTTTACTTTGCCTAACTCCCATAGAACTCCAAGTTCTAAAGGATGAGTTGATCAATTTTACATACCTGGCTCGGATCAACTTATTAACCCGGTTTTAATACCTTGCTTTATATTCGCTAATTAAGAACGATGCGAATATCCATTTGATATCTATTCCTGTAAGCATATAACTCGACAAAAGAATCATCAGTCTATATAGTCAAAAGGTGTTGTCTACACCCTTTGACCCGTTTGGCCAAATTGACCATTTATCGATTTACTTCTTTTTAACCATTATTACGGTTTCTTTCATCTTTGATTATCTTGTTCCGTTCGACTACACGACGGAACATCATATTCCAATTGTTTAGATATTTCATTCGAAATTTTTATATGATGAGAAAATATTCCACAATTTAAGACTAGTGTAAGCTATACTTACCTCGCATCCATGCCATGCTTTTTCTTCCGTTCTTGATTCGTTTGACCCGCTTCATCCACAAGCTCCCACCTAGCTTGTCAAGCGTCAAACTATTGTCATCATTTACAAGGCGGTTAAGTTAGTCATTAACAATCACAATCACGACTATTCCTCCTCTCTTATTTTCTATGTCGAAGCTATTATTCGACTTCATGATTAGTTAACTTAGTTTATCAAGGTTAACTACTTTCAATCACATGGTTTACAATAGTAAGTCTAAATCAACATGATGATTAGAACTCTTCTTGTTTCGTATTTCATTTAACTAGCCATACTATTCAAATAAGCGTTTCGTTCTAAATTTCAACATTTGGCTTTCTCCTTGGCATTTTATCAAACACCTAAAGTGCATAGTTTTACATATTTACTAACTAGTTCATAACTAGTTCATAACTAGTTATTTTCACCAAGATTTACATCAAATCAACCCTTCATGTCTAGTGTTCGTGAATTACACCTAGTACTAGTACCATAACATCAATTATTCATCAATTTAACACTCTAATTCAAGTGTTCATCATAATATACAAAACCCACTTGGCTCATACTTGGGTAATTGGCTAACCACTAGTTTGTGGCACAATTCTAAAAGTTTGCATCTAGGGTTTGTCTCTAGACATCACTGTGCTTCAAATTTCATCAATACAACAATCATGCATGCTCAATTTTTTTGATTTTCTCAATTAACCTAAAACTGAACATGAATCAAAATACCAAAATTTTACATACCTTTTTATCCCCGCAACAAGGTGATCACTAATCCGTGTTTGAAACTCGATTTAGAGCAGATTAAGGGCTTCAATTTGTGAGTTTTATGTGAAATCTAGGGTTTGGAGGACACTCCCTGGTCGCCCCTTTCTTCTGTACGACCCAAACACACACTCATGTGTGTGTTTGGTGTTTTATTTACTAATAAAACTTCCATGTTTCAAGTTTTTGCTAATTTAGTCCCTTTACTCTATTTAACTTATAGTTTAGGTGTTTTAACCTTATTATATATCACCTCAAGATTTTTAACTAACTGGGTTATCGATTTCCCCGAAAATACACATTCCCTCTTGTTAACTAAACTAAACATTTCTAGTTTTTGCTAAACATTCCCCGAAAATATTAGGTTTACTTACTTAAAATTCCTAATATTCACCGGGTAAATTTTACTACTAATGGTACCTTACCCGTCTTTTAGTACTAACGGGGTTTGATTACCAAACCCGTTTTCGGGGTGTTACACTAACCCTGTGGAACATAGTCAATCTTCAAAGGGTTACAAAGGTGACAAATGACACAAATTCAATGGCAAGAGGAAAAATAAATGTGTTAACCTTGGGTCAAATAAGGGTGGTGTGAAAAAGAAAGTTGGTCCCTTTAAAGGGAAATGTTACAACTATGGCCAAACTAGTTACCTTGTTGACCAATGCAAAGGGCCTAAGTGTGACAAGGCTCTTATGGTTGTTGATTAAGATATGCCTTTAGTGGCCATGATTTCAGACCTCACTACCACGATGAAGGAGGTAAATGTGGTGGCTAATGACCCAAAAGGGTGGTGGATTATCACTGGAGCTACCCACCATGTTTGCCCAGACAAGACCTTCTTTAAGAGGTTTAAAGATGTGGTGGGAGATGAAATGTTGTATATGGGGAATGTTGCTACATCTGATATCAAGGGAGAAGATGATGTGATCTTGAAGTGGACTTCTGGGGAAAAGCCCACCTGTAAGAATGTGCTTTATGTTCTTGACCTGAGCAAGAGTCTTATGTCGGGTTGGGTGCTTAACAAGTTTATCTTTCATTTGTTCTTTGAGAGTGATACGTTTATTTTAAGTAAGCATGGTATGTTTGTTGGAAACACTTATGCCCGAAATGGCATGTTTAAACTTAATGTAATGTCTGTTAAGAAAAACATTCGAAGACTCAACCAAGTAAGTAGAAGTAGTAGCATTCTTATTCAAGCTAACTTTTGCCATTAACTCTAAATCAAAATGTAAAACATGTGTTAAAGCCAAACAAACAAGATCATCTTTTAAAATCAGTTGAAAGAATAACGGAACCCCTTAATCTAATTCACATTGATGTGTGTGATGTAAAATCGATTCCCACCAGAGGTGGAAATAAGTATATTATTACTTTTATCGATGATAATACGAGGTATTGTTATGTTTACTTACTTAAGAGTAAGGATGAAGCAATTGACAAGTTTATCTTGTATAAAGTTGGCTTAACAAGAAAATAAATCATGTGAGAAGTGATAGAGAAGGTGAATATATTTCACCATTTGGGGTTGTATATGCCAAAAGTGGCATTATACATGTATGTACCCCTCCTTATAAGCCCCAATCAAATGACATTGCGGAACAAAAGAATCATACACTCAAAGAAATGATGAATGCTATGTTAATAAGTTATTAGATGTGCAAGGACATGTGGGAGAGGCCATTTTGTCGGCCAGTTTTCTGTTAAATAAAATACCTTTCAAGAATAAGGATGTCACACCTCCTGAGTTGTGGTGTGGTTAGAAATCGTCTTATTAATACTTGAAAGAGTGGGGGTATCTGGTTAAGGTGATTATTACACCTCCTAAGGCACTTAGAATAAGGCCCAAAATTGTTGACTGCATATTCATTGGATATTCCAAAAATGATAGTTCACTTTGTTTTCTTGTATATGAATCCAAGATTCCCGATGTGCATAAGAACTCTACCATAGAGACAAGACCAGGATATGAAACTTATTTGGTAAAGGACTTTCCGATGTTAGAACAAACTCATGCGAGCTCATCAATAACAACCCATGCGATTGTTCTAGAGGAAACTCATGAACAATCAAAGGTTAAAGAGGGTGAACCAAGTAGAAGCAAAAGGCAAAGGATTGAGAAATCCTTTGGGCCTGGCTCTCTTACATACATGGTTGAGAGTGAGCCTCAAACCTATCGAGAAGCAGTCACCTTTTAGATGGACCTTAATGGAAAGAAGCCATCAAGAGTGAATTTGATTCTATCATGCATAATCATACTTAGGAGCTAGTAGATCTTCCACCAGGGTACAAGCCACTTAGATATCAATGTATATTCAAGAGAAAGATGAAAGTTGATGGCTCTGTTGACAAGTATAAGGCAAGGCTTTTGATCAAAGGGTATAGACAAAAGGAAGGTCTTGACTTTAACAATACTCGCCTGTGACTAGAATAACCTCTATTAGATTGGTGCTTGCAATTGCAGTCTTGAGAAATTGGAAATACGTCGAATTGATGTAAAAACTGCATTCCACAATGGGGAATTAGAGGAAGAGATTTACATGGAGCAACCTAAGCGTTTCTCTGCTCCTGTCGAAGATGGTAAGGTGTGTAAACTCCTCACGTCATTGTATAGCTTGAAGTAAGCTCCAAAACAATGGCATCAAAAGTTTGAACAAGTTATGCTTAAAAGTGGTTTCAAAATAAATGAGTGTAACAAGTGTGTCTATGTGAAGGACACTTCTAAAGGTTATGTGATCTTATGCCTTTATGTAGATGACATGCCTCCTAAGGGATGTTAAATGTGAGATTTGACATGAAAGATATAATCTAGCTAATGTGATTCTTGGAGTGAGGATCATTAAAACCCAAAGTAGTTTGGTGTTAAGTCAATCTCACTACATGGATAAGATCCTTGAGAAGTTCAATCCAGAGGACATGAGTGTGGCTCAAACTCCTATTGATACCTCCTAACATTTTTCAAATAATAGAGGTGAGAGTGTTGCTCAATTGGAATACTCAATGATCATTGGTAGTCTAATGTATCTCATGTCATGTACTCGGCTAGACTTAGGATATGTTCTGAGTAGGCTAAGTAGATATAATATTAATCCTAGTTTTGAGCATCGGAAGAGTATGGCAAGATTACTAAGGTATTTGAGATACACGAGGAATTATAGACTGCAGTATGCCTAAAATCCAGCTAGGAAGGATTCGGTGACACCAACTGGATGTCCAATATGAAAGATTCCAAATCTACAAGTGGTTGTGTCTTTATCCTTGGAGGAGCAACTATATCTTGGAAGTTGTCCAAACAAACTCTTATAGCTAGACCCACGATGGAATCTGAGTTTATCGCGTTAGATAAAGCCAGAGAAGAGGTTGAGTTGTTAGGTCAATTCTTGGAATATATTCCAAGATGGCCTAAGCCAGTGGTGGCTATTTGCATACATTGTGATTGCCGTAATACGACGTACGCATAATACGATATGATAACTACTCTCAATGGTAGTTATCACGATTTACTATGTGAAGTCCAAAGATAACATTGTGGATCCGCTTCATGTAACATCCCAAAACCGGATTTGGTAAATAAACTAAATTAACTAGGGATGAGCGGGTAAAATACCGTTAGTGGTAAAAGTTAACCCATAAACATTAGGATTTAAATAAATAAACCTAGTGTTAAATAAAAGGCGAGTAAATCTCATTAGAAAAATAAAGTTTATAAAAGGCTCGGGTTATCAAGGCTTAAATTAAATTGAGTTGTAACCTCCCCAAATTTCGTAATTTAACTAGGAATGTTTAACCTAGTTAATAATAGTTAATGTGTGTAAAAATAAGTAGGCTTTAGCCTACTTATGACTAATAAAAACTACAAGGATGGAAGTTGCACATTTAAATAGTTAAAACATAAAAAGGGAAGATAATAAAACACACACATACCATGTATGTGTGTGTCGTATGTAGAGTGAGAGAGAGGGAGATCACCTCCCAAAACCTCAAACAAGAAATTTCAAGATTCGGAGGTGCAAATAAGATGGAAATCCTTGCATGTTGGAAGGATTTGAATCGTCCTATCTTAACAAACCCAAGGTATTTTGTAATTTCACATGCTGATAGATTTCTATGAAAATGAGACTTGAATGTGGTAATCTAGATTTGGTGTTATTGATAGTATGATGAAATTGATGATGAAATTATGTTTATGATCATCATACTTACTAGTACATGTTAAATACTTAAACAATTTAGAGATTTAAGTATATGTTCATACATGTCATAAAGTGGATTTTTATGATACGATAAAATTTGTGTTGTTTTGATGTTCATGGTTACCATACTTGCTTGTATGTGTGAGTTACTTGAACATTTTAGAAGTTTGATTAACTGATCACACATGCCATGAAATGAGTTTTTGACATGAAAGATGAACTTATGATTAATTGGAAAAAAGGATGAATTTGTGTATTATAGTTGAAAGTTCATGTTAACTTGATGTTAATAAGTGTATAAACTTTTTGAATTGGAAAGAAACATGGTATATATGGCAAAGTTAGCTAATATGATAGCCCAAAATGATGTCCACCAAGTGTTTGATAAAATGCATAAATAAGTTTATTGAATTTGTTAGTGATTTTGCATATGTCAATTGGCAGTTTGACTTACCTATAATAGATTTGAAGAAAGATAGTAGAAAAGTCTATAAGGTGATGGTCATGGAGTAGGATGACTAATCTAAGCATCTTATGGATATTATGTAATAGTTTGACACTTGACAAGCTAGGTGAGAGCTTGGAAAGGAATGTGTCAAAAGGATCAAAGACGCGAAAAGGCTTAAACATACGCAAGGTAAGTAAAACTTACACTTCATAGAATAGAATCACTATTTAAGAAATGAGAAGTAGTTGGTTAAAAACAATGACTTGTGAAAGTCGAGGCCCCATGGTGTAAACCATGAACGGGTTAGAATGGATGAAGTTATGATATGCTATAGTTGGAAAGAAACAATGTCTGGTTAAAGTCGAAATCCCATGGTGTAAACCAAAACGGGTCGAACAAGTAAATGGTAAGAAACCATTTTTTACGATAAACCAATGAATTTTAAAATAAGACCTTCTGGAGCGAACCAAAACGGGTTGAATGAGTAAAACGGTAGGAAACCATTTTTTGGCGACAAACCAATGAATTTTTAAAATAAGACCTACTGGCGTGAACCAAAACGAGCTGAACGAGTAAAATGGTAAGAAACCATGTTTCGGCAATAAACCAATGAATTTAAAATTTAAGATCTTCTGGTGCGAAAACAAACAGGTTGAACAAGTAAAATGGTAAGTAACCACATTTTGGCGATAAATTAATGTATTTTTAAAAATATGACCTTCTAGCGCGAAATAAAACGGGTAAACCTTAGAATTTTTGAAATAGGACCCTATGGTGTAACCATGATGGGTTAAATGGGTAAGATGGTAAGTATGCACATTTTAGCACTAAACAATAGATGGTTAGTCAAAATGCTAAACGGGTAAACTATGTGTTGGGATTGAACCCTACCAAAGGAACAGATAATGAAAGCCAAAACTGGATCAGAGCAGTGGATCCAGAATAAGCAGATGTTTGGTTGCTGACCTCCTATCTGCTGATCATGCAAACTGCTGACCTACAACTGCTGATCAAGTCAAAGTCTGTTGAAGAACTAAAGCTCTGCTGCTCAATCTACTTCCTTGGTTCAAGCACTACTGATCATGACAAGTACTGCTGGGTTCACAGCAGTGGAAGGATGCAGCAGCAGTTTATGTATTGAATTGTAACATCAGTAGTTAGCATAGCAGTGTTTGTATAGGTCAGTTGTTAAGAGTTTGTTAGGAGGTTAGATGTCACTTTCATGGTGACGTCAGCTTAGATGCTCAGTAGTTTGCTAGTGCCTATAAATAGAACAGTACTCTGTACTGTTCTGTTTAGCTCATTCACCATCTTCTTCCTGCACGAACAAACACTGAGCTCGGGCTGAGGGGGAGTTTGCGAATCATACGTGCATTGTAATCAAAGTTTGAAATAAATTTAATCATTTGATTCTGTGTTGAAAATGTATGATTGAAAGCATTTCTTCTGTTTGATTGTGAAAAGTTTGCTTCCATTTAATTTCCGCTGCACAACTCACTCATAATTCCATCTTAATTCAAACACAAATCACAATTAATCCAAACTCAGATCCTAACAATTCGTATCAGAGCCTGGACAGTCAAATTTGATTTAACAATCATTTTGACGTAAATAGTTCAGCTCGAAACCGTTGATACTGATAGTTTGTTCGTTGTGTTGAAAAACAGAGCAAGGCTTAATCACCGATAAAGTTGATTAATCAGTGCCTGTAAAACAACCAGGATGTCGTAACAGTCTCAAGATGATAAAAATAACATTGGCTCGCTTTTTAAACCTCCTATGCTTAAAAAAAATGAATACAACATCTGGGAGCGAAGGATGTGTCACATCCTTGCTCAACAAAACACTGGATGTTGGAGGTCTGTTGTTTTCGGTCCTCATGTTCTATGGTGCCAAGTGCTGAGGACACCAACAAGTTCGTTCCTAAACCAACTGACAATTACACTGAATCAGATTTTCAGAAGTTCAAACTTGATGCCAAAGCATTTAGCATCATAGCCTCTACACTACCCAACGAAATCTATGTTGGGCTGTTACATTGTAACAGTGCCAAAGAATTGTGGGATGCATTGAAGGAACAATTTGGGGGAACGGAAGAGGTTATTGAAAACAATAGGGAAATTCTGAATCAGCAGTATGAAACATTTTGTCACATCAAAGGGGAGTCACTAACCCAACAATTTGAACGTTTCAGTTGTCTCATCAGTGAACTAAGGCTTGTTAAAGTTACATTTCCAAATGCAACTCAAAATAGCAGGTTCCTTAGATCATTGCCCGAAAAATGGGACACAATTGCTTTTATCACCAGAAATTCAGCTGAGTTCAAAGATCTGACCCTGACCCAACTCCATGGTAGACTCCTGACCTATGAAAGGGAGTTAAACCAGAAAAGGAAGTTGCAAGAGTCTGGAAAAGTTGCTGATGACTATTCATTTGGCAGCACAGCTCTATTTGGTTAGGAAGAATCTGGTTGCAGCAGTAAGGATCAGAGTTATGATCATTTTATTGACATAACTGCTGGTGGTAATTTTGACAACTCTGATTCTCACTCTGCAAATTATGCTTTCACTGCAAATACTGAAAACGAGATGTCAGATAACTTATGCTTTGAACTAAATGATTTGCAACATTTTGATCCCACTGACTTAGAAGAGATTGACATTTTGCATCAATTGGCTTTGCTGAGTGTTAGAACAAGCAAATTCTACAAAAGAACAGGGAGAAAATTCCCAGGGCTTCATGGGAATTTAAGGGTGGGGTTGGATAAGTCAAAAATCAAGTGTTACAAGTGTAATAGGCTAGGTCATTTTGCTAGGGAATGTAGGAGTCAAACCAATGGTCCCATAATCACTCACCCTGGCTCAAACCCTAGACCACAACAACAAAACACTGTGCACTATACCCAATATGCCCCTGCAGCACATGTTAACACTGCTCATTAAGCTACAACCCCTGTGCCTGTGCATTATGTTCAAACCACTGTTCCACAAATTCAGTATGTTCAGGCCCCTGTTCCTCAGGCACAAGTGCAACCTGTTGCACCTCAACAAGCTGCTCCAACAGTGACACAACCAGATCAGCAAAGCTTTTTCACACAAGGCTTTGTTGATTGGAGCAGCATGCCTGATGAACTTGGTGATGAAAATTTTGCTCTCTATGCTTCTAATGATACTTTTGATGATGGATTTTGTTTGATGGCATTAGAGTCAATACCAGAAGGGGTTGAAACTGAAGGTGAACAGCTAAGTGCTGAAACAGTGGATGAAATTGCTGAAGCAATGGTTACTGCAGTTGCTGGTAAACTACTGCTGGGAGAAAATTCAGAAACCCTGCTTGAACCACTGTCTGACCCCTGGTCCACAGAAGACAAAAAGGAAGAAGAAAAGAAGAAAGCTAGTGAGGAAGAAGTTGGAGCTGATGAAGAAGGTGATCATCAATGTGACTGTGTCATGATGGCTGCTGCTAAGGGAGCTTCTGCATGCTTAGATAGTCTTTGGTATGTAGACAGTGGAGGCTCCAGGCACATGACAAGATGTAAAGCCCTACTCAAAGATTTCAAAATCCATGGAGGGGGTGATATATCCTTTGGGAATAATAGTAAAGGGAAAGTTCTGGGGTCTGGTACAGTTCAGTCTGGAAATGTAAAATTTGAAAATGTCAATCTGATAGACAATCTGAAATTCAACCTCCTGAGTGTCTCACAAATGAGTGACAAGGGGTATGGGACATTCTTCACAAAGGAGTGTTGTAAGATTGTTGGACCAGAAATGGTTGAAAAGATTGAAGCAATAATAAAATCAGGAAAAACAAAACTTGTTGCTCAAAGAAGTGGCAATGTTTATGTTGCTGATATGTCAAGAGAGTGTCCCAGAGCTGATGCCTGTCTGTTCTCAGCTGCCTCTAACAAAGAGACAGAGCTATGGCACAAAAGACTGGGACACACAAATCTCAAGACAATAAATGAAATTTCAAAAAATGGCTTAGTGAGAGGCTTACCACAAAAAATGTTTTCATGTCCTGAACACTGTGTTTCCTGTTTAAAAGGAAAACAGCATAAAAGCTCTTTCAAGCCCATTGAAGAGTCCAAAATAGTGTTTGCAAATGCTGCACATGGATTTGTTTGGCCCAGTGCAAGTCATGAGTCTCAAAAAGAAGAGATATTGCTTGGTTATTGTTGATGACTTCTCTAGGTTTACATGGACCTTCTTTTTACACTCAAAAGATGAGACTGCAGGCATTTTGCAAGACTTTGTGACACAGGTTGAAAAGCAATTTGACCTTCCAGTGAAAGTCTTCAGGAGTGACAATGGCATAGAATTCAAAAATAAAGAGTTGGATGCCTTCTGTGTGAAGAAAGGGATTGTAAGGCAATACAGCATCCCTAGAACACCAGAGCAAAATGAGGTTGTTGAAAGGAAGAACAGAACATTGATTGAGGCTGCCAGAACCATGCTTGCAGATTCAGGTTTGCCATTAACTTTTTGGGCAGAGGCAGTAAATACTGCTTGCTATGTCCAAAACAGAGTTTTAATCAACCCTAGGCACAAAAAGACTGCTTATGAAATTCTGTATAAAATAAAGCCATTAATCTCATATTTCAAAGTTTTTGGTTGCCCATGTTTCATTCTAAACTTAAAAGATTCTATCTCAAAGTTTGCAGCCAAAATTGATATGGGATACCACCTGGGATACTCAACCACTGCTAAGGCCTACAAAGTGTTCAATACACGGACCAAAGCAGTGGAAGAGACTTTGAATGTAAAGTTCAATGAACTTTCATCAATGAAAATCCCTGCAAATCCTGCAGAATTGTTTGATCTTGAAAAATTCACTTTTGAAAATACTGCTGTCAAGACTAACAGTGCAGGTCCATCAGAAGATTCATCTTCAGACTATGTATATGAGATCATCATTCCTCAAAAGTCTGCTTCAATAGGGAGAGCATCAGTTGTTCAAAACAGTTGTCAAAGCTCAACCACTGCTACCTCAACAGTTGTTGACCAAAGTAGCCCTTTAACCACTGCTTCCACCTCATCAAACACTGCTGACAAAAGTCCTCAAACAGTGGATCAAAGTCAGCAGGTGTCCACACCTTTACCCCCTATGCCACCACCTTTTGAAGCCACTGCTGGGTCATCAAAGTCACCAGCAGTGGTTAGCTCAGATGATACACATCTGCAGCCTTCACCACTCAATGTCATTAATCCATACCAAGGAGAGCTCATCTTCTTGAAATCTCATCCACCAGATAAAATCATTGGCAACATCAATGAAGGGGTGCTCACAAGAAGGCAATCCCAAAACATTTGTCTTTTTGCAGGTTTTCTATCACTCCATCAGCCAGTCAAGTACCAAGAGGCACTGAAAGACAACAACTGGGTAGAAGCCATGCAAGAGGAGCTCCAACAGTTTAGAAGACAACAAGTATGGGAGCTTGTTCCATTGCCAGAGGGTGTGAGTCCAATTGGCACAAAATGGGTCTTCAAAAATAAAACTGATGAAAGGGGTATTGTTGTCAAGAATAAAGCCAGGCTTGTGGTTCAAGGTTTCAGACAAGAAGAGGGCATTGACTATGATGAAACATTTGCCCCAGTAGCAAGACTTGAAGCTATCAGACTCTTTCTGTCCTTTGCTGTCAACCACAACATCAAGGTGTATCAAATGGATATCAAATGTGCATTCCTCTATGGTAAAATTCAAGAGGAGGTTTATGTTTGTCAACCTCCAGGTTTTGAGGATCCATTTAATCCAGATCATGTCTATAAGCTGAATAAAGCTTTGTATGGCTTGAAACAAGCACCAAGGGCCTGGTATGAAACTCTGTCCACCTTTTTACTTTCCATTGGTTTCACCAGAGGCAGGATTGATAAAACGCTGTTTTTAAAATGGAGAGGGAAGGATTTGATGATTGTCCAAATTTATGTGGATGACATCATTTTTGGAAGCACGTGTAATAAAATGTGTGAAGAGTTCAGGCAACTCATGACAGCTGAGTTTGAAATGAGTGCAATGGGTGAACTCCAGTGCTTTCTTGGTCTCCAAGTTAGGCAGCTGCAAAATGGTACTTTCATCCATCAAGGCAAATATGCCAAAGAACTTTTAAAGAAATTTGACATGGATGATTGTAAGCCATGTAGTACACCCATTGCAACCAATAAATTGGTCATGTCTGAAAAAAAGGATGATTTGGTTGATCAGACCTTATATAGAAGCATGATTGGGTCTTTATTGTACCTTACTACATCTAGACCAGATATCATGTTTGCAACATGTGTCTGTGCAAGATCTCAATCAGCCCCTAGAAAGTCAAACCTTATTGCTGTAAAAAGGATATTCAGATACCTAAAAGGTGCTCCCACACTTGGTATCTGGTATCCAACTGATGGTAAAATTGAGCTTTCAGGTTTCTCAGATAGTGACTTTGCAGGATGTGATAAAACAAGGAACTCCACTTCAGGAGGGTGCCAATTCCTAGGCAATTGATTAGTGTCTTGGCAAAGCAAATAGCAAGCAGTTGTTTCCACATCCACTGCTAAGGCAGAAGATATAGCTGCTGCACGCTGTACAGCCCAACTGCTCTAGCTTCAAAATCAATTACTGGATTTTGGTATCACTGCCTTGAAGACACCACTTATGTTGGACTGCCAGGAAGCAGAAAATATCATCAAAAATCCAGTTTCCCACTCAACCACCAAACACATCGACATCAGACATCACTTTGTGAGGGATTGCTATGAAAAAGGTTTGATTTCTCTGCATCATGTTCCAACTAAGGATCAGCTGGCAGATGTGCTAACCAAAGCATTAGACACATCCACCTTTGAAAGCTTGATCTGTAGGATTGGCATGCTAAACATGGAATAGCAGGCAAAATCCTGTTTTTCTATGAATAAAAGCATTAAAATGTTTTCAGAAAATCAAAAATCCATCCTTAAAAATAGCTAAAAATGAATTTTTCATTAAAAATCCTAAAAGTCTGCCATAACCACTGATGGGTTCAAAAGTCTGCTCTACTTCAAACGTCTGTCCACTGCTGAAAGTCATCCCCTGTTCTCATATTCCTCTGATAAGCATTGATGTTCAAAATCAGTGTTGTATCCACTGCTGTGCTATCCACTGATAGTTAAAAGCATCCACTGTTCTCCATTACTGTTACAACTACTGTCTTCACCAGTTGTTTTCACAAAAAGTACTGTTCAAAAGTACTGTCCTTCATTTCACCAGGGGATGGCATGCGGACAGTACATAGTGGTCAGACCTTTTGTAACTGCTGCCACGTCAGCATTTCACTTTTCCTCCATAAAACCCCCTTTTCAAAACCCAAACAGGGTTTCACTGTCGAATTGAATTCTTAAAAGTTCTTTTCTCAAAGCAGTTTCCATCACATTTCATCAAATTTCTTCACAATCTCATTTTCGATCCTCATCTTCAAAATGACAAAATCGAAATCATCCGCAAAATCGTCTAAATGGGCCTCTCAAAAGGCTACCTCCACAGAAATCCCACACAAACCATCTCATAATCTTCTGGGTCTTCTCACAAAACCCGGCACCATCGATACATTTGATTCCATCCTTGATATGCTCAACGCATCAAAGTACAAAACTTTGTTAACCGCTGATGCACCATTTACCTGCAAACTCAGAGAGAGTTTTGGAAAAACTGTACCCTTGAAACACAAGGAGAAGATGTCATAGCCATTAACTCTACTCTGCAGAAGAAAGTAGTCCGAATCACACCGCAATCCATATCAGAGGTCTTTCAGCTCGATGATCAGGAAGGTAAACTTTCTTTCCCTAAAAACGAGTTAAAAATTGACTTCATTGAGCGAGGGTATGCAGGCACAATGATGAAGAGGGATACCTTACAAAAAGGTTTCTTCCTTTCTGCAACACGATTTTTATTCCATACCCTCATCATGTGTGTTTCAAATAAAACCACTTCTTTTAATGAAATACCAATGAAGATTCAAAACCTGGGATATGCTATACTTCAGAAAGAAAATTTCAATTATTCCCAGCTAATCTTCAATGATTTGGTTAAAAATGTTGAAACAAAATCATTTTTACTGTTTCCAAGATTTTTGAGTTATTATTTTGAGAAAAAAATTCAGTAAAGATGATATTGCAGTAATAAACCAAGGTGACTCTGTTCAGATAAACAGCTTAACTGCTGAAACAGTTACAAGAATGTCAACACCTTGCAAAACACAAGCAGAGGTGCCTGAGCAGACTTTAGCAGCAAACACTGCTCCTCAGGTATCTGCTGCTGAGCCCACTGCTTAAGGTGATCAAGGTAGCGAACCAACTGCCTTGAAACCCATACCTAAAATCACCAAAAAACTACCGAAAAAGAAAAATCAAAAACCCCCCAAACCCACCAAAAAGGCAACTCTGGAGGATGAGATACCAGAGCAATTGCCTGTGACAGCACAAAAGTCACAACAAACCACTGTTGCTACTTCCTCATGGCAGTTGGTAAAAATATCTCAAACCCTAACCGAAACTCCTCCTGTCTCTTCACAAAAAGAACAGGTTGTACAACAAGGGTCACCACATCATGATGCTCTGGAAGCACTTGTTTCCATCATCCACAGCCCAATACCCGGGGCAACTCATCTTTCTATACCCACATTCACATCCCCAATTCCCCCAAACACCAAACTACTGTTGGATGCAATTGATTTGAACCTAGCACAAACCAGTCCTTCTCACTCACCTATTCATGAGAATATACCTCAACAAGAGACTGGGCTTGATGTATCAATCTTTGCTAACCCACCAACACAACCTGAGGAGGTTACACCCCTTGAGTTACAAGTAACTCTTGGTGGTAATCCAAGTGAAGCAGCCACTACAAGTGTTGAACCTACAGGTTTACACTTGGACAGTGGTTACATCAAATAAGACTTCCTTGGAGGCAATTCCTTCCATAACACCTCTTTTATCTGCTAGTGAGTTTGTATTAACCACTGGTTCCATCAAAAGATTCTCAAGTGTTGAAGGAAGAAGACCCCAGTACCAAGAAAAGGGGGCATCAGTTGTTGATGTTTGGAGTACACTCCCTACCTCAACATCTGATAAAACCACTGCTAGTGGGAAATCAGATGATCCCATTAAATTGGGTGATGGTTTAAAGTACCAGGAATTGACGGACAGAGTTGAAAAACTGGATACCATTGTTGCAGAAATCAAAGAAATGTTGCATCAGTTGTTGACAGTCCAAATGGTACCATCCACTGCTGTTCCACCTCAAGCACCTGCTCCACCACCAGCAGATGTTACAAATGAGCTCTGGAATCTTTTTCAACCATTTCTCCACCAACAACAACAGATGGCTGAGCAGCAGCATGAAAAACATGTTCAAGAGCTTTGAGAAGCAATGGAGTCTAGTTTCAAAACCACACAAGCAGACATCAAGGCTCTAAAAACCCATCTGTTGGCAACCACTGGCATTGCTCCTCCAACAGTTCTTTATATTGATGAAATCCCCTCAGATAATGCCAAAAAGGGGGAGAAAATTAAGGAGTGGATAAAGAAAGGTATTGATAATGGGGTGTATCTTGATCCATAAAAGGATGCAATGCTCAGAAACATTCCTTTGCCAGATGGTAGCAAAAAGGTTGATGTTACCCAGAATGCACTTGATGATGGTGTCATAAGTGTAAAAAGGGATAGAGCGGCAAAGGATTTATCAAGGTGGAATGAGGAGAAGAGAGCTTTCATGGAGCTGAATGAGCAGGGTTGTTCTAGTGAAAAGGATGATCAAAATCCTGTTCCAAAAGGAAATCTTACTAGAAAAGTAAGGAAACCTAAATCCACACCATCCAGCCTTCCTAAGCATACTTCAAAACCACCATCCAAAAGCCACCAACATTAAACCTCTACCCAAACAGTTGCTGAAACTTCTGTTGTTCCAACATCTGCTGGTACTTCAGTTGTTACAACAACTGCTCTCACTACAACACACACCACTTCAACACACACCACTACCACTGCCCTATCACCATCAAAAACAACATCTCCACCATCATTTCCTGCTATAAAGCAGAAGACAGCAGATGTTAAAACATCTGTTGTAATGGCAGCAGTGGTTGAAACACCAGTTGTTTCAACAACTGTTAGTCAGTCATAAACCACTGCCACTCAAATCACCTCCACTGTTCCACCCAAAACATCATCTGCCTCTCCTAAAATAAAAAGGAGAAGGATTATCATATCAGATGATGATTCTCCATCACCACCACCAACAGCTTCAAAATCCCAAGCACTTGTCACAATTCCAAAACCCATTCCTCTCTCTTCAGCTCAAATCCAAAAGCCATTACCTCCTGCAGGTGTTTTATTTCCTTTGGAACTCATAGCAGTTAGGGAAGAGATCAAATCTTTCTACTATGAGGATGACCCTGCCAAAAGGAGTTTGCCATCAATTGAAGGATATCCCAGGCCAAATAATATTGAAGAATATTTGCAAATCAAGGCCAAGCAGGCAGAGGATATCTCAATCAAAAATAAACATGGGAAATCTGATAGAGAATTCCAGCAAAACTATCAGTTTCTACTCACACGGGTCAGATCTATGGAGCAGTTTGCCAAAAATGTATATCAGCAAATCTCTGAAAGGGCAGATGAGTCCTTGAGAAAAGACTACATTGAAAATATCATGACCTACAAGAAATACAAGGGGGAGAAACATATGTACAAAAACTGGACCATTCCTGAGCTTGAAAAAGAAGTAGCCAGGATTCATGAAATGATAAAAAATAAGGTCAAGCAGTTTCCTCCTGAAAAATTCAAACAAGTTGAAGCAGACAAGGCCTTAGAGTTGAAGAGAATGAAAGAGGAGTTGGTAACAGCTGATTATGGGTCAAAGAATTCTGTGTCAAAGTGGGGAGAAGCGAGGTTCAGGGCCACCTATAAAAGGTTGGAGGAACTTAGGAAGAAAGATCCAACAGCTCCACAAAAACCTGACTACTCCAAAGTAGAGGTCTCGAAAAGACCACCAAAGCTGCAAGCCAAAAGAACCACTGCTCCTACTGGTGCTGCCATCTACAAAAGGAGGAGTCAAAATGTGACAACCCGAGTTTTCAAGGTCCTTATCCGATTTAACTTCGCACGTATTTGCTAAGCGTGTTTAATAATTTTTGTGGTGCAATATTAATGTTATTTGTGATAGGTTTTATATGTGTGCATATGTTATACGTATTTGTAAATTGTTTAAATATTTAAAACATGGAACTTGTGCCAAACACCCTACATCCGAAAACACCCCCACTCGAAAACACACCTACCCACGAAAACACCCCATGTCTGAAAACACTTTAGTGTTTTCGTCCACACTTAACTGCCGAAAACATGCAATGGGCTTTGGCCCAATAACGATTTAATATAGGTTTTGTTTTATCCAGTGCTTGAGATCGATAACTAATTAGCAAACCCTAATCACACCTCCTCTCTCTCACTACCTTTGAACCCGACGGCAAGTTCTAGCTCTTTGGGAACCGTTGCTACGTTTCTAGTCTCCTGGTTAGTATATCATCTCGGTAATTGGATTGTTGTTACGCATATAAGATGATTGTTTCATAGTGATTGTAAACTGTTATGTGATCATGTAAATTGAATTGTTTGTATCTTAGAGATCGTTGCAATCTGATGATATGACTGAGTGTGTTGCGTATCTATTCATGATTAAACTAATGATGTGAGGGTAATTGTAAACTGAATGATGATTTTGTTAATTAATAAAACATGTGTAGCAATCATATTTCTAGGGAATCGATGAACATAAACTTGCAGCCACTATATGTTTTGGTCAAATAGCAACATGACACTATATGTTTTGGTCAAATAGCAACATGACACTATATGTTTTGGTCAAATAGAAACATGAAAACTATATATACTTGTCGGCCATATGATGAGGGAAATTATAAAAATATGATGATGAGCATGTGATTTGTTTTGTATGATCATTGGGTAGAAATGGCGGCTAGATCAATATGGTCCAATCAATAGGGTGGCATCATTACATCAAAAGTGGGTACATGTGGGGTTGTCGGCAATAAACGATAAAGGAGGGATATGCCGGTCCAATGGGGATTGGCGGTGGTTGATAGATGTCGGCCACTAGGGCATTAGAGTTTTTGTGTTATATGATTCTTGTCCGACCTTTGATTTCATCACAAGAGGTCCGAGTTTAAGGCCCTTGTTCCTTTAGTCCGACTTTGTGATCCCCACCCACCTATCCGAGCTTTAACCCCCTCCACTTGGTCCGAGTTTTAGTATTAGATGGGGGGTCCGAACTTATGAAGCTTATGATGTCCGAGTTTTGAAGAATAGATATGATCCGATTTTTTTTTTTTTTGGTGATGTTATAGAGGTCTGAGTTTTGTAATATTATGTTTGTCCGAGTTCTATGCTTGAAATACCTTGTCCAAGTTTGTTTATAAGAGTTGATGGGGTTCAACTGTTATATCTGTTAAGCCAGATAACCCCGTTAAACATGTATGTCGACTGCGTTACGTATAAAAAGTATATGAATCCCTGTTAAGCCAAGCTGATTAACCCTGTTAACTGTTAAGTGTTAACTGTGTTCTGTTCTGCATGATATGATACCATATGTTGCTGTAATTGCTGTATATTACTGTATTTATGTGCAAACTATGTCAGATCAGTATGTAATCAATTATCACACACAGTCGATTGAACACCAAGACTTGTAAACCCTAATGGATTTCAAACACTTACATCGAATCATGTGCAATGTGCCTAGGTCTTGGGTACGGATTTAGACACTTATTTAACTCTAGAAGCAATAACATACCGAGCAAACCAAGGTGAGTTCACACCCTTACTAAGGCATGGGATTCCCAAGGGCTTGGGAATGGGATTGAAGGAATGAGACTGGCTAGATTCGTACATACACTGTTACTAGACTACCATACCATCATCCTCGGTTGTGCAGGACACATACGTAAAACCTACGTATACTTGTATTGCTCACTGTCCTCAGGTTGCGAAGGACACTCACGTAAAACCTACGTGAACTTATACTCACTACTGCCTCGGTTGTGTCAGGCACTTACGTAAAACCTACGTAAACCCCCGCGTACCCCTATCCTCGGTTGTGAAGGATTACTTACGTAAAACCTACGTAAACTTGTACGTGTTACTGTTCTCGGGATATGTCGAACACTTATGGTTACGAATAGTCTAGTGGTTATACAACATGGGAAGCCCCCACCAATAGAACGTACTATCGGCCCAGTAGAGCCACATGTTACAAACGAATATACTATTACGCATTTACTTTCTGTGAACTCGCTCAACTAGTTGTTGATCCTCTGTTACATGCCTTGCAGGTCGTTAGATACACGGAGCTTGCACAGGGAGGAGCTGGTCGTTGAGGGCTTGGATCGTGATTGTCTTGTTAAACACTTACGACATTTGATACTTTATTATGATGGGTTTTATTTATACGCTTCCGCTAAACTGTGATAACATACTTATGTTTTGGAACACCTTTCATATGGATTTGGTTTGGGTTAATGGCAATTACTTTTACTATATATATTGTTCTATATGATTGGTGGCTTGATCCTGGTCAGTCACGCTACCAAGCGGTGATACTCCGCAGGTGGATTTTGGGGGTGTGACAGATTGGTATCAGAGCCATTGGTTATAGAGAACTTGGTTTTAATATGGGGAAAACGTTTTTATTAAAACCAGACTATAACCAGAACAGTGCTCTCAACGATCCACAACGACGCTTCGCTCCACGTGCAAGACTCAACATACTAGGTAATAAGGTTTATGTTTATTGCCTGCATGCTAGAATTGCATAGAACTTTGCTCGTAGTATGCTTAGATTACACTGCTCATTACTTCTTATTGCTTGAGAACACCTATGTGCTTACACTCTTCTGTCATCGCACTATTCGCGAACCTTTCTCACTTATGTTGCCTTTGATGTGAAGATCAATGGCCGGACGAATTAACATGACACAAGCCCAGTTGACGGCTTTCGTTAATGAACAAGTTGCTGCGGCACTTGCAGCTGCTCAAGCAGGTAGTATACCCTGCAGTTTAGACTCACACTAGGATCTTTAGATCCTACATTAACTCTTGTGTTTAACCTTGTCCTATTCGTACACAATAGGTCAACACGCTCAGCAGCCCGTCTGCACTTTCAAGAACTTTATGGATTGTCGTCCTAGCACATTTAGTGGCACTGAAGGAGCGGTTGGACTCCTCCACTGGTTTGAAAAGCTCGAGTCTGTGTTCGAGATGTGTGAATGCCCTGAGGCTCGCAGGGTCAAGTATGCCACTGGTACTTTAGAGGGGATTGCTCTAACTTGGTGGAACGCGCAAGTGCAGATCTTAGGGTTGGCAGCTGCTAACGCCACCCCTTGGAATGACTTCAAGGAACTGATTAAACGTGAATACTGCACTCGGGAAGACATCCACAAGCTGGAGGATGAGTTTTATCATTTGAAAATGACTGGGTCAGAAATCGAAGCTTACACTAAACGGTCGAACGAGCTGGCCGTGCTGTGCCCAACTATGGTGGACCCTCCAATCAAGCGCATTGAGTTGTATCTTAAGGGTTTGGCGCCTGAAATTCAGAGCCATGTGACATCGGCTAATCTTGACAACATCCAGGCTATTCAACGCCTCGCTCATCGCATCACAGATCGGGCAGTGGATCAGAACAAACTGCCTAAACGTATCAGCGCTACTGCTACCGCTACTACTTCTGCTACACTTGCTACTCCCAGTGACAACAAGAGAAAATGGGATGGGGATTCTAGCAAGGGGTCAGCTTCAGTTCAGTCACAGGTTCAGCAGCGAAAGACTGACAGTTACCAGAGTCCCAGTCAGCATTCTTCAGGTAGCCACAGGCAGGGCGGATATCGAGGGAACCTCCCAAAGTGTAACAACTGTAACAGACACCACAGTGGCCAGTGTAACAAGGGTCGCTGTCAAAGATGCCTCAAGATGGGTCACGAGGCCAAGGATTGTAGGAGCCCTGGGCCTGCGAACCAGAATCAGCAGCAGCCACAAGCACAGCAGAACCAACAGCAGGGCAACAAGGGGTGTTTTCATTGCGGTGCAGAAGGGCATTTCAAAAGGCACTTCCCTCAGCTAAACAGGAACCAGAACAACAACAATAACAACAATCAGGGAAATGGCAACAACAACAATAATGGTGGGAACAACAACGGCAATGAAGCAAGGGGTCGTGCATTTGTGTTGGGGCAGGGTGATGCCAGAAATGATCCCAACGTAGTTATGGGTAAGTTTCTTCTCGACGATATTTATGTTACTGTTTTGTTTGATTCGGGTGCGGATACGAGTTATATGTCTTTGAAAATGAGTAAATTGTTAAAACGTGCACCAACACCCCTAAACACCAAACATGTCGTAGAACTAGCAAATGGTAAGAGTGTAGAAGCCACGCATGTAGTCAAGGGTTGTAACATCGTTCTAGCGGGTCAGACTTTCTCGATTGATCTTATTCCAAGAGTTTTGGGTAGTTTCGACATCGTCATCGGCATGGATTGGTTATCCAAGCAGCAGGCGGAGATCCTATGCAAGGAGAAGATCATTTGTATTCCTCGTACGGGAAAGGAACCTCTCGAAGTTCAAGGCGACAAGAGTGGTGTTGTGGTTGGCATCATCTCTTTCTTGAAGGCTCAGAAATGTTTACGAAAGGGTCACACGGCCATTTTGGCTCTAGTTACTCATGCATCGACGAAAGAGAAAAGAATAGAGGATATTCCAGTTGTACGCGAATTTCCTCAAGTGTTTCCTGAAGATTTACCTGGTCTACCGCCTCATCGCCAGGTCGAGTTTCAAATCGAGCTAGCTCCAGGAGCAGCACCTATAGCTCGCGCCCCATATCGTTTAGCTCCAACTGAACTGGAAGAATTGTCTAAGCAACTACAAGAGCTCTTGGATAAGGGCTTCATTCATCCAAGCTCTTCACCTTGGGGAGCTCCAGTGCTATTTGTGAAAAAGAAGGATGGCACTTTCAGAATGTGCATAGATTACCGTGAACTGAATAAGGTCACAGTGAAGAACCGCTATCCTCTTCCTCGTATTGACGACTTATTCGACCAGTTGCAAGGGTCGAGTTACTATTCCAAGATTGATCTAAGGTCAGGGTATCATCAGCTGAGAGTCCGGGATGAGGACGTCTCCAAGACAGCATTCAGAACTCGCTACGGACACTACGAGTTTCTAGTCATGCCATTTGGGCTTACGAACGTGCCTGCAGTTTTCATGGATCTTATGAACAGGGTGTGCAAACCTTATCTTGACAAGTTCGTCATTGTCTTCATCGACGACATTCTGATCTACTCCAAGAGTCAGGAGGAACACGAGCAGCACTTACGACTTATCTTGGAACTTCTTCGAAAGGAGCAATTGTACGCCAAGTTTTCAAAATGCGACTTCTGGCTTCGAGAAGTCCACTTCTTAGGCCATGTAGTGAACAGGGATGGGATTCATGTCGATCCATCCAAGGTAGATTCGATCAGGAACTGGCCTGCACCGCGTACACCGACAGAAATACGCCAATTCTTGGGTTTGGCGGGTTATTACAGGCGATTCATCAAAGACTTTTCCAAGATTGCACAGCCGCTTACTATGTTGACACAGAAAGGTGTTACCTATCATTGGGGTAATACACAAGAAACTGCTTTTCAGTACCTGAAGGATAGACTATGCAGCGCACCTATTCTCTCATTGCCAGAGGGCACGGATGATTTGTGGTCTATTGTGACGCATCGATACAGGGGCTTGGTTGTGTATTGATGCAGCGGGATAAAGTTATTGCCTACGCTTCTCGTCAACTCAAGGTTCATGAACGGAACTACACGACGCACGATTTAGAGCTGGGAGCTGTCGTTTTCGCGCTCAAGATATGGCGACACTACCTGTACGGTACCAAGTGCACAATTTACACCGATCACAGGAGTCTCGAGCATATCTTCAAGCAGAAGGAATTGAACATGCGTCAACGACGATGGGTCAAGTTACTTAACGATTACGAATGCGCTATTAAGTATCATCCAGGCAAAGCCAATGTTGTGGCTGACGCTCTCAGTCGGAAAGACACTCTACCTAGGCGTGTACGAGCTTTGTAGCTCACTATTCAGTCCAGTCTTCCTGCACAGATACGAACTGCTCAGATCGAAGCATTGAAACCCGACAACGTCAAAGCTGAAGCCTTACGCGGCTCAAGGAAACGAATGGAACAAAAGGAAGATGGTGCCTACTATGTAACGGGGCGTATTTGGGTCCCACTCTATGGCGGTTTACGAGAACTGGTGATGGATGAAGCACACAAGTCTCGCTACTCAATACATCCAGGGTCGGATAAGATGTACCACGATCTCAAAACAACATATTGGTGGCCTAGCATGAAAGCCCACATCGCTACTTACGTCGGCAAGTGTTTGACATGTGCAAAGGTCAAAGTGGAGTATCAGAAACCAGCGGGCCTACTTCAACAACCCCGGATACCACAGTGGAAATGGGAAGAAATTTCCATGGATTTTGTTACAGGCCTACCTAGATCTCAGCTTGGGAATGATACTATATGGGTGATCGTGGATCGACTCACCAAGTCTGCACACTTCCTGGCTATTAAAGAAACGGATAAGTTCTCCACCCTCGCAGACGTTCATCTTAAAGAAGTTGTTTTGAGGCACGGGGTGCCCACCTCTATCATTTCGGATCGGGATGCACGATTCACGTCAGAGCTATGGCAAGCGATGCACAAATCTTTTGGCTCACGATTAGACATGAGCACAGCATATCATCCTCAGACGGATGGGCAGTCTGAGCGAACGATCCAGACTCTTGAAGACATGCTTCGGGCATGTGTTATTGATTTCGGCAACGGCTGGGAAAAGCATCTCCCTTTGGTGGAGTTCTCATACAATAACAGCTATCACACCAGCATACAAGCCGCTCCATTCGAGGCATTGTACGGGCGTAAATGTCGGTCACCTCTCTGTTGGGCAGAGGTGGGGGATAGTCAGATCACGGGTCCGGAGATTGTAGTGGACGCCACAGAAAAGATTGCACAAATACGACAACGCATGGCGGCAGCACGCGACCGTCAGAAAGCATACGCGGATAAGCGTAGGAAACCGTTGGAATTTGAGGTCGGGGACCGGGTTTTACTAAAAGTCTCACCCTGGAAGGGTGTGGTTCGTTTTGGCAAACGGGGCAAACTAAATCCGCGGTATGTCAGACCGTTCGAGATCATTGAGAAAATAGGCAAAGTGGCCTACAAGCTAAACCTACCAGCTGAACTCAGTGCAGTTCACAATGTATTTCACGTGTCGAATCTGAAGAAGTGCCTGTCAGATGAGACCCTCATAGTTCCTTTTAAGGAACTCACTATCGACGAGCGGTTGCAGTTCGTCGAGGAGCCAGTTGAAATCACGGACCGGGATGTTAAGGTCCTCAAAAGCAAGAGAATCCCTCTTGTTCGAGTTCGTTGGAACTCCAAACGTGGCCCAGAGTACACCTGGGAACGCGAAGACCAGATGACAGAAAAGTACCCCCAGTTATTCGAAACCAATGCAACCACTACTGAGGCTGAAGCTATTACAGAATTTCGGGACGAAATTCCAAATCAACGGGGGGATGATGTGACACCCCAGGAAAACCAGTAAACGATACAACTTACCTAGCTTCCTCAGTAAACGCATGCCAAATATCGGGACGAAATTTCTTTCAAGTTGGGGATAATGTGACAACCCGAGTTTTCAAGGTCCTTATCCGATTTAACTTCGCACGTATTTGCTAAGTGTGTTTAATGATTTTTGTGGTGCAATATTAATGTTATTTGTGATAGGTTTTATATGTGTGCATATGTTATACGTATTTGTAAATTGTTTAAATATTTAAAACATGGAACTTGTGCCAAACACCCTACATCCGAAAACACCCCCACTCGAAAACACACCCACCCACGAAAACACCCCATGTCTGAAAACACTTTAGTGTTTTCGTCCACACTTAACTGCCGAAAACATGCAATGGCTTTGGCCCAATAACGATTTAATATAGGTTTTGTTTTATCCAGTGCTTGAGATCGATAACTAATTAGCAAACCCTAATCACACCTCCTCTCTCTCACTACCTTTGAACCCGACGACAAGTTCTAGCTCTTTGGGAACCGTTGCTACGTTGCTAGTCTCCTGGTTAGTATATCATCTCGGTAATTGGATTGTTGTTACGCATATAAGATGATTGTTTCATAGTGATTGTAAACTGTTATGTGATCATGTAAATTGAATTGTTTGTATGTTAGAGATCGTTGCAATCTGATGATATGACTGAGTGTGTTGCGTATCTATTCATGATTAAACTAATGATGTGAGGGTAATTGTAAACTGAATGATGATTTTGTTAATTAATAAAACATGTGTAGCAATCATATTTCTAGGGAATCGATGAACATAAACTTGCAGCCACTATATGTTTTGGTCAAATAGCAACATGACACTATATGTTTTGGTCAAATAGCAACCACTATATGTTTTGGTCAAATAGAAACATGAAAACTATATATACTTGTCGGCCATATGATGTGGGAAATTATAAAAATATGATGATGAGCATGTGATTTGTTTTGTATGATCATTGGGTAGAAATGGCGGCTAGATCAATATGGTCCAATCAATAGGGTGGCATCATTACATCAAAAGTGGGTACATGTGGGGTTGTCGGCAATAAACGATAAAGGAGGGATATGCCGGTCCAATGGGGATTGGCGGTGGTTGATAGATGTCGGCCACTAGGGCATTAGAGTTTTTGTGTTATATGATTCTTGTCCGACCTTTGATTTCATCACAAGAGGTTCGAGTTTAAGGCCCTTGTTCCTTTAGTCCGACTTTGTGATCCCCACCCACCTATCCGAGCTTTAACCCCCTCCACTTGGTCCGAGTTTTAGTATTAGATGGGGGGTCCGAACTTATGAAGCTTATGATGTCCGAGTTTTGAAGAATCGATATGATCCGATTTTTTTTTTTGGTGATGTTACACAGGTCTGAGTTTTGTAATATTATGTTTGTCCGAGTTCTATGCTTTGAATACCTTGTCCAAGTTTGTTTATAAGAGTTGATGGGGTTCAACTGTTATATCTGTTAAGCCAGATAACCCCGTTAAACATGTATGTCGACTGCGTTACGTATAAAAAGTATATGAATCCCTGTTAAGCCAAGCTGATTAACCCTGTTAACTGTTAAGTGTTAACTGTGTTCTGTTCTGCATGATATGATACCATACGTTGCTGTAATTGCTGTATATTACTGTATTTATGTGCAAACCTTGTCAGATCAGTATGTAATCAATTATCACACACAGTCGATTGAACACCAAGACTTGTAAACCCTAATGGATTTCAAACACTTACATCGAATCATGTGCAATGTGCCTAGGTCTTGGGTAACGGATTTAGACACTTATTTAACTCTAGAAGCAATAACATACCGAGCAAACCAAGGTGAGTTCACACCCTTACTAAGGCATGGGATTCCCAAGGGCTTGGGAATGGGATTGAAGGAATGAGACTGACTAGATTCGTACATACACTGTTACTAGACTACCATACCATCGTCCTCGGTTGTGCAGGACACATACGTAAAACCTACGTATACTTGTATTGCTCACTGTCCTCAGGTTGCGAAGGACACTCACGTAAAACCTACGTGAACTTATACTCACTACTGCCTCGGTTGTGTCAGGCACTTACGTAAAACCTACGTAAACCCCCGCGTACCCCTATCCTCGGTTGTGAAGGATTACTTACGTAAAACCTACGTAAACTTGTACGTGTTACTGTTCTCGGGATATGTCGAACACTTATGGTTACGAATAGTCTAGTGGTTATACAACATGGGAAGCCCCCACCAATAGAACGTACTATCGGCCCAGTAGAGCCACATGTTACAAACGAATATACTATTACGCATTTACTTTCTGTGAACTCGCTCAACTAGTTGTTGATCCTCTGTTACATGCCTTGCAGGTCGTTAGATACACGGAGCTTGCACAGGGAGGAGCTGGTCGTTGAGGGCTTGGATCGTGATTGTCTTGTTAAACACTTACGACATTTGATACTTTATTATGATGGGTTTTATTTATACGCTTCCTCTAAACTGTGATAACATACTTATGTTTTGGAACACCTTTCATATGGATTTGGTTTGGGTTAATGGCAATTACTTTTACTATATATATTGTTCTATATGATTGGTGGCTTGATCCTGGTCAGTCACGCTCCCAAGCGGTGATACTCCGCAGGTGGATTTTGGGGGTGTGACACAAAACCAGTTGGGTGCTGAAACAGTTCAAGATCTAATTGCTGGAAATGACATTGTAAAAAAGGGCATTATGTTAATGATGTAAGAAGAATCTGAACTGAAACAATCTACAAGTACTGCTCAGCCAGTCATGAATAGGCCAGCATCACCAAATACCTCCTCAAATAAAAATCTCCCAAGACACCCACCAGACTCAAAAGTACTAAAGTGGAAAACTGATAAACAGACCCACGTACTGACAGTGTTCAAGTCTAGTGGAGAAGTGAAGAAATTAACAAGGGAACAAGCTCTTGGCCAGAGTCTTGAAGATTTGCAGGATCTCCTTGATCTTCCACTTAGCAGGGATGATGATGATACAGATGCCTTAACCTTTGAATTGCAACTCAAAGGGCAAATAAGGGAACTGCTGATGAGGCAATAAAGATCTACAATAATGGAGAGTTTTGGCATTATCTGTTCCAGGGGGAGATTGTTGGGATTGAACCCTACCAAAGGAACAGATAATGAAAGCCAAAACTGGATCAGAGCAGTGGATCCAGAATAAGCAGATGTTTGGTTGCAAGTCTCTCCCCTTGGAAGTGGTTTCAACATCTGCTGACCTCCTATCTGCTGATCATGCAAACTGCTGACCTACAACTGCTGATCAAGTCAAAGTCTGTTGAAGAACTAAAGCTCTGCTGCTCAATCTACTGCCTTGGTTCAAGCACTGCTGATCATGACTAGTACTGCTGGGTTCACAGTAGTGGAAGGATGCAATAGCAGTTTATGTTTACTTTATGTACTGAATTGTAACATCAGTAGTTAGCATAGCAGTGTTTGTATAGGTCAGTTGTGAAGAGTTTGTTAGGAGGTTAGATGTCACTTTCATGGTGATGTCAGCTTAGGTGCTTAGTAGTTTGCTAGTGCCTATAAATAGAATAGTACTTTGTACTGTTCTGTTTAGCTCATTCACCATCTTCTTCCTGCACGAACAAACATTGAGCTCAGGCTGAGGGGGAGTTTGCGAATCATACATGCATTGTAATCAAAGTTTGAAATAAATTTAATCATTTGATTCTGTGTTGAAAATGTATGATTGAAAGCATTTCTTCTGTTTGATTGTGAAAAGTTTGCTTCCATTTAATTTCCACTGCACAACTCACTCATAATTCCATCTTAATCCAAACACAGGTCCTAACACTATGAACGGGTCCTAACACTATGAACGGGTCAAATGGACAACCATGTAAAACAGGTCAAATGTTGATGTTATCACCATTTGGATATGATATTTAACGCTTTGTTTGTTAGGTTTCATACTTACAGGTAAGCATACTGTATGAGCATGCATTGCCATGAATTAGCGAATAGGGTGGTGGATTGACACTAAACCATGAGAAACTTTTATGTCCTTAGGATATAATAAATCTAGATGGGATAACGAGTTAAATGTGACGCTAGTTTTCATTTAAACTTATAAAAGTTTTCCGGTTTGAAAAGGGGCAAAATTTTGACCACAGCGCTCTCGGATAATGGGTTTAGGTAGACTACCTCCACAGGTAGATTAAATAAGGAGTCCTATAATTAAGTCATCCTTATGGTAATTAACTATAGGAGACTTGAACTAAAAAGGATTGAAGTCTCTTAACGGGTCGTCTGAATAAAATGTTTTACTTGAATTTAATATGAGATTATTGAGGTTTTGCCTAAGAAAAATCAACCACGACATTGGTTGTGGTTGGGAAAAACAATGAAAAGATTTGCTAAGGATGTGGAAGACTTGAGCTAAAACGCTCAAAGTCTCGTAGCGGGTCAAACGAGTAATAAACCTAAAAACGAATAGTAGGAGTGAAGAACTCAAGATTTATGGGTCCGTGTAGTAGGTCATAGTTTAAAAATGTTAAAGAATAAAACCCAAGTGAATAATATGGGTTTGGTCCGAATTTGGAGGTGAACTGGGTGAAAAGAAAACATGTTTCAGCTGACATGGTGGGGTGGAATCGTGACCCGCCCAGGTCAAATTGCTGGAAAGAAAATACATTTCAGCTAACACACCCGGGTGGAAACCTAACCTGCCCAGTTAAGGGTGCTGAAAATAAAATACGTTTTTACTATTCTACATTGTTGTAGAGATAAAATAAAAAATATGTTCCCTTTTATCGGGTTGACCCGTTTAGATTAAATGCCTTAAATAACAACCATTTGATTGGTTTTAAATAATAGGTAACATAAGGCGGGAACCGGACGGACGACCAAGCACACGAAGGACCGAACACTATTAAAGCGCAAAACTCTTTGGAAACAATTATGGGAAGGTTGACGCACAAGCATACATGACGACAAAGCTTTCGATTTTAAAACTATGTTATTTTAAACTGTAAATTTAGAGTAATAATTAGTTATGTCGGTTTGTTTGGGTTATTAGTTAATCCAGACGTGTAAGTTCTACATAAAAAACATGGAACCTAGCTATCAATGGTAAAATATTGATTAAAACGGGTTAGATTGTTGCACTTTGAAAGGCTTAAGCATGGAGGCAGTACATAAGTCTGATTAAGTTCTTAGAATTCATTGTCATTAAATTCGAGACTTAATTTTTATTGAATTTTGTATTTAGTTAAAGGCCTTTCACTAGGAATTCTTAAAAGATCATATATTAACCTTTGTGCTTTGTTCTATACAGAGGTACGAAATAGAAACTCGTATGGTTGATACACCACACATCACAACCAACAATTTTCCAGATTTCGCATCCCTGCGCGCTCTTGTTTCAGGTAATCTTTTACATGCAAGGCTTTCCCCAGCAACACAACCTGCTTAGGTTGTTGTGCCCTGGGAAACAGTCGGGTTCACTTGGGTGACCCGAAATCTGTTTTAAGTGAAGTGTGTTGAACACGTGTCTCAGTTACTTCTAGTTTCTTTTCATCTTTTATTCATCTTCATTGTAATTTGTTATGCAATTTTTATTTTGTTTGTAATGTACTAATGTGCATTTTGTTTCGTTCTATTTGTAATTTTCAAGAACAAATGTAATATGTTTACTATTTTTTGTTTTATAATATGTCATAAAAATTAATAAGGTGATATTTTAATTAATTTTGTTAACGGTTTTCCTACATAGAACACATATATTATATTAGTGCATCAAGATCAATGTTAAATGTCATTCGTACACAAAATATATACATACAAGATGACTCGTCTGAAAATAAAGAGCATAAATCATATTTTTTATAGTATGCCTAAAAAATTAAAGGACATCTTAGATATTTGAGATTTAAAAATCAATTTAAAAATATAATCAAATGTTTTGAGACTATAAATTCACATATATATTTAAATATTTATATATGAGAGTTAATATTCACACACCGCTTTCTATCTTTCTCTATAAAAATAATCAGATGTTTTGAGACTATAAATTCACAAATATATTTAATTATTTATACATGAGAATTAATATTCATACACCGCTTTCTATCTTTCTCTATACATACATAGAGAGATAGAGTGAAAAAAAGATGTGTCAATAGGGGTGTGGAAATACTCGAAGTCTTAAATAATCGATAAACATTGCTTTACACATGAACCTGTGTTAATTAGGCTACTCGGTATGGGGTTCGTCCCCACACCGTCTTGGACCGGCGACGCACCAAACACCGTGCCCCCCCCCCCCACGTCGTGGTCTCTCCGTCGCTTCTTCGCCGTTTGAGACGGTCCAAAAGTGGGGCCCATCATTTATGATTTCGACCGTTAATTAAAAAAAAACAAAAATTCCAAATTTTGAATAATTCCAAACGGTCATAATTATAAAATATATATATTTACCTTCCATTTTCACTTTCAATCACAAAATTAACCCCAAAATTTCATCTCTCTCTCACATAATTTTTATAAACCTTCTTCCACTATTTTATAAACCTTCTTCCACTATAAACCTTTTTACACTTTTTCATGGATCCGTTCAACAACCCGAACACTCCGAACAACCCGAATAATCCCAACAATCCGACCCAACCTAATGTTTTCTCGGTTCCGGGATATTATCCGACGCTAGAACCGAACCAATTCTCGCAATATTCATCGAATGCGTTTGCTTCATTCCAACACTCGCCAAACCAATTCGCTCAAATCTCCCAAAATCAAGCCCTTCAACAAATGATGATGCGAGGTGTCACATAAACTTAAATAATGACGCCGACTTTGACGAAGAGGAGTACAACGTACGTGAACCGGAGCGTCCAACGGGCCGAGACAAATCAAAGAAGGAGCGGGCCAAGAGAAAAGAAAAGGAAAATGTGGACCCGAACATGGTTGAGTTTATGGAACACTTAAAAATGTACAATGACGTCTCGGCCCAAAAGACGAAGGCGAAGGAGCGGGCCGTCGAAGAAAAAAGTCGTGCATCGGAAGAAAAGTTACGCGAGAAGGTTCGATTGGCGAATGAGAAAATCCGAATTTCCGATGAAAAAATTCGGCTCAAGGAATGGGAAATAATATTGATGAATGTCGAGGACGAACCCGAGCCGAAACGTTCGATGTTGAAAAAATTATAACACGACATCATGAAAAAACATCAAATTATTTAACTCTATGTTTATTTTTATTAAGTCTTTGGTTTTTTTTTAAGTTTATGTTTTTTTTTATGTTTATGTAATGTGGGTTTAATATTAATGAAAATATTTTGTTAGTATATTTGTTAAATGTTAAAAGAAATAGAATACTAAAAAAAATAAAAAAAAACATAAAAAGTGGTGGAGGACTATAACTAGGACCATCCGACCATGCCCTCTAGTTTTGGAGGATGAACCATCTTTGGGAGGAAAATGACGTGACGTCTACGTGACGGATCATACTCCAAGGATGGTCTATCACCATACCTTGTAGTCTTAGTTTCACACTCAAAAACTATATTTGAATTCTATGTAGCGTTTTATCAAAACACCTAGTATTTATAACTGAATAACGAAATATTTGAGAAGAATTTGTTTGGATCAAGTATCAATAAATATGATAAAAACCATAAACAAAAAAAAAAAAAGAAAAAAGAAAAATATAAACAAAATTAAAATACTAAATCAATAAATTAAAACACTGAATCTACAAGTGGAAAGGGAAATACAGTGAGTCGTTTCTTTGCACATATAATGAAGAATTCTACTAGTATTAATTTTAAAAATGAAGAATTCTACTAGTATTAACTTTAAAAAGAATATTACATGTAAACGCCAAAGAATTATTGTATTTAAATCTCTATATTTAATGAATTTCTCTTTGCAATTGACTTCTATTACGAATTACAAAGATATTCAAGGCTAAAACACATTTCTTTCCTTCTTAAAAACTTAAACAATTACTTTATAAAATATGAACAAAAGTTATATAAACTTTAAAACACAATAACCCAAATAATTTTAATTTCCGTGTAATTTATCTATTTGTTTTCTTGTCTCTATATTATAATTTATATTTATAGGGGAAAGTTTATTGGGGAAAACTAAAAAAGTGGGGAACCGAGAAACACTCTTGAAAATTATACTTAACATGTTAAAAATTATTTTTTTCTAAATTTTTTTCGGTGTTTTTTTCTTATAAATACAAGTAGAAATATTTTTAATTAAAAAACCAAAAACTAAAAATATAAAAAAATGTTTAAAAACAGTTAAAAAATATATATCTTATAAGTTAACTTAACACGTTAAAAATCAATTTTTTAAATTTTATTTCAGCGCTTTTTCTTAGAAAAATGGGTAGAAACTCTTCCACTAAAAAATAATTTTTGTAAAAAAAATTAGTCTTTTTTTAACTGTTGTTTTTTAGTATTTTTAGTTTTTGATTTTTCTTTTTAAGAAAAGATTGAGACAATGTTGACTGAATGCAGAGTTTCAGTTGACTGAAAAAAAAGGATATAATATCAGTCAAAGATTTTGGAAGATTTATTACATTGATGTGCATGAATGCAGATAAAGAGTGGTCGGGCGGTGGCAACAGTTTCGGGTCCTACACATTTCTGGCCTTTTTCCGGCGAGTTGCCGCCAATGACTCACACGTAAAACACACACTTAGTTCATGGCCACTTTTATTAAACTACTTTATTTTTATACTATTCTAATGCTATATATTATTCAAATATATATAGAATTCATCAACATTATACTTTATCCGACAAAAAGAACATTTGACTTTTGTTTTATCTATAAACATTGACTAAAATGACACTTAATAGGTGTCGATGAGGACGTGGGGATTCGAGCTGGCGAGGGTCACTTTTGCAGGTTTCTAACGTGGATACAGTGTGAACACCTTGCTGGTGTACGTGGGGGAAGGTGCGGTTTTTAGTTGCACGTGGTCCATAACAAATGGTCTACGTAAACATTGACATAAGGCAAATGGGAATCGATTGCACAATCTACTGGCGGCACAAGAACCACTAAAAACGAGCCACATGGATCTTTGGCATTAAAGTGTGAATCATACAAATGTTTAGCGTAAGGTAATAACTTGTCATAAAATGCTCTAGTTTAGCTAAAAAGAGAATGACCACAAAATTTAATTCGATTGATCGATTTTATTTTGTGCAGTTCATTCGAACTAAAACCGATCATATAAGCTTAACTTAACAAATTATTATTAGTTAACTTAACATATGAACACGATTTTGAGTATATAGAGTGACTTTTCACGTGGTTAACATATAAGTTTAAAATCATTTAGGGTGATAAACAGTTTTTATTTAAAATTCATTTAAAAGTATATTTATATTATATTATATTATATTTGCACTGTGTCTAAAACTACAAGTACGCTGCATTTGGTGTTCGTTTATGCCGTACATGAAGGACAGCTGGAGAGGTACACGTGCACAGCTGGATCAATAATTCATAGCTGTGTTGTTAAATAAAAAAAAAACAAAACTTGTCTTTTGGGTCAACGTCGGCAACATCGGTCAACGATAAAAAGAGAAAATCGTCATCTCATTCTTGTATAATTTTTTTTTTTTTTTTTTGTGTTATATTTTAACTTTACATTCATTTTTTATTATTAAAGTAGACCATTTCATAGACCGTTCCATAGCTGGTGAGCTGAAAGAAATCCGTGGCTAACTTAAATGAGAGGAAGGGCGGGTCTGCGAGGACGTGAGAGGGAAGGGGAGAGGGAGGGTCGTGTGTGTAATTTTTTCTAAGCAAGTCGAAGTGAAGCTAATGATCGAGATGGTCTAATTGTCTTGTACATAATTACGTTTACACTATAATATCAAATATTTTAAACACTTTACTATAAGTCTTTGCGTTGTGGAAGCGCCATCCGAACCATAGCGCCGACCCCCCCCCCCCCCCTCCCCCCACGCGCGCTATGCGTTATTCCCTTTGTCCAACGATGTTGATAAAGGTGTTACCATTACACCCAAATGTTATTACACTTACACATTCCATGTTATGTGACAAGTGTCATATAATCTCACTTTTTTCATATTATGTGATACGATTATAAGAGGTGTATTTTTTTTACCAAGTAAAAGATTTGAAGATGAGTTATATCAAATTTGTCTTTTATACTTTTCTTTATGGACCACAATGACCCAGGTAAAGGTTTTAATTATTAAAGTATAAATGTACGTTACTTTTCTTATGTGTCAATTTCTTAACTAAAGTATAAATGAATGTTACTTTTTATAATGTGTCAATTTCTTATTGAAAAACCAAACTTTTTAGGTAAGTCACTAAGCATTTGGGTAGGAAATGGACATGTAAGTGGGCCAGAGAACTTACTAAAAGTGTTGCAATGTAAGAAATTGATACATGATTAGAATAGAGAACACATAATGTATTCTAACATAAGAATTAGTTACATAAGTGGTAATGTTTTAACATGATACTATGATAGTGTTCCAATGTTGAGGTGGCCAAGAAACTGGTTTGGGAACTGGAACCGACGAACCAAACCAAACCGGTTCTAGATCCAAACCAGTTTCACACTTTCGCCTCAAACCGGTCCCAAACCATTTGAGTTGTTCTCAAACATATACCTTACAAATAGCTTATGTAAGTTATAAAAAACTGGTTCATCTTAACTTGAACGTTAAGCGCATCATAGAAAGTTTACGACATTCATTTGTAGTTACACAATGACCTTTTAAGTTTTTAATATATATACGACTCGGTTCATAGTTCAGCTTTAAAGGTTTGATGGTTTATATTGGTTATGAACTTGGAAGGGTTGTGTATAGCCGAAAAGGTCATTTAACGTTTATTTTTTATTTTCATTTAAGGAATATAAAATTATGTATATATGTTGTATTAATGAACAATCTTATCAATTTTTTGAAATTTAATACACAATAATGCTTTTGAATTTTTTTTATTTGTCTAAAACCACCAGAACAGTAAAAATGTAAAACTGTGAAAACCGGCTAGTTCGTCCAACCAAACCAACCTGGCCTATTTGTTTTTTTTTTTCCAAAACCATAGTTGGGGTTCAGCTCAAGTGTTTTGTCAAAGCCGACCGAACCGGACCATTAAAACCTATAGTCCTAGTCTAATTTTTTTTTCTTTTCTAGGTGCAATCTAATAGGCGGCCCTAAAATCTTGTGGGTTTTTATTACTATAAGTGACGGGCTTAGCTTTCTTATTTGGGTATTCGATTAAACATATTTGAGCCCATCAACATGAAATGATGAAAATGATAAGCTTTTATTAGCCAAGCCCATTCAAGACATGACAAGAAAAGGAAATCGTTTTTGTTTTGTTGTTGTGAACTAGTTTTTCTACGCCCACGTTGCGGAGCAATAAGCCGAATATTTCTCACTAATAACATGTACATCTGTGTTTCGATTACTTGTATATACAACTCGTAACATGATCTAAAAAAAAAATTAAATCGAGTCAACCAATTAAAATAAAACACTACCATAATTTTGCTAAAGAAACAAAAACCATGGAAAAACTATATTTTAAACTAAGGACAAAATTATAATTTTTTAGGAAAAACAAGCTTGTGTCAAGCAACAGCTTGATACGAATAAAAATTACACCGAGCCAACCAATTAAAACAAAACACTACCATAGTTTTGTAAAAACTAAAACGATGACATGTCTGTAATTTTACATTGGGGGCAAAATCGTAATTTGACAAGGAAAAAAACAAAAATAATGGCAAAAATATAAAATTTTAAGTGAGGGCACAATCGTAATTGGGTTAGGGGAAGGTAAAGACAAAACCAATGTCAATACTGTAAATTTAAACGGTGCAAAATCATAATTTGGCTAGACCAATGGGGAAGTGCCAGACTTTGTTTAAAAAAAAATTAAACGATGGCATATCTGTAATTTTACAATGGGGGCAAAATCATAATTTGACAGAAAAAAAACAAAATAGGGCAAAACTTATAAATTTGAGCTGACGGCAAAATTGTAATTTGACTAAGAGAAGAAAAAAAAAAACAAAACCAATGGCGAAATCGTAATTAGGCTGGGCCAGTAGAAAAGTGTCAGGTAGCTGCGGGACACTATTATCATCCATGAGTAGTGTAGTATATATAAATATAAATTGCATGCTTGTTTCATTGTGAAAAAGAATTAAATGAAATAATATCAGTTTTGTCTATCACATTTTAGCCTAGTGACACATTAGGGTGAGATAAGACTTAAGGACCATTAGGTTCTTGGTTCTTAGATTTATTCGGTTTCCCTCTAAATTGTTGTATAAACATTATAGACTAGTGGAGATGGATATGATTAGGTGATTCCGCAGGTGGCACGTTGATGCTCCAATAGTCTGTCAGTAATCAAAGTTTGCCGTTCAAAAAAAATATCGGTTTTTATGTTGTAATCCATTTATTGTCGTATTTAGATCAAATTAATATTCGGAACTAGAGTGTCTTGGTAAGGTGGTCAATCATATCTAATCATGTCTGGTGTACGGATAAATGAAATCGAACACAACCAATATTTATTTATCCATTTCCAAATACCTTAACTAGCGTATACTTAAAATCGTGTAATGTTTGAGTCACCTATTTAATGTTTATTAATCCGCATACACTTCTATTCGTGTCATGTTTTGCTCAACCAGTTTAATGTTCATTTTTTAATATGAAAATTAACTAGTGACTAGGTAACAGTGTTGTAAAAGTAGGTCTAGGAGACCGAGTACATGTCGAGTAATCGCTAAAGGTACAGTGCTGAGATGATTTTCTTCACTTTGTCTAATTACTCAAAATCGTTCAAAGGCAGTCAATCTGTGCTATAGTCGGATTTGGTCGGTCAACTTGAGATGAGTTAGACCTAAAAAGAACAAAACATAATTTCTATGTCTATAGTATTAAGAAATGAATATCAATTTTTAAAATACTTTATTAATATTTGAACATGTATCTTTTTTATTTATATCAATATTCATGTATTCTGTTATAAATATATTAGAAAGGGGGCTTGGATCATTTAAATAAAAACTTTAGCTCAAATCTATTTTATTATCTAATAATTAATTTTAATTAAATACAGAGTTAATTGCTCGAATAGTCCCTGTGGTTTGTCATTTTTCACCTTTAGTCCCCACCTTTTCAAAATAGCATGTATAGTCCTTATGGTTTGACAAACTGTTACTCGAATAGTCCCTGTAATGGATGAGCGTTAAATAATTCAGTTAAGTGAGTGCAAAATTACAAAAATACCCTTGGTTTATCTCTCTCTCTCTTTACTCCCCCTCTCTCTCTATATCAGACACATGTTGTCTCTCTCTGTTCTCACATCAATGGATACACATACACCCTTCCCAAACAACAAGCGTCCATTCGACCACTCCCCCATTGACCGGTCCGACCCCCACCTTACACCGTCCTCCTCCACCAAACGCCGCCACCAACACCACCACCCTCTCCCATCCTCAGCGGCCTCACCACAATCCACTATCAATAACCCCTTCTGAAACCCTATCAAACTCACATCTAACGAAACTATATTTCGTATCCTCTGTCCCGCTTCTAAGTCCGGCGGTTTAATCGGCAAAGGCGGTGCAATCATCTGCCAGCTTAGAAAAGAAACCGATGCCAGAATTCGCATTGATGAGCCGATTCCCGGTGCCGATGAGTCGGTTGTTGGCGGCGAGTCATCCGATTGGATCTGTGCTTGGGAGAGGTGAGAAGATTTTTGAGAAGATTAGACAGGAGAGTGGGGCTCAGGTTCGGGTTATGTATAGATGCGTTAGTGTGTGTGTAACTATGTGAAGGAAGAAACAGTTGGTAGTGGTGGTGTTGGTGTTGGTGGAAATCGGTAGTGGTGATCATGGCGGCGGTGGTGGTTGTGGCGGAGGGTGGTTGTGGCAGTGGTGATGGCGATGGCGATGGCGATGGCGATGGCGATGGAGATGGCGGTGGTGGAGGTTGACATGGAGGTGGAGGTGGTTGTGGTGGTGCTTTTTAAAGGAGAGAGAGAGTAGAGAGAGATGTCTACAGAGAGAGTAAAGAAAGATAGAGATGGACCAAGGGTATTTTTGTAATTTTACACCCACTTAGCTGAATTATTTAACGCCCATCCATTACAGGGACTATCTGACTAACAGTTTGTCAAACCACAGGGACTATACATGCTATTTTGAAAAGGTGGGAACTAAAGGTGAAAAATGGCAAACCACAGGGACTATCCGGGCAATTAACTCTTAAATAAATATATATAACTAGTCGCGCGCACAAACAAACATACATGTATACATAACGTTTTGATAAGAAACATCATAGAATATGAGATAGCACTTCCGCCCCTAGGGATGTTCATTTTTATCTCAAACTCAAAGCCTGGACCAAATTCAAAGCCACCCAAACCCGAATTAGAGAATACCCGAATAACCCAAATCTTCTATGGGACAGTTATCAGGTCACTTTTTACAAGCCAAAACCCCGACCGACCAATTCGACTCGAAAAACATCATCATCATACTCAGTAAATCACACCAATAGCAAAGCTAAGTTACGGTCTGAGAATGGTAAGATGTAGACAGCCTTACCTTTACCCCGTAGGAATATAAAGGCTGCTTCTGATGAGATCCCCGGCTCGATAGTAGTTTTGCATCCAGCCTTGGACGTAAGGCACATAACACTCACCAATAAGGACAAAGGCTCATTAGTGCATGTATCCTTTTGTCTTTCAGCTACCAACGCCACCACATGATGCGTGATTAACCATAGGGATGAGCATTTGGTATCAAATACCGATCCCGTCCCGTACCGATCCCGAAAATAACGTACCAAATTTTTTCGGTACCGGAAACGGTATCCACTTTTTGGCATTTTCGGTATCGGTATTTTCGGGATCGGTATCGGTTCGGTACGATACCGGTAAATACCAATTTTTACCTTTAAATACCGCTACCGTATCGATACCATACCGATATCGTACTGATACCGTATTGTATCGACATATTTCGGTATCGGTACCCAATTTTGGCAAAATTCAGGATCGGGACGGTATCGGGACGCACTACTAGAAAACTAGGCAATTGCGATCAAATTTTGTGACTAACATAAGACGGTCGCAAAATTAGCGACCGATTTGTGACTAAAACCAAAACAATCGCAAAATTAAAGACCAATCCATATTCGATCGCAAAACAAATTTTGTGAACGTATTTTTGTGGTCGGAAAATAGTCGCATACGAGAAAAATAAAAAAATAGCAAAAGTTACGACTGTTTAAATCAATCGCAAATAAAAAAAAACAAAAAAACAAAAGTTGCGACCGTATAAAACGGTCACAAATACCAGAATTATATAAAAACAAAAGTTGTGACCGTTTAAAGCGGTCGCAGATACAAGAAAAAATAGAAAAAGCAAAAAATTATTCATTAGTGTTTAGGGTAAAACTGCAAATAGTCATAAGTTATGGGTTAAAACTAACAGTAGCCATAAGTTTAGAAGCTTCAATCAGACGATGGAATCAAAACAGATCTGCTGATCTGTTAATGTTTCATCATCCTCATCTGCGACTCACGCTACATCTGCGACTCTGGCGATCATCCCCTTCATTCATCGATCTGATACCGTACATCAGGTATGTGTCACTCTTCATTTCCTTTAGTAATCCGACTCAATGTTAGCAATCCGAAGACTAATTCCAGTTTGAAACCATGTGTTAAATCCGACAACTGATTCCGAATACTTGATTGAAGAAATCCTCTCACCAATCTGATTTTGAGGAGATCTGTCGCTCGAAGAAATCCTTTTACCGATCTGATGCTGGCGATACCGATCTTCATTTCCTTTATGGTTAGGTTTCGTCTATAAGGTTATATCATCGTTAACGGTTTAGATTCATGATACTATATCGAATTGCTAGGGTTATGGAAGCTGGAGGTTGTGATTTTGTTTTGTTTTGTTTGTGTTTGTGTTTGATTAACTGATTGAGTTCTAGTTTTATGTTTTAGAGAAATTAGAGCTCCTGACTCTGTATGTTTCATTGATCAAGTTTTAATCATAGGTTCTACGAAAATTAGGATATTCAACAATTGAATATGTTTTTATGTGTTGTGTTTCTGAAAGTGAAATTAGGATTATTCGACAATTGAATTTCAGTTTTAGGGCAATTGCGACTGGTTTGCGACCAAAATTGCGGTCGGAAAAACTGGTTTTCTAGTAGTGACGGGATCAGGATTTGTTCATCCGTAATTAACCATCCTCCGCTTTTAACGTTACTTTCACGAAATTAGTAAAATAACGTTAAAATTAGTGCAATTTCACTTTTGCCCCTGAGGGCCCAGATATCTATTCATCTGACTCGAAAAACCCAAAAACAAAATCCAAATATTTATTGTCTTTTTTTTATAATGTGTTTTGGTTTGTAGTCTCTAGTTTTTGGAACATTAATTTTTGATACTTTTGAACAATATAATATCATATCGTATCGTTGTTTAAATGATGTTTGGATTTTGATGATATATTTTTAGTAGAAATATGCATTTTGATGATATTTTTTAGTAGAAATATTATAGATGTGTTTTGGTTTGGGATCTCTAGTTTTTGGAACATTAATATTTGTGATTTTTGAATATTATAATATGCATTTTGATGACTTTTTTTAGTAGCAACAAAAAAATATATTTTCATTTTACATCTAAAACCGAAACGGAACAACCTGACCTGAACTAACCCGAACCCGAATAACCTAAATCCGAATAACCCAAACTTTAAATGGGTCGATTATTTAGTCATTTTTTCTCAGCCAAAAACCTGAACAACCGGACTTGAAAAACCCAAAACCCGAAAGGAAAACCAGAAGAACACGCTATCCGCCCCAACTCTCCACCTCAAAGAAATATGAAGTAACAAATTCAAACAACAACGCTTGCGACTCAACCGTTCCACAAGCATGGCTGACGTGGAGCGAGGGTGTATAGATTTTTATTATAATTTTTAAGTACTTTTTATTCTTTTATCAAGATTTAAATTTATAAAACACAATATAACACTATCACTCTCTACAACACGCTAGGGCAAGTGCACACATTGTTGGCATAGTATTGTGACGGTAAGATACCGAGGTCGTCTAAGGAAAAAAGAGCTTTTAATACCGGAATATCGTCTACGTATAATCTAATCAAAGTTTGAGGAAAGATTTTTAATAAGTAAAATAAAGAAGCTAAATAAATAAAGAAACCAATAGACAAGATAGAATCACTTGGATCCGACTCATCTTTTATGTATCCTTTGATGATTTCCGCACTTTGGGTTTTTTAAGAGATTATCTTAGTTATAGTGGCATGTCTCTCTTTTGGAGGCAACGTTACCCTCAGCCATATTGGTCTGAGTCAGCAGGGATACAGTCACGCAAGGCCGGAATATTCAAAGATAATTAAGTAAGTTATTAATGAAAAATGTGGCATGTCCCTCTTTTGGAGGCAACGCTACCCTCGGCCATATTGGTCTAAGTTAGCAGTGATACAGTCCCGCAAGGCCGGTTTAAAGTTTTAATAGTAATTTATTTATAAGGGATTCAAGCCGTTCTTACTTCCCCTGATTTGATGTTATCTGCCTCAAAGAAAGTCCTAATAAGCTTGAATCAAGTCCTGCAGGATTTATACACTAAACGAGGCAAGAAATTTACCCATACCACCCTTCTAACCCCCTCCCAGGCAATTAACGTGCTTTATATAAACCTTAAAGACACGAATGAGTGAATCAACAAAACATGAAGAGATGATAGAATAAAGTTCACTTTCAATATAAAAAACTAGTTATTAAAGTTATTAATACGTACCCAATTAAAAAGTTAACCAAAGATTGGAAATCAAAAGTAATAAATAAATGACTTGTCTTCACCAAGTGATGTAAGAGATTAGCAAAGCATGGCCTCTGTTTGAAAAAAACTCTTACGATCAATCTTGGATCCCGAGACTACTACACACACTCTAGAGATGGATGATGGATGACTGTGGTGGATGATGGTGGTATTGTGGTGGTGGAGTGGTGGCAGGTGTGAGAGAAGTGGTTTGCCAATGGATGGATCGCTATTGAACCAAGCACCCCTATTTATAGCTGAAAACAGAAGCTTTACATGGCCCCGTGCCTTCCTTCTTCTATGTCTTCATTTAATGAGCTTGTCAGTCCGGATGCTCACACGACCCCATGTGTCAACGTCATAACCCGTGGCCATTGTACTTGTTGTACTATCCAAGATTTGCATATCTGGAAGTTTACCACGACCCGTGTCTATGAGACATGACCCCGAGTCTCTTGTCTGCTTCTGTTTGTCTTTTTCTTCCTGGAATCTTGGGGGGGGGGGGGGGGGGCACGGCCCCATGCCCGGCAGGCATGACCCGTGCTTATCTTCTGATTTGTTGTTCTTGGCCTTGGGGTGAAGCTCGGTGGGTTGGTATATTGTATTAACTTCCCTTCCTTTGTATTCATGTTGGTTTTTGTGGTTACTTTGTTCCTTTTATACATTTAAGCTATTTTAATCCTGAAAATCAAAAGTATACAAAGAAACACACTTTTTCTAACATTAGTACTAAAAAGGGTTGTTTCTAATACCTTATTTGATATAATTTTATATGCTGCATTTGGCGCATATCAATGGTCAAATAACATAGGGTTGTTGTTTGACTATTGCAAACAAGAAGGGGATGTTGTTTGGAATTTCTAAACACAAGCATGTGTTGTTTGACCATTGCAAACAACAAGGGTATGTTGTTTGGAATTTCGAAGTCCTATATTTTTATTGAGTTAAATGCCATTTTAGTCCCTGTGGTTTAGGCCATTTTGCTAGTTTAGTCCAAAGGTTTCAGTTTTTTTTGCTTGTGGGTCTAAAAAGGTTTCACCGTTACCATTTTAATTCACTGGATTAACTTAATCTATTTTTTCTGTTAACGAGAAGGGAAATTCAGTCATTTTATTTGTAATTCTGTAAACTTGAAGGGCAATTCGGCCTAAACGTATACTTTATAAAACAGAAACCAAACCCGAAAACCAGGCCGGCCAACAACCACAACAAAACTACAAGATTACAAATTTACACCATTCCGACCAGGTTATCGAATTGAACTTAGATTTGTTTCTAAACCAAATGAAACCCAAAGATCTAACTTCACTAAAAACATCATCCACCTTAACTTGTTTACCAGAAAATCTCATGTCGTTCCTCACTTTCCATAGACACCAACATGACACAATAACCACCCATGCAGAGTAGTCTTTTCCGCATTACGTTTGCCACAATGGTTGTGAATCTCAAGCAAATATCTAAACGAAAAAACGAAAAACTGAGGCACCATACACCACGAAGCAATTTTCTTCCAAAGAACCGAAACCCAATAACTCCCCGTAAATAAGTACTCAACTGACTCCACCTCCGACGCGCAAAACGAACACAGACTATCATCAATAAAAATCCCACGTCTCGACAACGCCTCAACCATAGGAATTCTATTCATCTCAGCTCGCCAGGAGAAAACACTACACTTAATCGGAACCCAATTAACCCAATCCATCACGTACCTGTTGTTGTAATCCCCCATGTCCACTACTAGCCTTTTCACCGTCGCCACACTAAACGTATCGGACCCGATCCCATTCCATTGCCACATGTCCCTCCTTCTAGAAAATGAAACTGTGCCCAAAAGACGATGAAGAGACTCCAACTCGCTGACCTCGTCCCCAGAGGCCAGATCATGTTTCCAGAGCCATAAGCCGCACCTTTCGAGGCGAAAGAGATTCGGAGATTTAAACTTCAGCGGAATGTCGTCTAGCCAAGGATCAAGCCAGAAAAAATAATTTCACCATTTCCCACTAAACTAAACCTCTGAAGAAATTCCTGATAGGAGCATTACGAACTAACGGCTTCTTTATCAGCAAGACGATGCTATTCCACACCCCTCCGAAGGACCGTTTGGATGGGAGGAATTCCCAATCCGAACCACCTGAGTGAAGTGCTACGGCTTGCAGATAAAGGTTTTAGATTTGGAGGAGAGACCACCACTTGGGCTCTTCCGATTTCCATGATATAAGCTCTTTCGGTATGATAAGATATCTTTATTATTTGTCAGTTTGTAACATTATGTTGTCCGAATTAATACAAGAAAGTTGTTTATCTATCTCTGACTTCCATCTATGCACTTAATCTTGCACTAATATTGGTTAACCATCCTAAACCGGAATTTCATGATGCTTTGTTGTTAGGTTAGTAGCTGGTCGACTATGTAGACTAAGGCCATGACGCCATCTTCGAAACGTGAAGTATTGGGAGGCATTGTAGTATTGATTGAAAGCACCAATAATAGAAAGTTGATTCGAGATGACTAATCTCCCAAGAGACCCATGGAATGGGTTAGGCTCTAAAGAACAACAGATAAGAAACAAGACCAATATGCACTAATTTTCTCTAAGTTTGACTGATAAGCGAACTACATATACAAATACTAAAGGTGAAAGGCCACGGACCAGATCATGAATACTAGTGGTTTAAAAGTGAGATTGTGATAACTCTTGAATGATTTGTTATTGAGTATTATGTCTCTATAAATACAAGAGATTATACAATGTTAAAGGAGAGAATTACTCCTTGACAAAATTAAGAAAGCTGTACAATTGAATAATAATATTTCCATGAATATTTTGAGGCAATAATTATGGATTGCCTAATACCCCCCCGTCAATGCGAGAGGGAGGAGGTTCGAGACGAAGCATTGTTATAAATTTCTCAAATAATGGCGTGGGGAGACTTTTTGTGAAGATGTCGGCAACTTGTTGATCCGTTGAGATAAATTCGGTGTGAAGACGACCAGCCACAACCAATTCTCGAACAAAATGATAGTCGAGATCAATATGCTTTGCCCTCTTATGTGAGATGGTATTTTGACTTAGGAAGAGAGCACTTTTATTATCACAAAAAAAGAGGTTGGCGGTCCTGGTGGTAAGGCATGTAATTCACGTAGTAGATGAGTGACCCAAATAATCACTAATGCCGTATTAGCCATAGCTCTATATTCCGACTCACAACTTGAGCGAGCCACCGTTGGTTGTTTCTTTGCACTCCAAGATACCAAATTTCCACCTAAATAAATGCAATAACCATAGGTGGATCTTCGTGTGTCAATGCAACGAGCCCAATCGGCATCAGAAAAACCTAATAAAACAGTGTTAGGTGGCCTATCAAATGTTAAGCCATGTGAAAGAGTGCCCTTGACATAACGAAGAATTAGTTTGACAAGTTGGAAGTGGATGGTGGTGGGATTTTGAAGGTATTGACTCGCTTGATTGACGACATAAGATAGATCAGGACGAGTGATGATTAGATATTGGAGGGCACCCACAAGAGAACGATGTAGAGTGGGATCATGAAAGGGTTCACCGGTGGAGTTGAAAGTGTCTTTGGGTGTGAGAGGTATGGCAACCGGTTTGGAATCAAGCATCCCGACTCTTGAGAGTATGTCATAGGCATATTTGGACTGATTTAGAAAGAGGCCGGTTTTGGTGTGAGTAACTTCCAATCCAAGGAAAAAGCTTAGTAAGCCAAGATTATGTCGTCCACGTATACAAGGATATAAATTAAAGTTCCATCATGATTAAAAATAAATAATGATGGATCGACCCGACTGCATTGAAAACCAAGAGTGATGAGGAAGGAACTTAATCGTTTAGACCAAGCACGTGGAGCTTGCTTCAAGCCATAAATAGCACGATTTAGTTTGCAAACGTGATTTGGATAGCTTGGGTCTTGAAAACCCGGAGGTTGTTCCATAAAAACGGTTTCGGTAAGATTGCCGTTTAGAAAAGCATTGTTAACATCCAGTTGTCTAAGTTTCCATTTGTGAATGAAAGCAAGACTTAAGACAACTCGAATTGTGGATGATTTGACGATGGGACTAAAGGTATGAGAAAAGTCGAGACCCGGAACTTGATTGAAACCTTGAGCTACAAGTCGAGCTTTGTAGCGATCAATGGAGCCATCAGATTTGTATTTGATCCGATAAACCCATTTAGAGCCGATGACGTTGGTCAAAGTGGAGCGAGGAACAAGGTGCCAAGTTTGGTTTGTATGTAAGGCTTTAAGTTCATCCTTCATGGCATGGACCCATTTTGAATCTTTCAAGGGCGGTTTTAGTTCCTTTGGGTACATGAGAAGAAAGAAGAGAATGGAAGGAAGATTGAGACAAGTTGGCAAAATGTTTGGGTTTGTAAATGCCATGTTTGGAACGAGTGGTCATAGGATGATTATTTGTGTTTAGAATCGGGTTAGCAATAGGTGAAGGAGGAAGTGGTGGGTGTGAAGATTGGGCAGATGAGAATTGTTGGGCTGAAGAGGATGAATCAGGTTGGGCTAAAGTGGGTGCGACTTGAGTTGTGGTAAGAGGATTGCGGGTTTGTTCTGATTGGAGGATAGGAGGGGAGTTAATGGTGGGCGAATTTTGTGGACTTTGTGGTGTGCTTAAAGGAGAACTGGGCGGGCTTGGCGTTGGGCTGGGGGATGGGTGAGGAAGGATGGGATCTGAACAGTGAGTACAGGGTGTAGTTGTGGATGGAGTTTGTGAGGTATGAGGCAAGGTGGGAATTTTATGTGTGTTAGGAGTGGGTAGAGAATCTTCAAAATTGGTGAAAGAAAGTTGGGAAGTGTCGGGGGATGCGGAAGGAGATTGAAAGGGAAACACATCTTCGTCAAATTTAACATGTCTAGTGGTATAAATTCGTCCCGTTGAAGGGTCTAGACATCTAAAACCTTTGTATTTTGGACTATATCCAATAAAAATGCAAGGAGCACTTCGTGGCAATAGTTTGTGTTTGGTATAGTCTCGAAGGTATGGATATACAAGACATCCAAAAATGCAAAGATTGGAATAGGAATGAGGTTGTTTAAAAAGAATTTCAAATGGTGATTTGTTGTCAAGAAATTTTGTTGGGAGTCGGTTTATGATGTATGTAGCGGAAGTGAAAGCATCAAGCCACAACTTTGGTGGAGCATGAGCATTAAACATCATTGCTAATCCAGTTTCGGTGATATGACGGTGTTTTCATTCGGCCCGTCCAGTTTGTTCTGGTGTGTGAGGGCAAGATAATTGATGATGTATGCCATGCTCTTGAAAACAATTTTGAACACGGTGGTTTGTAAATTCGGTTGCACCATCACTTTGAAAAACTTTGACACTTTTGGAAAATTGGTTTTGGACAAAGTTTAAAAAGATGGTGAGAATATTATAAAAATCGGATTTAGCCTTTAGAGGATAAAACCATGTAAACCGAGAATAATCGTCTACAAATATTGCATAATACAAGTAGCCATCGGTTGAGGCAATGGGTGCGGGTCCCCAAAGATCACAATGAATTAAGTCTAAAACTTGTTGCGCACGTTTGTTATTTTCAACAAAAGGTAAATGTTTAGCTTTTGATAGTTCACAAGAATTACATAAACCTGGTTTGGGCAAGAGGGATGTAACAAAGACATGACCAAGTTTATTTAATGTAGTGATAGTATCAAAAGAAACATGTCCTAGGCGACTATGCCATTTATCGAACAAAGCATGAAGACGTGAAGCGGAAAGAGCGGCAACAAGCGACTTGTGACTTTGAGTAAGAACATAGAAACCATTTTCGCAAATGCCTCTAGCAAGAACTTCCCCCGTTTTTCGGTCCTGAATATGAAAATAATTGTTAGAGAATAAAACATCTACGGGAGAATCATTTGTGAGTCTAATAATTGATAGTAGATTCTTTGTGAGATTTGGAACAACAATAACATTTTTTAAAGATATGGAGTTAGTTAGAGATGTGTTCCCGATGTGAGTAACGGGCAATGTTTGACCATTACCAAAAGTAACACGCATGTTACCCTTGTGTGGTTTAGAATTATTTAAAACATGAGTATTATTAAGCATATGTGTGGTTGCACCTGAGTCGGCCATCCAATCCGGAGTTTCGGATGCAATGTTACATTGAGTATGAAAGGTGTGGGCTAGATTTGCATCTAGCATGACGGCTTTTTGAGCATAAGAGGCTAGGGTAGGACAAGCACTAGCATAGTGACCCTCTTTGCGACAAAGCTGGCAATAAGGGACGCGTTTGGTGTAGTGACTACCACGGCCCCTTGAGGCATTGGAACGTCCTCGACCCCGAGAAGATGGGGTGGCCATGTGTGTGATGGAAGAAGGCAGAAGAGAGGAATGACAGTTAGGGAAAAAAGAAAAAGAAGAAGGGCAGGGATCTCAGTCTAATACCATGAGATTGTGATAACTTTTGAATGATTTGTTATTGAGTATTATGTCTCTATAAATACAAGAGATTATACAATGTTAAAGGAGAGAATTACTCCTTGACAAAATTAAGAAATCTGTACAATTGAATAATAATATCTCCATGAATATTTTGAGGCAATAATTATGGATTGCCTAATAAAAAGGAAGGTCGACAACGTCTCTGGTCCATTCATTGGGTCGAGATTCATACCCAAATTGAGGGTGTTAATAGTTTTGGGAAAGATTTTTATCTTGTTATGAGTTTGATTACTTGTTGCGTGTTGATATATAGAGTCAAAATGAAAGATCTTGTATAGTCTTTTGTTCAGAGAGATTTTTATCATGTTTATGAGAACTGAGTGAAGTGTTTAGTTTTAGCTTTTATCGTGTTCGTGTTTGGTCTAAGATAAATTCAAAGATATTAGAAGGTTGTTGATTGTGAGAGAGAAGAGTAATTTTGTCACAGTCTTAAGAGACTCATGTTATAAAAGGGACGTCTTACGTTAGTATGTTCATTGTGGAAAATACTTATAGCTGGTGTAATAAATTTAAAGATGAAAATATCCATTTAGAAGCTTTTGTGGAGTACAGAAATTCAGTGCACGTATGTGCTTATTTTAATAATAACACAGGAAAAACAAAAGATACATACATACGAGCTGCAAAAGTCACAACTCTTTTAGAAACATAAAGTCTCTCCTTAGCTTCTTATTATCATCATATCAGGCCTTGCGGGTTACTAAACAAGCACAACACCAATTGAGTCAAGGAAGTCTCCACTGTTTCCGAAGAATCCTGCAAACTTACCCTTAGCCACTGGCAGTGAGAAATGGGAACCAGTGACCGTGCCGAATGGCCCATAAGGCTTTTTGGTTGTGTAAAAAGTGAGCGAGGTAACACACGTATGGCCACCCCATTCTCCGACGGTCCCGCTAATTGCGTGGACTTCCTCATCGTCCGCAAAGGTAATCTAGTAATCCACCGGTAAACATAAAAAATGAAATAAGTAAGATCACATTGATATATACACGTATATATGTATTATGATTTATCTACTGATGGCTCACTGTTTCAGCCTTGTCACCAAGATCACCAAATCGTCCCGAACGGTATTCGATATTATGTATATCCTTAAATACGAACTGGATGGAAAAAATACAAGCGCCACCTCTGATAATGATCGAAGTAAACTTACCACCACCAGCTGATTGTATCCAGCGTACGCCACCCTTACCTCCCCATGGTCCGGCCTCTACCACAGTGTGACTGGCAGCCTGCATACATCCGAAATACAAAACTAATAAGAACCCTGAAATTATATATACACATATATATAGCATTACAAAAGGGTATACCATTTTCTTTATCTATGTAAATTCAAAGCCTCTTAAGGAAGTTATATTATACATCTAGTTTAAATTTACCCGATGATATATATAGGCATGAGGGAGTGCAGTAAAGTTAATGCATTAAACTCTAATAACCAAAATTTTCAAAAAAGTGGGTTTAGAACTTTTTCAACATAGTGATGCGCTTTGAATTTGTGTATTTCGGTGAATTTTATATTTATATACAACATTAAGTATCTTATACAGGCCAGGATAATATTATAAATTATACCATTTTGAGTGATTTTAGTATTTTGTAGGTGTTAACAGAAAACAAGCTTAAAATTGATATTTGACGTGGTTAATTTACTTAATATAACGGACATTCAGCTTTAAATACAAACAAAATGTGTTTTAAATATCATACTAAAGAGATTAAAGTAAAGATAATTCTGGTGCTTGACAAGAACAAAAGATGGGTTCGTTTAAAGAAATTTTATGGATGAGATAAAAGAAAGCAATAAGAAACACATGATCATCTCAGGTAATCAAAGTAAGCCTACATTAAAGGAAATGATGTCAATTTGGTGTCACATTTAGTGTCAGGGGATAATTAAGATTGTTGGACCACCAATCTATTTGAAGAAATTTATGAGCGAAAACTGGATTTACTTGGACCACCAATTTAATGTTCCTAATACCGCAGGGAGTCGCCACAACTAAAGGAGCCAAACAGGGTAAGTCATTGAAACCAAGAAGTATAAACAAGTGCCTATAGGGTTTATGAAACTAGAGAGATGGGTCCTAGACACCAAGTACCCGTAACAAACAGTAACTCTTGGTAATACCTTATCATATGAAGTTCGAGATCCTAAAAAGCTCCTCAGGAGCAATCTAGACCTATTCGCCTTTGAGGACGCCGATATGACCGGGATAGCTCGCGACAAGGCGGAACATCGACTCAACACTTACCAATTACTCAAACCAATAGCCAAGAAGAAAAGAAGCATAGAAGAAAAGAAGCATGATGCCCCACAAACGCAAAACAATTGTAAAAGTGATCAATAAGAATAAGCTGGTAGAATCCGGAATTTTGAGGGAAACCAAATATCACAATTGAAATCATTAATTCCTACACATCCTAAAGTTCAAGGCATAATGTATATAGTATAAAGATAGTATTAGGGTAGTTATGAAGTACGAGGACTAGATGTGACAAAACAGAAGTTGAGAACCAACTCCCTAAAGGAATTGATGTTTCCCTTGGACACACCCTTTGATCGACGGCTTCAAAGGAAAAGAAAGGGACGCACCTCTTCAAGTACAATCACATCCACAAGATCAAGAGACGCATCTGTTCGTGAAGAAGCACATCTCTACAATCGCATCTTTTAGTTACTTATAAATAGGGCTTTAGATTTCAATCCTAAAACATACATGTATTCAGAGATTCAAGTTATATTCAAGTTGAGTTTGTTATATTCGATTCATGTTCTAGAGATCTAAGATCGTTTGGGGCCAACAATTGGTATCAGAGCAACAGGCTCTAGGCATTGGGAATCACAAGGCAAGGAATCGCGGGAAGTCATTCGCGATCAGGTTTCATCATTCTAATTTTCAATTCGAAAGTTTTAATTTTTCCAGTTCAAGGTTATCGAACTAGGTTAGAAATATAGGTTTTGATTTCGGGGTTATAGTGCGAATTAGATAAATGGTGTTATTACACGGGCAAGTGAATTAGGGACAACGCTGAGTCTATTCAAACTCTTAAACGCCATGCCAGATAGATTTATTCAATTAGTTGTATCGATCGAGCAATACTCCGATCGAGACATGATGATCTAGACGAAGCTATTGGTAGACTTAAAACATATGAAGAAAAAAGAAAGCCCCGTGAACAATCTAGAAGAACTCTTGTATGCGACTCATGGACAACATGTTGGAAATCGTGGACGAGGGAGATTTCGTCCGTCACGAGGCTGAGGGAGAGGCAATTATCAACATAGGGGTAAAGGACACACCTCTTACGAGTTGGAAGGAACCGAAAAACCACAAAGGGATGATAGCAAGCAAGAAATACCGGCTATGAGAGATAAGTCAAAAATCACTTGTTATATATGTGAGAAACTTAGGCACTATGCCTACAAATGCTCAACCAACAAAACCAAGGAAAATGAGACACTCTTGGTCGAAACTGAAGATGATGATGAACTGGCACTTCTGATGTGCCTAGACGGTGAAGAAAAGTAAAATGGGAAATTTGGTCGTGTGAAACGATCAAAGCAGAAAAACCGTGTGATGACACGGGGAGGAATATAACCTGTGAAAAGTACAATAAATAATCAGTGAGTGGACTAGATTAGGTAAAAGTGAAGACTCCGTGAGCGAAGCAATCAATGATAAAAGAACTCGTTGTGTGAGACAACCGTCATGAGGAGATTAAATCTGTGATAGACCAAGGAGAAGGCACGCGTGTGAAGAAAACAAGTAATCGTGTGATTGGTTAAAAGAAGGCACTGATGTGTGATACAACCGCAAGAGAAATCTAAGTGAGTCGGTTTATCAAAAATCTATGCGAGATGGACTCAATTTATGTGATATAATGATGGGCTAGTTAATCAACACCGGGTGAAGTTCGTGTTGAGACAACTACACAAGAAAAGATTCGTGTGATACAAATCAAGTACAACCAAGACAAGTATTAAGCAAAATGTTCGTGTGAAGCAAGGTTCGTGAGGAACATGGTTCGTGAGGAGCAAGGTTCATGAATAAGAAGATACATGTGAAGTGTTGGATACTGAGGATATTTGAGAAGATAAAGTTGCTCGGAATTCATGATCTACAACAACTGAAGGATGTTCGAGATTAGGGGGTGAATGAAATCATTAATCCCTACACATCCTAAAGTTCAAGCTTATTATATATATAGTTTAAAGATAGTATTAGGGCAGTTATGAAAGTTCGGGGACTAGATGTGACTAAATAGAAGTTGATAACCAACTCCCTAAAGGAATCGATGTGTCCGTAGGACACACCCTTTGATCGACGGCTTCAAAGGAAAAGAAAGGGACGCACCTCTTCAAGTACAATCACATCCACAAGATTAAGAGACGCACCCGTTCGTGAAGAGACACGTCTCTACAATAGCACCTTTTAGTTAATTATAAATAGGGCTTTAGATTTCAATCATAAAACATACATGTATTCAGAAATTCAAGTTATTTTCATGTTCAGTTTGTTATATTCGATTCATGTTCTAGAGATCTACGATCAATTGGGGCCAACAACACTTGGATTTTCAATCCAACACCACTATGTGTACAAATGCAAAATGAAAAATGAGACATCTGGTTCGTCATCTTCAAGGATTCTAGTGACAACAGAGTCTGTAGTTATGTCTTCTACTCATGTTGAATCATCACCGGTTCCTCCATATAAATATTTGGGATTGAGGAATCCACCATGACATTAATTATTTGGATCTGTTCTTCAAAATGGTCCGCATCTAATTGTTTTTTCCAACAAGACCATCAACATAAAGACCGAATTGACCTAGATCTTCTACAACCCCAAGACCTACTAAAGTTGATTTCTACCAAAGAAAGTTGAACATGTTGGTTGCTGTTTTCCATTTACATGATCAAACTATCAAGAAACTTATAGCAGGCAATCAAAAACAAGATGAAAAGATTCAGAAGTTGCTTGAAAATGATAAGACAATCAGAAACAAGATGAAAAGATTCAGAAGTTGCTAGAAAATGATAAGGTTTATCAATATACTTTCATAAAGTTGCTTGGCAAAAATACACCACTGACTACCTAAGTTGCTGAGCTTATTTCGACTACTTCTACTGCTTATAAAGAAAATTAGTTGAGAAAGAAGAAGGATGGTGAGGACAAAGGCGATGATCTCAATACACCAAAGCATGAGGACTAGCCAAGTAGTTCATGTTACACTCGCTCGTTGGCAGAAGCACGAGGTGTGATCTTGATAAGTAATCATTGCATTCGAATAAGTAAACAATCTAAATGAATAAATAGGTATGATGTCCATCCATAGATTGATTTAATGATATCACAAGTCACATGTTTTATTCATCAAAGACAACCCAAAAGTTATAAGTTTGACAAAAGACTTGTTCACAAAATATAGTTTATGCACATCAAGGCTTTGCATTCTATATTTCACACCAAAGCGAAATATGCAAACCAAACCCTTCAAAAGGATGACATCGAATTCCCGACTCTTGTTTTTGTCATGTTTCCATGCAAAGTCCACTAATTACCTGAAAGACATGTAAGTTTGGAAAGTCAACATAATGTGGGTGAATTCATGTGTTGTATTTTGTAATGAAACTTTAAAAACATTTGAAAATGTTGTATAGAAAATGCGGTATGTAAAGCGTCTATGAAATCGTTGATTATGAATTTTTTGCAAGGACATTAATATGTGTGCGGACATAGGAAGTAACCAACCCTCGATGATTTTTGGGTTGAGTACCCTCGACATGGGACACAAAAGCACTCCAACGCTCTCACGGGCCGGGAGAGGGGTTCGCGAAAACCCAATAGATATACCCCTTTGGTTCCTCGGTCTGTATGTGTGATTAATGGCACTTGTGTTTCAAACCTATGTGCACATGATCTATGTTTGTTTCATTCCCTACCTTATCATACCACTTGTAACATGTATCTCCCCTGAAAGTTTAAAAAATGAAAAGAGTTTAAAAAAGGGGACATGAACTCACAGTTTGCGTCAGAGTGAATGTGCTAGAAATCTCGGGGTCCCACGTATGTCTCACAACCACAAGTGTTCTAATCTCATCAGACACTTAGGTCTATGTTTGACCTTGTACATGTCTCTCATATTGAATGTTCGTTAGGACTTGTGTTTGTTTGGATCCAATGTCTATTTTAATAAGTTTGTAGTTTTGTACAAACGTAGATGAAAACATTATAAACACATCTGTAAAAAAGAAAAAAATTGTCGAGTCATTAGTTTTGACTGATGCAAATTTTTTACGCGCTGGTGTAAAATTTTATTGAAGATAACTATTTTTTTATCAGGGCGTAAAAAAAACTTGCATTAGTCAAAACTAACGACTCGGATTTTTCATACAAATGTATTTATAATGTTTTCATCTACGTTTGTACAAAAAAGTTTCAGCCCAACTCACGCTGGATCAAAAAGTTCTCACGGTTCTCATAACTTGTGGTGGTTCTCATTTTAACCTAACCCTACATACATACATATATATATATATATATATATATAGAAACAGGATCAGGAGAAAACGCTCAAAAGTGTGAGAACGGTGAGAACGCATCCTGGCCCAACACGTCTCACGCGACATAGAGAAGGGCGTAGGGGCTTTTTTGTCCTTTCATATTTCTTTTTTTTTAAACGCGTGTCACATCCCATTTCCATTTTTTTGGCGTTTAATAAATACGCCGCGTTTTATTGTTTGTAGATCAGGATCATAGTTAATATTTTGGCGTTTTAAGTATGTTTTGGCGTTTTTATTGTTTTCTAAATCAGGATGCATGTCTATGATGTAAAAAACATCGGTAATTTTCTTGATGTTTATTATATCAAGTAGGATACAGGTTTATAATTTAATAGGCAATTATGGCGTATTGAAAAGATAAATAAATTCAGTTTTCCATGTAGTGGTTTTAATATAATAAATGTTTGGCAATAATGTTACCGTCTCTTCATTTTACTGTTTACCAATTACTGTTTCGTTCAATTTCATCGGTGAATTAGTGTTGATTTTTCAGTAATACCTTGTTTGGCGTTTTTGGCGTTTTATAGCAACATCGTGCTTTGCTAGCATCCGTTCTCTCAGTTTTCACACTATCAATCGTTTTTGGTGTTTTTGGCGTTTTATATTAATTTTTTTAGTAGAGAATTAGATAATAAAATCAGAGAATTAGATAACAAACAATAGAAACTGAAAAAAAAAATTATAATCTAATTTCTCTTCCAAATCTTCACTGTCACCAGCCTCTTCTACTTTAACTTTTTTGGCGTTTTGAACCTGTTTTGAATACCTTATGTAGATCCTTATTTTCCTACATAACGCCCGTCTTCATTAAGGGGTACGAGTCTTTTTTTCTTCGTTTTTTCATGAAAATTTGTCCATCTCATTCAGCAAAAGCTTATAGAGATACCCACCTCAGAGTAGAATCCATTTAGTGAAACTTCATTCAGAACAATACTCAATAAAGAAGAAATGAGGTTCCGCGTCTGTGGTTTTTTTAAGTATCTTTGTTGGCGTTTTAAAGTGAATGGTTTGTTGGAAAGATGGCGTTTATTTTTCTGGTGGTGTCAGTTGATTGTGCAGAGACGTCTCTCTTATAGGATGTTTTTGACGCGTAGTTTAGGGGGGATTTTTATAATACATGTTATTAATAAAGTAGCCGTCTTTTCAATTACTGTGTTCTTTTTTTTACTGATTTTGTTCAGGTTTTTATGAGTTTTTATGGTCTTAAACATTTCATCTTCCAAGTTTGGCGTTTTTTAATGGCTTTAAGTAGTTTTTGGCGTTTGTTTCCATTTTTAGCTTTTAATAATACTTCTCCAAATTACTTTTATATAGGTTGGGAGTTTTTGGCGTTTTACTGCATTATGGCGTTTCACAATAATTATGACTTTTGGCGTTTTATTAATATAATGTTAGTTTTTTTATTTTAAGTTGAAAAATACATAACAAACAACAGAAAAAGAAAATTAAAAAAATAAAAATAGAAACAATTCATCTTTCAAATCTTCACTGTCGTCAGTCTCTTTCTTCTTTGAAACATGTTCACTGGCGGTTTGACTTTGTCATGCTTGTGTTTTTTTAGTCGTTTGGAAAGACAATATGACATGAGTTTTTTGTTTGAATATGTATCTTCAAACCACTCATCAGTGTTATTTGTCTATTCATGCCATTATAAGATTCATCAATAACAAAACACAAAAACTGACATAAGTCTGACCCCAGTATTTTTTTTCTTGAAGTTTTGTCCATCTCATTCAGCAAAATGTTATTTGAGTCACAGCACCTCAGGAAAGAATGCATTCTCCGAAACTTCGCGTAGAACAATATTGAATATACAAGAAACGATTTTTGGCATTTTTGGCGTTTTTCTGAGGAAATAGTATATCCGAAAGAAAAGTCCAATTTTTGGAAATTTTTGATATTTGAGAGATTTGGCGTTTTCTAAGATGATTGGTATATAGTAAAATATGGCATTTTTTGAGTAGGTGTGTTTGATGTTTTGGATTTTTTGGCGTTCTAAGATGAATGTTATATAGTAGAAATATGGCGTTTCCAGTTTGGGGGAGGTGCGTCCTGATGTATGAGAATGTTTTGTTTATATAGGGATGCGTTTTGGCTAGTAATGGCGTTTTATTCATTAGGTGGCGTTTTGGTATAGAAGTGTAAAGACCTTTTTACCCTTAATGAAGCACGTCGACTCAATAGAATTCGTGTTATTTACGAAAACGCCACCGCGCCAATCTAGTCCATAGATTGTTTTGATCGGATGATTAATAAGCGCGTTCTCACTGTTCTCACACTTTTCATCGTGTTCTCTAAATCCTAACCCTATATATATATATATTGGGTTGAAAGGAGAACCACCTTGAGTTGTGAGAACCATGAGAACTAGGCCATCCAAATGGTTTTTCCAAAAAAAAAAAAAAAATTCACAAAAATCTTAAAAAAATCATTTGTTTCAGGAATTTTTTTTTAAAATGCCGCTTACACAAATTTACATGATGTGTAAAAAATATTTATTGTCATAACAAAATTTACATCAGCGCATAAACAAAACTTACATCAGGCAAAACTACAGACTCCACAATTTTTTTTGCTTCTTTTACAGATGTGTTAATAATATTTTCATCTACGTTTGAGCAAAAAAATTGTGGCCCACCTCGCACGGGAAGTAGGAGTTCTCATGGTTCTCACAACATGTGGTGGTTCTCATTTGAACCGAAGTCTGTCTCTCTCTCTCTCTCTCTCTATATATATATATAAATATATATATATATATATATATATATATATATATATATATATATATATATTTGCGTGCGCTTGCCATGTATAAATAGGCCTAGCCCTCGTATGTCTCTGTGCCTGGCACGAGTGTTTGTACATGTTCATGTCGGTTTGTGTTCGTGTCTCACACGATGTTACGTCGTCATGACCCATATATATTTTTCTAATATATATTCACGTCCTGTGAACATTGGTTCCCTTGTATATGTATGTGTTCATTTGTCTATATATTTGTTCTCAAATATATATATATATATATATATATATATATATATAGGTAAAGGGTACTGTACAAATTCCCTTATCGTACATTGCGTACGCTACAATCTCAGCCGTCCGATTATCTTCCCGCAATGAAAATCGCATGTTGTTTTTTTTTGTAATAATTTCGCATGTGATAAATTTGATGAAATAGCAGGTGCTTTTTTGTAACAATTTCGCATGTGTTAATTCAATTTCGCATGTGATAATTTTGATGAAATAGAAGGTTGTTTTTTTTGTAACAATTTCGCATGTGGTAATTCAATTTCGCATGTGATAATTTTGATGAAATAGCAGATTGTTTTTTTGTAACAATTTCGCATGTGGTAATTCAATTTCGCATGTGATAATTTTGAGGAAATAGCATGTTGGTTTTTGTAACAATTTCGCATGTGGTAATTTTGAAGAAATCGCATGTTAAAAAACCAACATGCGAAATTGTTACAAAAAAACAACATGCGATTTTCAATGCGGGAAGATGATCTAACGGCTGAGATTGTAGCGTACGTAATGTACGATAAGCGCATTTGTACGTTAACCAGCCCCTATATATATATATATATATATATATATATATATATATCCTTAGTCAGATATATTGTTGAAATAAATATTTTTACCATCGTACATGTGTATGTATACATGTATAATGTTCTCTTGCATGTGTACATCTCATCTTGTGTACTTGTGTATTTATACGTATACCATGAATGTATACTTACTTGTATACTTTTGAATTATGTATTTGTGTCGTATTTGTATATCTATGTTTATACATGTATATTACTTGTAATTCATGTATTTTACTAAGTGTGTTATGGTGTACGTATTTATACGTATAAGTGTACTAGTGTGCTAGTATTCCTACACTTGGTTATTTTTATATTTTTTCTGGATTTATTACCTTGTGAAACACGCATATATCTTGTTCGGTTTCTTAAAAAATAATCGATTTTTAAGGAGTGTCGGTAAATATATATTGTTCAGTCTTTTTAAAAATATTATGTTTTTAAGTTTTGTTGGTAAGTGAATATATATATATATATATATATATATATATATATATTGTCATGTACCCATGTATGGGTAAGTGTATATTTATATACTTTGCCATGTTTCTTGTATATCCTTGTACTTTGTATATAATCTAGTTTGTATTTCCTACATCTTCTAAATACATACACATAAGACATAAATATATACACCTTTGAGTGGTTGTCTAAATATATATATATATATATATATATATATATATTTCATCCTAAATCTATAATATATAATAAAAGAAACCTGATTTGGGACACATGTCATTCAATGAGGGCATCAATAATTTATTGATAAATTTTAAATTTTAAATTAAAAAGATTTAAATATTATATTAGAATTTTATTTTGATTGTAAATCTAAAGTCTAAAATGTGTTTTAAATCTAATCTATAATTTATGGATTTAATTTTGATTTTAAACAAAAAACCATAAAATTAGTAACCATTTAATCAATTTCGTTCTATATTATATAATAAAAGAAACCTGATTTGGGACACATGTCATTCAATGAGGGCATCAATAATTTTATTGATAAATTTTAAATTTTAAATTAAAAAGATTTAAATATTATATTAGAATTTTATTTTGATTGTAAATCTAAAGTCTAAAATGTGTTTTAAATCTAATCTATAATTTATGGATTTAATTTTGATTTGAAATTGTTAAACAAAAAACCATAAAATTAGTAAGCATTTAATCAATTTCGTAAGTTTTACTTTCCATTCTAGAATCAAATTAGATTTTTGTGATAATTAAAGTTTTGTCAAGAATATAAAAAATCATTATTTAATATTCAATATATTACATCAAATATTTAGAATTAAACTCCACTTCATTCTAAATACTAGGTATATTTTTTTACTCTTCATATGCTATGCATATTATCTATGTCACATAGAAAACATCATGTTTTTTAGATAAGTTTACCATGTCAAATAAGTAATATGCATATTATCTATGTCACATAGAAAACATCATGTATTTTTAGATAAGTTATATATATGTGTTTTAAAACAAGGTAAACTCTTAACATACAAATTTTTTTCCTATTGTAACTAAGATGTAGAGGTCTGTGATATCTTCACATTTGGAATGTCATAATTTTTTTTTTTAAATTTAGATTACTTAGTTGTCGTATGATGTCTCATGTCTTTATTTTTATTTTTTCATTTATATATATGTTTCATTGGTTCAACTGTACATATAAAGTATTACACTATACATAGTATTTTCTCAACTATAGTTAATTGGTTTTATTGATTCAATTTTTGTCTATTCATTTACATTACTTTTATCTATCTAGAAATCCCTTTTCAGACCTTTCAAATGGTATGGGACATATTACATTATCAATAGTTTTTATTGGTTTCCTTACTAATTGTGATAAAAGTAATTATTTCGTACAATTCATATTGGTTTTGAATACGATTATACCTTATATTAATGTTAATGATAGCGAAAGTGAGGAAACTATATTATGATGGCAGAAAATATAATATTATGCCAACATTAACCCGTAAGAATAATCTATTATCAAATAAAAAATCAGACATGTTACCTTTGAACAAGAAAATGTCACAATAAATATTAGTAGTGGTACAAAATTTTAAGTTCATATGACAAATCCTAAAACAAATAACAGATCATATTATTATGAATGGCTATACAAACTTCAATATTTATTTCGTATTTGGTCTGCATATTACTCTATATTATATATACTAAGATCATATTATGAACATATTTTTTTTATTTCACATTATAATTATGATGCACCCCGTGTATTACACGGGGCAATAACCTAGTGTGTATATATATACACACTAGTAGGAAACCCACACGTTGCGGCGGTGACGACAATTTATTACACGGTACTCGTTTTCTGTTAATTTATGAATTCTCTGTTGATATTTTGTATAATACTTCTATTAGTTTTGTTACTTGTATCATCGAGGATCTCAGTCTCTTCCATGTGCTTTACAGATCTCAAATTTACCTTATTTTTAAGTTATTATGTTTAAGACTAATGTTTTTTATTCGAGTGCTTTGATTTGAGGGTAACTTGCTTTTAAAGAGTCATTAGGCGACCATAAGCCGCATATTGAGAAGGTGAATCTATCATTCGTGTGGTAATTTGCCAAATTATATGAAACATGTTGATGTATAGTTTTTTTTTTTTTTTTTTTTTGAAATATAACTTTTATAAAAACACAGAGACCGAACCACCAGGCCGGCTCACCAACACAAACTACAACATATACAAGGGAAAATTACACCACTCTACCCAATTAATTTCTTTATGCTTCGATCTATTCTTCAACCAAAGAAACCTGAATGACTTTAAATCTCCCACTATATCTTCGAACCTTCCTCTCCCATTGGAAAATTTTTTTTCGTTCCTAGCCTTCCATATACACCAACACCCAATCATAACCAAGCCTTTAACCACCTTCCTCTCATCCTTGTTGATATTGCAGGACAAATGAAAATTGGAAACATCTTTGAACTCAAACGCAAACAAAGGGGGGAGCCTGACCCATTCGCTGAACGCTTGCCACACTCTAATTGCCACCGAGCAGCCCGTAAACAAGTGATCCGAACTCTCATCGTAATCACCACAAAAACAGCAGGAGGAATTAGCGATTGGAATGTTGCGGTGAGCCAGAGCCATCCTAGTCGGGATTTTATTTTGCAGAGCTCTCCAAAAAAAGATACCGCACTTCGACGGCACCCATGGTGTATAGTTTTTGTCAAGTAAAGGCTAATTAACTATTACATATAATCCTAATCATTAAACACGCTAAACATTTGAAACAAGTGCAAGTGTTGAATATCTGAACTTTGATCACCAATGAACAATTAAGCAAACTATAATTTAAAAAAAGTTAATAATATAAAAAATAATTAATGAAAACTTAAAAAAAAGTTAATAATGTAAAAATAATTAATGAAAACAATTTTTGTGATAAGTTTTATAACTTTGTTGTTCACTCAAAACTCAATTTCATTCACCCCCTAGTAAATGTATATAACATAATACAAGTAAAAGATATAAGAAATTGTATAAATTGTAACTCACTTGCAACACCATTGCTAAAAAGATGGCCAAATTTTAAACACAGTGTACCTGTGTGTGTACCTGAGGTCTTGATTTCCCCATTCAATATGTAGTTACTGAACTGATGACTATCGTTAGGGTTACTCAAAAATCTAAATAAACTATGTAGATAGTGTAAGTAGGGTATCATATGCATGGGGAATTTGTGGTTAATGTTCAGTTTTAACTACGATCTAATTTATTCTAAATTCAGGGGTTTTAATGATTGTTTTTAAGAACACGGAAATTGTTGAGAAAAGTGTTATCAATAAGAGAGAAAAAGTAACCTCCACCCGGAATCCCAATTACCCGTTTTTACACACAAACACATGTTTACTAATTTAAAAAACCACATAGACATGGCCTTGGATTAATGATTTTGATTAATTTTTAGGGAGAGTTTTTAAGATTCACCGTACAACCTAACAACCCGCTTAATTATACCAATTACCCACCAATTTATTAACCCGCTAACGATGCAAGTATATCGCCAATACGCTTAATAAACCACAAACAATTCAAATATAATAAATGTTGCACAAAATCAACACAAGTGGTCAAGCTTTACCAACTTATAAGAATCGGACACAAAATATTCATGTCAAAACAAAGCAATTGTTCATCCGGCCGGAAGTCACAACGTTTTTAGCCGCTCATGGTCGTCATCACAGCTTCAATCTTCATAGGGGACGGATTAGACATGAGAAACAGCTTGAACGGATGAGGTTTATGGTCAAAAACTCCGGAAATCGCCTCTGACTTCGTCTAGAATGGCTAGAATGGCTGGAAACTGACTGGATACCCTAAAAAGCAATTTAATCCGTTTTTATAATTTTCCCATAATTGGACTCTCCCGCGCGTCGCAGGAGAATCTTGGCTCCTTTTGCGTGGCGCCTAGAATGCCCAGGTTAGATTTTACACTTCGGGTCCCGTGTTGACCCGTTAATCCCATTTTTTCAGCTCGGTTTCTCTTTTTACCCTATTTAGCACATGTTAAGCCAAAAACACCAAACATGCAATAAGTATATAAACTAATATGAATTAACGTGTTAACACACTCATAATCAACGCAAACTACTATAAAATACCCCATGTTTTGACCCACACATCACATCCCCGCACTTATCTTCTTTCATCCCGAAAAAAATCTCTGCAATGGAATCCCAATTAGAAACATTGGCACTCAATATATTCAATTAATTTGTTAACAAGTCAAACCACACGTTAACCAAGATTGCGGGTATGAGATCCATCAAAACCCAACTGCCAGCTTCCGAGCGTTTATTCACGATTCATTAAATTCAAGTGATTATAGTCATCTATGGGTCTCACACTCAAAAGACTACAACGCCACCTAACCCCACTTCAAGCTTATAAGGTTAAATGATTTAATCTATCGTATTATATAAAAAACTTTTATGCAATTCCAATTAAACTTATGACGGATGGATGGTGTTGTGAGCTTTACATGTTTTGCTTATGATCAGTTCAGCGGACATACCCCACTTGAGTCACCATCCCAGTGGTTAATACCATAAACTTCTCATATTTATATTTTTTCTAACTCCCCCTAGCGGGTATACGCCACCCGATTCACCATCCGAGTGGTTAATACCGCAGGCTTCATTTTTTCTCTTTTTTTTACATGTAGCTCAAATGAATGAATGAATGGAATGTTTTTTTTTGGGTGCCACCTAGTTTTGGATTATTTTCATAAAAAGAAACATGTGTGCCAATTTAACCAGAAAAAATATAAGATTTTTACTTATAACGTACTTCTTATACTCTCCACGGTTTCAGTTTTGAAGGTACAAGACTTCTAATTTTGAAGGTATATCATATCAATCCTAAGGAACTCTTCCACCGATTGGGCCTACCCAAATATCCTAGATTAGACATGTGACCGACCGTTCATAATCTTATATATATAGTAATCAAATGCCATGCACAGATTATACCTATCATCTTCCATTTTATTGCAAAAAAACCTTTCTCGGAACATTTTCTAATTTTTCAATTTTTTTTGAAAAGACACCTATAAAACTATAAAAGACTCCAACTAAACACTAATAGACGCTAGTCTTCCCTCCCCACACTTAATTCCTTCATTGTCCTCGGTGGAGAGCAATACTCACGATTCAACTACTACCACGAACCGAAACACAAAAGGAAATAAAAACAAAATAAATAAAAGAAAAGAAAAATGGAACTGACTCCCCTGATTTTAAAAGGTTGAATTCCTATAAGCCTTGTTCCACAGCAGCCGTATAGCATTTTTTCGCGGCTTCATTCAACATGGGATGCTCTTCTTCAAAGACTATTCACATCCCTTCGCCCAAATGGAGATTAAGTATGGACAAAGTGAACAAAACCTGCACAATAAAACTCACATGCTCCCAAACAGATTAAAACTGTTGGATCTGAGTTTCTTTTTGATTGTATTTTGTGTTTGAAGTTAAGATGAAAATGGATGAGTTGTGCAGCAGAATTAAAATGAAAACAAACTTTGCATACAATCAAATGAGAGTAATACTTTGATCAAACATCTTTTACACAATGAACCGAATGATTGAATTTAATTTCAACAACGATTACAAAGATAGATGTATGAATGCAAACTCCCCCTCAGCCCGAGCTCAGTAGTTTGTTCGTGCAAAGAAGACGAATGATGTAAAGAGCTAATAGAACGGTACAAAGTACTGAACTATTTATAGGCACTTGCAAACTACTGAGCATCTTTGCTGACGTCACCATGAAAGTGACATCTAACCTCCTAACAAACTCTAACCTCTGATCTATACAGACACTGCTTGTGTTAACTACTGCTAATACATTCTATTACAAAACAGACTTTAGAACAGCTGCTGCAACCTTCTACTGCTGTGAACCCAGCAGCACTTGTCCGGATCAGTAGTGCTTGACTCAAGGCAGTAGATTGAATCAGCAGGACTTTAGTCTTCCATCAGATCTTTAGTTGAGCAGCAGTTATGAGTCAGTAGTTTGGTAAGATCAGCAGATAGGAGGTCATCAGTAGTTGTAATCACTTTCAAGGGGAGAGATTTGTGTATCAGCATCTGTTTATTCATAATCCACTGTTCTGATCCAGTTTTGGCTTTAATTATCTGTTCCTCTGATAGGGTTCAATCCCAACAATCTCCCCCTGGAACAGATAATGCCAAAACCCTTCATTATTTGTGGATACTTTATTGCCTCATTAACAGCTCCCTTATCTGACCTTTAAATTGTAATTCAAAGTCAAGGGCACCTGTATCTTCATCATCCCTGCTAAGTGGAAGATCAAGGAGATCCTGTAAATCTTCAAGACTCAGGCCAAGAGCTTGTTCCCTTGATATTTTCTCCACTACTCCACCAGGCCTGAGCAAAGTCAATACGCAGGTCTGTTTGTCAGTTGCCCACTTTTGTATTTTTGAGCCTGATGGGTTTCTTGGGAGATGTTTATTTGCTGAAGTATTTGGTGAGGCTGTGTGACAACTCATATTTCAAACCCGTCTTTGTATTGTATGCAACGTATGTGAACTTGATTGAATCATCGAATGATTGACTTATTGAATGTTATGACGTTATGATAAGTTATGTGAATATGTATATACTTACTTAATCCGAACCGCACAACTCTCATGCGACCGCACAAGCCCATTCGGGCCACCGCTTGTATTCGAATCATGGGCAGCCCAAGTGATGCGTTCGGCCCATCCTCTCTTAACCGGATAACACATGGGAGAATTGTAACCATTCCCCACTTTATCAAATCACAACACACCAAAACCCTAGCTCGTCTCTCTCTCTCTCTCTCTCACGAACTCGAAGGCAACCGCACACATCATCGAAGTTCTTAGTGTTTCGGATCATTCTCTAATCCGGTTAGTATTTTATGTGTTTGTTATTATTTGATGTTATGCTTGATCGATGAAGGTGTGTGTATATGTTTGATTCAATCCGTTCATGTTGAGAAATCATTATCATAGGGTTGCATGATGTTGTGTTATAGCTATTAATGTTAAGATGGATCGGCTCATATGTGTGTGGTAATAATAATCGGATTGGACTATCATCGAGTATAGGGTGGTGTGAATTAATTATGAGATTTAAGATTTGAATGAATCGTAATCGGATCTGTATGAATGATAATCGACTAGAACGTCATATTCCCGGTTTGTTACACAAGAATTCGGATGATATGTTTAGATTATAGGGTTGATCCGAGTGAATGATTTTAATGCTTGATCATGATTAAACCGGTTAGGGTTCATATGAAGTTCGTAATAGAAACCCTAGTTTGATCGATGATATGCTTGTTGGATGATGAGAAACATGTTAATTGGTTTGATTTGGAAACCGATGTAACTGTGAATTGATTGTGTTAAGTGATTGATGAAAACTTGGAAACTAATAATATGTGTAACCGATTGCCATAAGTCTCGGATAATCTAATGGATCGCACAAGATCAGGTCAATTGGGACCTGATCTGATCGCACATGCTTATACGCACGAGCTGTCCGGTCGCCCACATGATCCGAGTGGTTAATACCGCAGGCTTCTAAGGTGAGAACCTACAAGACTTCTAATTTTGAAGGTATATCATATCAATCCTAAGGAACTCTTCCACCGATTGGGCCTACCCAAATATCCTAGATTAGACATGTGACCGACCGTTCATAATCTTATATATATAGTAATCAAATGCCATGCACAGATTATACCTATCATCTTCCATTTTATTGCAAAAAAACCTTTCTCGAAACATTTTCTAATTTTTCAATTTTTTTTGAAAAGACACCTATAAAACTATAAAAGACTCCAACTAAACACTAATAGACGCTAGTCTTCCCTCCCCACACTTAATTCCTTCATTGTCCTCGGTGGAGAGCAATACTCACGATTCAACTACTACCACGAACCGAAACACAAAAGGAAATAAAAACAAAATAAATAAAAGAAAAGAAAAATGGAACTGACTCCCCTGATTTTAAAAGGTTGAATTCCTATAAGCCTTGTTCCACAGCAGCCGTATAGCATTTTTTCGCGGCTTCATTCAACATGGGACGCTCTTCTTCAAAGACTATTCACATCCCTTCGCCCAAATGGAGATTAAGTATGGACAAAGTGAACAAAACCTGCACAATAAAACTCACATGCTCCCAAGCAGATTAAAACTGTTGGATCTGAGTTTCTTTTTGATTGTATTTTGTGTTTGAAGTTAAGATGAAAATGGATGAGTTGTGCAGCAGAATTAAAATGAAAACAAACTTTGCATACAATCAAATGAGAGTAATACTTTGATCAAACATCTTTTACACAATGAACCGAATGATCGAATTTAATTTCAACAACGATTACAAAGATAGATGTATGAATGCAAACTCCCCCTCAGCCCGAGCTCAGTAGTTTGTTCGTGCAAAGAAGACGAATGATGTAAAGAGCTAATAGAACGGTACAAAGTACTGAACTATTTATAGGCACTTGCAAACTACTGAGCATCTTTGCTGACGTCACCATGAAAGTGACATCTAACCTCCTAACAAACTCTAACCTCTGATCTATACAGACACTGCTTGTGTTAACTACTGCTAATACATTCTATTACAAAACAGACTTTAGAACAGCTGCTGCAACCTTCTACTGCTGTGAACCCAACAGCACTTGTCCGGATCAGCAGTGCTTGACTCAAGGCAGTAGATTGAATCAGCAGGACTTTAGTCTTCCATCAGATCTTTAGTTGAGCAGCAGTTATGAGTCAGTAGTTTGGTAAGATCAGCAGATAGGAGGTCATCAGTAGTTGTAATCACTTTCAAGGGGAGAGATTTGTGTATCAGCATCTGTTTATTCATAATCCACTGTTCTGATCCAGTTTTGGCTTTAATTATCTGTTCCTCTGATAGGGTTCAATCCCAACAATCTCCCCCTGTAACAGATAATGCCAAAACCCTTCATTATTTGTGGATACTTTATTGCCTCATTAACAGCTCCCTTATCTGACCTTTAAATTGTAATTCAAAGTCAAGGGCACCTGTATCTTCATCATCCCTGCTAAGTGGAAGATCAAGGAGATCCTGTAAATCTTCAAGACTCAGGCCAAGAGCTTGTTCCCTTGATATTTTCTCCACTACTCCACCAGGCCTGAGCAAAGTCAATACGCAGGTCTGTTAGTCAGTTGCCCACTTTTGTATTTTTGAGCCTGATGGGTTTCTTGGGAGATGTTTATTTGCTGAAGTATTTGGTGAGGCTGTGTGACAACTCATATTTCAAACCCGTCTTTGTATTGTATGCAACGTATGTGAACTTGATTGAATCATTGAATGATTGACTTATTGAATGTTATGACGTTATGATAAGTTATGTGAATATGTATATACTTACTTAATCCGAACCGCACAACTCTCATGCGACCGCACAAGCCCATTCGGGCCACCGCTTGTATTCGAATCATGGGCAGCCCAAGTGATGCGTTCGGCCCATCCTCTCTTAACCGGATAACACATGGGAGAATTGTAACCATTCCCCACTTTATCAAATCACAACACACCAAAACCCTAGCTCGTCTCTCTCTCTCTCTCACGAACTCGAAGGCAACCGCACACATCATCGAAGTTCTTAGTGTTTCGGATCATTCTCTAATCCGGTTAGTATTTTATGTGTTTGTTATTATTTGATGTTATGCTTGATCGATGAAGGTGTGTGTATATGTTTGATTCAATCCGTTCATGTTGAGAAATCATTATCATAGGGTTGCATGATGTTGTGTTATAGCTATTAATGTTAAGATGGATCGGCTCATATGTGTGTGGTAATAATAATCGGATTGGACTATCATCGAGTATAGGGTGGTGTGAATTAATTATGAGATTTAAGATTTGAATGAATCGTAATCGGATCTGTATGAATGATAATCGACTAGAACGTCATATTCCCGGTTTGTTACACAAGAATTCGGATGATATGTTTAGATTATAGGGTTGATCCGAGTGAATGATTTTAATGCTTGATCATGATTAAACCGGTTAGGGTTCATATGAAGTTCGTAATAGAAACCCTAGTTTGATCGATGATATGCTTGTTGGATGATGAGAAACATGTTAATTGGTTTGATTTGGAAACCGATGTAACTGTGAATTGATTGTGTTAAGTGATTGATGAAAACTTGGAAACTAATAATATGTGTAACCGATTGCCATAAGTCTCGGATAATCTAATGGATCGCACAAGATCAGGTCAATTGGGACCTGATCTGATCGCACATGCTTATACGCACGAGCTGTCCGGTCGCCCACATGATCCGAGTGGTTAATACCGCAGGCTTCTAAGGTGAGAACCTACAAGACTTCTAATTTTGAAGGTATATCATATCAATCCTAAGGAACTCTTCCACCGATTGGGCCTACCCAAATATCCTAGATTAGACATGTGACCGACCGTTCATAATCTTATATATATAGTAATCAAATGCCATGCACAGATTATACCTATCATCTTCCATTTTATTGCAAAAAAACCTTTCTCGAAACATTTTCTAATTTTTCAATTTTTTTTGAAAAGACACCTATAAAACTATAAAAGACTCCAACTAAACACTAATAGACGCTAGTCTTCCCTCCCCACACTTAATTCCTTCATTGTCCTCGGTGGAGAGCAATACTCACGATTCAACTACTACCACGAACCGAAACACAAAAGGAAATAAAAACAAAATAAATAAAAGAAAAGAAAAATGGAACTGACTCCCCTGATTTTAAAAGGTTGAATTCCTATAAGCCTTGTTCCACAGCAGCCGTATAGCATTTTTTCGCGGCTTCATTCAACATGGGACGCTCTTCTTCAAAGACTATTCACATCCCTTCGCCCAAATGGAGATTAAGTATGGACAAAGTGAACAAAACCTGCACAATAAAACTCACATGCTCCCAAGCAGATTAAAACTGTTGGATCTGAGTTTCTTTTTGATTGTATTTTGTGTTTGAAGTTAAGATGAAAATGGATGAGTTGTGCAGCAGAATTAAAATGAAAACAAACTTTGCATACAATCAAATGAGAGTAATACTTTGATCAAACATCTTTTACACAATGAACCGAATGATCGAATTTAATTTCAACAACGATTACAAAGATAGATGTATGAATGCAAACTCCCCCTCAGCCCGAGCTCAGTAGTTTGTTCGTGCAAAGAAGACGAATGATGTAAAGAGCTAATAGAACGGTACAAAGTACTGAACTATTTATAGGCACTTGCAAACTACTGAGCATCTTTGCTGACGTCACCATGAAAGTGACATCTAACCTCCTAACAAACTCTAACCTCTGATCTATACAGACACTGCTTGTGTTAACTACTGCTAATACATTCTATTACAAAACAGACTTTAGAACAGCTGCTGCAACCTTCTACTGCTGTGAACCCAACAGCACTTGTCCGGATCAGCAGTGCTTGACTCAAGGCAGTAGATTGAATCAGCAGGACTTTAGTCTTCCATCAGATCTTTAGTTGAGCAGCAGTTATGAGTCAGTAGTTTGGTAAGATCAGCAGATAGGAGGTCATCAGTAGTTGTAATCACTTTCAAGGGGAGAGATTTGTGTATCAGCATCTGTTTATTCATAATCCACTGTTCTGATCCAGTTTTGGCTTTAATTATCTGTTCCTCTGATAGGGTTCAATCCCAACAATCTCCCCCTGGAACAGATAATGCCAAAACCCTTCATTATTTGTGGATACTTTATTGCCTCATTAACAGCTCCCTTATCTGACCTTTAAATTGTAATTCAAAGTCAAGGGCACCTGTATCTTCATCATCCCTGCTAAGTGGAAGATCAAGGAGATCCTGTAAATCTTCAAGACTCAGGCCAAGAGCTTGTTCCCTTGATATTTTCTCCACTACTCCACCAGGCCTGAGCAAAGTCAATACGCAGGTCTGTTTGTCAGTTGCCCACTTTTGTATTTTTGAGCCTGATGGGTTTCTTGGGAGATGTTTATTTGCTGAAGTATTTGGTGAGGCTGTGTGACAACTCATATTTCAAACCCGTCTTTGTATTGTATGCAACGTATGTGAACTTGATTGAATCATCGAATGATTGACTTATTGAATGTTATGACGTTATGATAAGTTATGTGAATATGTATATACTTACTTAATCCGAACCGCACAACTCTCATGCGACCGCACAAGCCCATTCGGGCCACCGCTTGTATTCGAATCATGGGCAGCCCAAGTGATGCGTTCGGCCCATCCTCTCTTAACCGGATAACACATGGGAGAATTGTAACCATTCCCCACTTTATCAAATCACAACACACCAAAACCCTAGCTCGTCTCTCTCTCTCTCTCTCTCACGAACTCGAAGGCAACCGCACACATCATCGAAGTTCTTAGTGTTTCGGATCATTCTCTAATCCGGTTAGTATTTTATGTGTTTGTTATTATTTGATGTTATGCTTGATCGATGAAGGTGTGTGTATATGTTTGATTCAATCCGTTCATGTTGAGAAATCATTATCATAGGGTTGCATGATGTTGTGTTATAGCTATTAATGTTAAGATGGATCGGCTCATATGTGTGTGGTAATAATAATCGGATTGGACTATCATCGAGTATAGGGTGGTGTGAATTAATTATGAGATTTAAGATTTGAATGAATCGTAATCGGATCTGTATGAATGATAATCGACTAGAACGTCATATTCCCGGTTTGTTACACAAGAATTCGGATGATATGTTTAGATTATAGGGTTGATCCGAGTGAATGATTTTAATGCTTGATCATGATTGAACCGGTTAGGGTTCATATGAAGTTCGTAATAGAAACCCTAGTTTGATCGATGATAGGCTTGTTGGATGATGAGAAACATGTTAATTGGTTTGATTTGGAAACCGATGTAACTGTGAATTGATTGTGTTAAGTGATTGATGAAAACTTGGAAACTAATAATATGTGTAACCGATTGCCATAAGTCTCGGATAATCTAATGGATCGCACAAGATCAGGTCAATTGGGACCTGATCTGATCGCACATGCTTATACGCACGAGCTGTCCGGTCGCACAAGGTCTAACTATACGCGATCTGGTCTGATCGCACAAGCCGGCCACACAAGTGCCCATCGCACAAGGACCCAACACGCACAAGATGTTAGGTTATACTGTTGGGCCGGGCAGCCCAAATCTTCTAGTCGCACAACCTGTAACGGATCGCACAAACCCCGTAATTGATATCTAATTGGGCCGTAGTTATGTTAGATGATTATCGTTTTATATTGGGCCGAACAAGCCCAAGTCACCCGAACAAGGCTTATAAATCGCACAAGTCGTTTAATCTTATTGGGCCGGGAAGGTTGTTGGAATGCTTATGTTTATTTGGGCCAGATTATTGGAACGCACAACATGTTGGGCCGATTACCATTGGGCTTATCTTATTCGCACAATGTTTGACTGTTAAGTGTTGCCTGGATCAATACGTGTTAGTAACATGTTAACTTGTATGATTTATACGTGCATTATATGAGCCAAAACCTGACTTGTATGATAAACGTGCTAGGACGTGGTTGATCACATTGTAGCTTAACTGAACTTTTTGTGTATCATACCGAGCAACCCCAGGTGATTTCAATGCATTTTCTCAAGCATGCGTCCCGGTGGTTTGGGACAACTGGTAAACATTTGGAAGGGAAAATTTGGGTAAACAACTTAATCGGTTTGGTTATTGAACATGGGATCTATCATCGGATTGCCTGGAGGGCAATGGGGGTAATTAGTTGATAGCGCTATTAGGTGGGAAACCTCACACCGGGCCGTAAGGACAGGCGTGAACTAATTATCTGGGTATGGCTATGGTTGTTAGAGGCACACTCCTCGGATACATATGGGCACACTCCCTAGGGTATCTAACGAAGGCAACATAGCAATCGGTCGTTAAGGGGTACCCACTCCCCGGATACACATGGGCACACTCCCTAGGGTATCTAACATGAGCAACATCGTAACGCAACATTGAATCGCATTAACATACATCTGGTAACAAATCACGTTAACAAAACCTTGAACTCACCAGCGTAGTCTGACACACTTGTTTGCATGCTTGTAGGTCGTTAACCTTGGAACATGGACTTGCTATCTGGGAGTGCTGGAGTGGTCATGGATCGAGGCTATTGGATTACTTATAATTGATACATTGGTTTTGGGTTTTATTATGAAACAATTGCTAAACGACTTATCATATGCTTCCGCTATATAACTCTTTGTGAATCGATATTATGTTTGACATTTAACCTTGGCAATTAATGACATGTTTTATTTAAATATTTATCATTGGTTCAATGTGATTGGTGGCTCAGACTCTGATGTGTAACACGCCTCGCGGGGTTTCCGCAGGTGGTATTTTGGGGCTGTTACAGTTTGGTATCAGAGCCACTGGTTATAGTGAACTAGGTTTTAAAACGTTTTATAAAACCAGACTATAACCAAACAACTTCGAAGATCGATCATGACACTCAGCTCCAGATTGCAAGGTTCGTCTCTCTCTCACTTTATACATTACTAGCTTAGCAGTCACACACTCACAACGTATATGAACTAAAACATTAAACAACATAGTGACTTGATAGTGTGACACTACTCTTCGACCCATGCGAACCATAGACCTGTGATACCATCTGTTGTGTTGTTTGAACAGGGGAAACTTCGAGTGCAAGCTAAGAGGCACTGAGATAAGCATGCAAATTGCCTTATTATTATGGGTGCACACTTAGTAATAACGTGGGGTGCATGCAAGTCCCAGTGAGGCTTATCGAGCGTGAGAAGGGTTCTGCCTTATTATGTGTGAGCTTGGTAGTACGTAGATATGAACATGATACTTGATTTCCATCTCGTTTTGATTTCTAAATCGGTTTATTCCCAACTATAGAAATATGAGTGGAAGAGGACACGGACGTGGCAACATCGACATGACTCAGGCTGAGTTGACTGACCTAATCAATACCCGTGTGGCTGAGGCTTTAGCAGCCTATCAAGCTGGTACGAATGTACCAAGTACTCCTTACTCTTATATCGCGTACACGTCTTTTCACTTCTATAATGTGTTTCCTTCCGTCATTTAGGTCAGCAAGCGCAACCCCACAACAACCAGCCTGCGTGTACGTTCAAAATGTTTATGGACTGTAAGCCACAGACCTTCACCGGGACTGAAGGGGCTGTGGGACTTCTGAGATGGTTCGAGAAAGCAAAGTCTGTGTTTGCTATTTGTAACTGTCCCGCTGGGGATAGGGTGAAATATGCCGCGGGTACCTTGGCGGATGGTGCCCTAACGTGGTGGAACGCCCAGGTACAGTTGTTGGGCATCGAGGCAGCGAATGCCACAAC